>NC_048437.1:8496302-8819257 GCF_004353265.1 Vitis riparia
CAAGTACTGAAAAATTAGTCAATTCAGCAGTGCAGAAACCATAATTTGTTACTACTAGAACCTTCAGTTCATCCATTTGCTTCATGAACTCTCGCAATTCGTATTTCTTTTCTGTCTGATTAAAGTTCAGTATTAGAGCCTCAGCTTTAGGAAGTTGCATGCTACACCAGCTTGAGGAGAACATTTCATCTACAGAATATCCTATATAAAGTGTCAGAAGGTAGGGAAAGAAGTAATGCCAAATACTGTATGAAATATTAGATTCCAATAATGAGAAATAGAAAGAGATAAGAGGGGGACCTGTGGAGATGGACACAAGACGAGCACTTAATCGGGGTTTGCTTCTCTTTAGTCCACCACTCGGGGAGCCTGTTTCCTGTCAAGTCCACGATTAGTCTTTTCCTCTTTTCTATGGGCTCCTGTTCACTCTGATAAATGGCTAGATCCCTGAGAAGATCATGCTGCATGACAAAGGCATCGTTGTAGCACCAATCAATCTCATTTGCATCATTCCTGGAGGACCTGCAGAAATTGGTTAGAGTGATACTATGGATTGAAGAATATAATTGCAAATCAAGAAATATAAGTCTTATTTTGTTTTTGTGGTCATGTGATTTGACCATCTCCAAAACAAATAGGGTAAAAATTGCAGAAATTAGCAGGAGTTGGAATCCCCCTTCAATGCTAGCGTTAATAGATTTCTTTCTCTATAGCGATTGTAATAGAACATTACTAATTGCATAAAATGCTGATAGACTAAATTATAAGATTATCAAGAGAAAAAAGACAAAAAGTTACTGCTTTAAAGACAAATAGCAAGCCTGTGTACCTTGTAACCACAAGATTAAGCAGATTCCGAGAGCAGAGTTTCTGAAGGTTGGAAATGGCATAAATGCCGTCTTTATCTAGTTTGTGCAATTCCGCCCACATATCTATAAGAGCAGTGGCAGGGATTTTTTGGTCTTCAGGAAATGAGCCCAAGTCCATAAAACACTCCTTCAGCATGATATCCTTGTCATCAAGGGCATCTAAGCTACTTTGAAGACAATTACGCAGTTCATCTTGAGAATTGACAATGGATTGACCTTCAGATAATTTCATCAGTGTGCTTCTCCAGATCTCTACAGGCTGCCCATGGAGTGATCTGCCAACCACTTCCAGGGCCAGTGGAAATCCCTTGCAGCACCTTACTATCTGCAGTTCAGCGCCAGTACCAAATAAAATTAGTTCTGGTTTGCAGGGAAACAAGATGAATGCAGGTGTGATATATTAATGTAGAGTGAGAAACCTCCGTATTCACAAGGTCTTCACTGGGCATGGAAGAACCGCTCCCATCCTCAGGGATTGCTGAGTGACGGAAAAGAGTCTTGGCATCTTCTTCACTCAACAATTTCAAGTGATATGTAGAACCAAATTCTGGAAATTCATTTCTAGATGTAATCAGAACCTTGAATTTCGATATTTGGAACTTAAACTTGGCTAGGACAGATTCCGACCCAGACCAAACATCATCTAGGACCAACAGTATACGACCAGATTCTACTTTCCTCTTCAGCATTAGTTCCAATTGGTTGACTGCATCTTCCTCATTTTGAAACAACGGCACTTGTTCATCATTATGCCAAAATAGTTTCTTGATGATGCCAATCAGGTTGTATGTTTTTGACACCGTGACATAGGAAATGCCCTGAAAATATTCTGTCCAAAATGGTAGAAAGAAGTGATTTAGCAATGAGTTCATACAATATTTCATTAGACCAAAAAAGTTGTTTGGATGAATTTCACTTGCATAGCATGGAATATTTCATATTTGGTTTACTAACATGAAGGGAAAGAAAAGAAAGCAAGATTTTGTAGGAATACCCTTGACTTGTTGGTCGTGACAAAGCCTTTTAGCCAAAGTGGTTTTCCCACATCCTCCAGGAGCCGACACCACAATCCTTGATTCCCCATCTGTAAACAGCTGCCTCTTCAATTCTTTGAGAGGCACATCTAGTCCCACCATAAAAGCCGGCGGATCAGTAGCCTCACAAGAACCCAAACTGAATTTATTTGATTTGAGCAGGACCAGAACCTGCGTGCTGCTCCTAAGAAGTATGGCTTGCAATTCCACCTGAAAAAAATTAAGAAGAGAGCCGTCCAAGGCCTCAATTTTATTGGCGTACCTCCACTTCTTGAAGTAGCTGCAACAAGAGACCTTGGAGCACTTGTGGATTAGCTTCCCCCCATCTTTTAAGATTTGGATCAACTTCTCCAATTCCTCCTTTGGATGATCCAACTGGTCGTTCAAACTTTTCACCTCTAGGATACTTGGATTTATGGATTTGAGTGTCTCTTCGAGTTTTTTGAGGCTGGAGTCGAACTGAGTTGCCTTATTCCTTGCATCTACAACCGCCGCGAACAACTTCTCAAACACTGCTCCCAAAACTAAGGATAGCTTCTCCAGATTCTTCAATTCTATACTGGTTTTGCATAGTGTTGGAATTGAAACTTTCTCTAACCTGATTCTCTTTAGATTGGATAAGGAACCAAGTACTGAAAAATTAGTCAATTCAGCAGTGCAGAAACCATAATTTGTTACTACTAGAACCTTCAGTTCATCCATTTGCTTCATGAACTCTGGCAATTCGTATTTCTTTTCTGTCTGATTAAAGTTCAGTATTAGAGCCTCAGCTTTAGGAAGTTGCATGCTACACCAGCTTGAGGAGAACATTTCATCTACAGAATATCCTATATAAAGTGTCAGAAGGTAGGGAAAGAAGTAATGCCAAATACTGTATGAAATATTAGATTCCAATAATGAGAAATAGAAAGAGATAAGAGGGGGACCTGTGGAGATGGACACAAGATGAGCACTTGATCAGGGTTGCTTCTCTTTAGTCCACCACTCGGGGAGTCTGTTTCCTGTCAAGTCCACGATTAGTCTTTTCCTCTTTTCTATGGGCTCCTGTTCGCTCTGATAAATGGCTAGATCCCTGAGAAGATCATGCTGCATGACAAAGGCATCGTTGTAGCACCAATCAATCTCATTTGCATCATTCCTGAAGGACCTACAGAAATTGGTTAGAGTGATACTATGGATTGAAGAATATAATTGCAAATCAAGGAATATAAGTCTTATTTTATTTTTGTGCTCATGTGATTTGACCATCTCCAAAACAAATGGGGTAAAAATTGCAGAAATTAGCAGGAGTTGGAATCCCCCTTCAATGCTAGCGCTAATAGATTTCTTTTCTCTATAGTGATTGTAATAGAACATTACTAATTGCATAAAATGTAGACTAAATTATAAGATTATAAAGAGACAAAAGACAAAAAGTTACTGCTTTAAAGACAAATAGCAAGCCTGTGTACCTTGTGACCACAAGATTAAGCAGATTCTGAGAGCAGAGTTTGTGAAGGTTGGAAATGGCATATATGCCGCCTTTATCTAGTTTGTGCAATTCCGCCCACATATCTATAAGAGCAGTGGCAGGGATTTTTTGGTCTTCAGGAAATGAACCCAAGTCCATAAAACACTCCTTCAGCATAATATCCTTGTCATCAAGGGCATCTAAGCTACTTTGAAGACAATTACTCAGTTCATCTTCAGAATTGACAATGGATTCACCTTCAGATAATTTCATCAGTGTGCTTCTCCAGATCTCTACAGGCTGCTCATGGAGGGATCTGCCAACCACTTCCAGGGCCAGTGGAAATCCCTTGCAGTGCCTCACTATCTGCAGTTCAGCACCAGCACCAAATAAATTAGTTCTGGTTTGCAGGGAAACAAAAATGAATGCAGGTGTGATAAATTAATGTAGAGTGAGAAACCACCCCATTCACAAGGTCTTCACTGGGCATGGAAGAACCGCTCCCATCCTCAGGGATTGCTGAGTGACGGAAAAGAGTCATGGCATCTTCTTCACTCAACAATTTCAAGTGATATGTAGAACCAAATTCTGGAAATTCATTTCTAGATGTAACCAGAACCTTGTATCCCGACATTTTCTTAAACTTGGCTAGGACAGATTCCGACCCAGACCAAACGTCATCTAGGACCAACAGTATATGACCAGATTCTACTTTCCTCTTCAGCATTAGTTCCAATTGGTTGACTGCATCTTCCTCATTTTGAAACCCCGGCACTTGTTCATCACTATGCCAAAATAGTTTCTTGATGATGCCAATTAGGTTGAATGTTTTTGACACCGTGACATAGAAAATGTGCTGAAAATATTCTGTTCAAAATGGTAGAAAGAAGTGATTTAGCAATGAGTTCATACAATATTTCATTAGACCAAAAAAGAAGTTGTTTGGATGAATTTCACTTGTATAGCATGGAATATTTCGTATTTGGTTTACTAACATGAAGGGAAAGAAAAGAAAGCAAGATTTTGTAGGAATACCCTTGACTTGTTGGTCGTGACAAAGCCTTTTAGCCAAAGTGGTTTTCCCACATCCTCCAGGAGCCGACACCACAATCCTTGATTCCCCATCCGTAAACAGCCACCTCTTCAATTCTTTGAGAGGCACATCTAGTCCCACCATAAAAGCCGGCGGATCAGTAGCCTCACAAGAACCCAAACTGAATTTCTTTGATTTGAGCAGGACCAGCATCTGCATGTTGCTCCTAAGAAGTATGGCTTGCAATTCCACCTGAAAAAAATTAAGAAGAGAGTCCTCCAAGGCCTCAATTTTATTGGCGTACCTCCACTTCCTGAAGTGGCTGCAGCAAGAGACCTTGGAGCACTTGTGGATTAGCTTCTCCCCATCTTTTAAGATTTGGATCAATTTCTCCAATTCCTCCAATTCCTCCTTTGGATGATCCAACTGGTCGTTCAACTTTTTCATCTCTAGGATACTTGGATTTATGGATTTGAGTGTCTCTTCGAGTTTTTTGAGGCTGGAGTCGAACTGAGTTGCCTTATTGCTTGCATCTACAACCGCTGGGAACAACTTCTCAAACACTGCTCCCAAAGCAGCCCCTCCAACAAGCTCCAAAGCCATCAGTATCTCCTCACCACAACCCCCAAAATTAGAAGGAGTTTTGTGTTTGCTAGCTGAGAAAAGTTGTAGGAAACAGAAAAGAAATCAAGATACTTGAATAGAAAGCAAGATCCAATCTGAGCCCTAGTTTTAAATTCCCCTCAAAACGAAGCAAAATTAAAACATATAGATTCGAAATCAGACGTTGAGTTCTCCCTTCTCCTACTGTGTTTTGGCTAGTGAGCGATCTGCAGTTATTAAGACGAGCAACGACGCGTCTGGAACCTGAAGGTAGCCAAGGAGTTTCCGCTGTACTTCATGGAAATTTCGGGTATCTGCTGTGATTGACTTTACGTAGACTTGAGAAACGAGAAGGCAAACGCTGTAGTTTGCCTTTATCTTCTTATTTCCATTTTCTGTTTTTATTTTTTTAAATAAAAAGAAGGAATTTTTATACAAAAACTTACCATATATACCGTTAAAAATTACCCTTCCAAACCTTAAAATTTAATATAATAAAAAAAAATTCAATAGCTTGAATTTTTTAATCTTTTATGTTTCTAAAAATTCCTCTGTTTTATGTAGAAAGTACTATTATTTTTTACTTTTAAAATAAAAGAAATTTCCATTTTTTGTTATAAAAGTAAAAAATAGTTGTAACATCTTTATAGAATATTATAAGTCTTAAAGTAGCTTTTGAAATTATTGTTTTTTTTAAGTCTTAAGTCTAAAAAAATTCTCCCCTTTTATGTGGAGCTATTATCATTTTTTATTTTTAAAAATAAAAAATAAGAAGTATTCAAAAAGACAACTTAATAATTCAATTCTTTTCTTTAATTATTAGTGCTTATTAAAATTTATTTGAAATTAAAAAAAAAAAAGCAGTTGGAACTTGGAGCCCTCCCATGCTAGTGTTGATAGACAAAATTAGTAGATTATTTATGGGATACAATTGGTTGTAATTGCTGTGAAAAGAAAGGACAAACTAATTACAAGAAAAACGATCATTTAATTTAAAGACAAATAGCAAGTCTGTGTACCTCGTGACCACAAGATTAAGCAGACTCCAGGAGGAGAGTTTTTGAAGGTTGGCAATGGCATCAACCCCATCTTTATCTATAAGAGCAGTGGCAGGGATTTTCTGGTCTTGAGGAAAGGAGCCCAAGTCCATAAAACACTCCTTCAGCATAACATCCTCGTCATTTAGGGCGTCTAAGCTACTTTGGAAACATTTACGCAGATCAGCTTCGGAATCGACAACGGATTGACCTTCAGATAGTTTCATCAGTCGGCTTCTCCAGACCTCTACAGGCTGCCCATGGAGTGATCTGCCAACCACTTCCAGGGCCAGTGGAAGTCTCTTGCAGTGTCTCACCATCTGCGGTTGAGAGCCTGAGCACCAGAACTAACAAATGAAATCACTTGTGGTTTGGAGAGAAACAAAAATGAATGCATATAGATGAAGTATAGATGCAGGTGCGATATATTAATGTAGAGTGACAAACCCCCTTCCTCACAAGATCATTACTCGGTGTGAAATAACAGCTTCGAAACCACACTCTGCTTTCCCCCCTTTTCTTAGCGTGTTTTGGAGAGCAAGTGACCAGAAATGACGCATCTTGAGCCTGAAGGTACACGCGAAGTTTCCACTTTTCTTGGTACAAATTTTGGGAATCCATTGACTTGTAGACTTGTGTAGGCTCCGCTCCATTGACAAATGAATAAATTATGGAGGTTTTTCCTCATATTTTGTTTCTCTCCCTAATGTGAACGCTCGATGCTGCTTACAATGCCTTGAGAGACTATGGAGCGGTGGATGGCTGATACGGGCATTTTCTTTTTCTTTTTTTCTTTTTTTACATCTACAACAAATTGGAAAAAAACCCTTCAAATGTAGTAGTAGTAGAAGTATTGAAGATTTTTACCATAGCTTTGACCAGGTTGACAATGGTCTCTTTTAACAATTTCCATGTGGGTCATAACTCAGATGTACTTTTTATGACCATACCTGATACCTCCAACCAGATGGTACGAATTCCATGCACATAACATTTAAGATATGTTTGCAACATCCAATTATATCATTTAATAAATACTTTTATAAAAGTTGTAAACTAATTAAAATTTTGTAAAAATAAAAATTTTGTGAAAGAAAATCAAAGTTGCTATTAATTATATGGTGTAAAATTATAACATTAAGACTTTGTGGAAAAAAAATCATTTATAAATAAATTAAAAATACTGTTTATTGTTAAAAAAATTAAATTGGTAATCTATCAAATAATAACTGAAAATTATGTTATTAATTTTTTTAATTATAATTTCCATTTTTTATGGAGAATATTGGATGAAATATTGAAAGTATTTTTTGAAGAAAAAAAATTTTAAATAAGACAAACATGTAAATTTTGAAGGGTATAAAAAGCACCATGTGAAAAAGTTATGATAATTGTGATTAGGATGCTTAAGTAATATTAGATCTATTAGAAGTGGAAAAAAAAATTAAATTAAAAAAGTTGAAAAAATTGGAAGTTAAAATTAAAAGAGGATTCTCCACATTTTTCATGCCCTCATGAATTTTAAGTATTTTAACCTTTTAATTTATGAAAATAAATTCCATCAATGTTAAGCGTAATTAGTGTGCATAAATAATATCATAGCTATTTGAAGTGAAAAAAAAAAAATTCAAATTCAAAAAATTACAAAATTTAGAGGGTATGAAGCTTCCCCAATTTTTAAGTATTTCCAAAATTTAATTTTTTGTGCATAATTTCTTCAATCATAAGTGTAATTAGTGTTTTAAAATAATATTATTGGAAATGGAAAAGAATTTTAAAATTTCTGAAAAGTGGAAATTTTCACATTTTTCAGGCCATTCCCAATTTTTAAGTATTTTTAAGTTTTAATTTCTTTTTTTTCTGCATAATTTCCATCAATCTTAAGTGTAATTAGTATTTTTAAATAATATTATAGCTATTGCAAGTAGAATTTAAATAAAAAAATCACAAAAGTACAAAATTTGGAGGGTACAAACCTCACTCTTACTATCCTCCTCAAATTTCTCATATTTTCAAGTTTTAATTTTATTTTATTTTTGCATAATTTCCATCAATTCCAAATTGTAATTAGTGCTTTTAAATAATATTATAGCTATTGGAAGTGGAAATTTTATTTAAAAATTCCAACAAATGGAAGTTAATAATTGTTGTTTATCAACCTCATTTTGATATCAGAACTTGCATTTTCTTCAAATCGATTGAGATATATAGGAATTGGTTGAGTCGGAATGGTTCAACTCGTCAAGGGGGCCAAATGTCCTCCTTAGGTCTAGAAGGCAATTTCAATTGATTAAGTTTGAGCCTCAATTAGTCAAGGATGGATTGAATTGGTGGATTAACTAGCTAAGCTCCTATGACCTAACAATCACCTACAATTCTTCAATGGCTAGTAGTAAGATTTAACTAGTTGGATAATCAATCGACCCCAAATTTTTCTGACGACAAGTTTGGGCTTCTAACCCTTGTTTAAATGTTTTAAACTTCTTGTATTGAATGAGGAGTTATGTGTTTGATTGCATTTTGCTTCAAAACTTACATTTTGTCTTAGGGCACCTCTCAATCCTAGTTTCTTTGTATCCAATTAATTTAAGCCAAAACTATAAAGTAGGATCTTATTTATGTTTTATTTATATACCTTGTGAGGATATCTAGCATAGGATCATTGGGGAACTCAAGAGTAGGGTATCTTTTGAGAGGGTTCAATGGAACCATAATCCAAGGGAGATAGGTTGGAGACTTTGCTTTTAAAAGTCTTATGGTCATAAAGGATCCCTTAAAGCCACAATCTAAGGGCAAAACTTGAAGTCTTTGGTTGGAAGTATTGTTAGTGGAACTATTAATGTTGAAGTTTGAGAAGAGTGGATGTACGTTGAGTTGCATTAAGCTACTATAAAAGCTCATGCTTGCATTTCTCTATTCGTTATCTTTATCTACTTTTATATGCAATTGCTCCTCCATTATATTTGCTTTCTTAGTAATTAAATTACTTGTTGCATTTCTTCCGTCTCCTTTCTTGAGTGATTACCTTATATTCATTAACATATAATTTTGACAATAAGTTTATAAATACGAGAAGCATCATTACCATCGTAATATGTGTGAACCACAACATCCCATTGAATTCAAAAGTCATGAGATCAACATGATATTTTATTTTTCTCAAATAGAGATTAGAAGTTATTTGTACATATTAAGGTTTTGAAAACTGTACTGAATCGACTAGACCATCGACATATCCAATTCGATTAGCTTAGTTGAGTAGCTTATGAGTTAGACTAGTGTTGAACTGTTCGAACTGGGTAGATTGGTTTGTTCTCTAAGAATCAATCAAGTCTTATTTGACCCAAAATGATAATGTGTAGTTGCAATTTTTGGCCCAATAATGCTAACAACCTACCACTGCACCAACTTGTTAGGCTTATATTTGTTGTAATGTGTCTATACAACCTATAAGTTTCATATTCTTATGCATGAGATTGCTTATAAGGTGTGAAAAAGAATTTTTGTGTTAGGAAGACTTGAGCCACGAGATAATTGAACCATTGAACTATGAGATCACTTTATTAGATATTGCTATAAAATATAATACACACACATACATACACTTGTGTCTATATATAAAAACAAACATAAATATTTACCTTCACATTTAATTTTATAATCATAAGTATGAAAATAATATAAGTTAAATAATAAAATAATTTCTTAAAATTATAAAATAATAAGATATATAACTTTTGAAATGTAGATAAAATTAAAAATTATAATTTTTCTTTCATCTGAAATATATTTTTACACTTAAATATCATACATGTTTTATTTAATAAAATTTAAAATATTAATGCATTTACTTTATTTTTATCATTTAATTTAACATCAAATATAAAAATGAAATATTATTAAAAAATTTAGATTATATAATTATATATACATATATAGTTCAAACACTGATCTAACCATTGAACCATCAATGAATAATGTTTCTTGTTCAATCACTGATCTAATTTTGAAATAAGACCATTACAAATAATTGTTTCGTAACACAAATGATCAAATAAAATAAAATCTAAAAGAAAATATAAAAACCTTTAGGATGAAAATCTCTAAACATACTTGTGAGTGTTTTACTTAGGTTTACAATTTTAGGTCAAAACTTCTAAGTATTCTCCCAACTTGGGTCTATCAAATCCTTCATTGAACTAGTTATTGTAAGTGTTTAGAGGTTAAGGAATGTAGCCAAGGTTGTGATAGGGATGAAATTAAATCAACCAAAATTTTCAAATTAATGAAAATCTTTTAAAGAAGCTTTGGGAGACTTGGGCAAACATTTTTTTGGCTAAGTATTTTTGTGCCATGATCCAAGATTGATCCAAATTTAGGTAGGGTCAATTTATTTTTTGTTGAAACATTTTTTCAGTCATTGGATCAAGGATACTTCAACTTATTTAAACAAATGTTTCTATTTTAGGGAGTGGAGAACACCAACAACCGTTTTTCTCACTCCCTTTGAGCTCTAATCCAAATTGGAAGTGTTTGGTTGCCAAGAAAGTTCTCTTTTGATTTCCAAATTAGTTTTTTGAAAAATGGTTGATTCATTTCTTCCATTCATCTCTTGTGTTCTTGTTGATTTGGGTTTAAATGAAAACCTATTTTCTTCTTTTGTGGATTCAAGAAAAACCTAATATCGAGTTTGATGAGGATTTCAAGTGTGTTTCAGAAGAAGAAGGTGTGAAGTTGAAGTTGGAAGGTGTTCATCAAGTAGTTCAAGAAGATATGTAGACTTGAGTTGACTTAAATCTTGTACTGAGTTAGTTTATCTTTGTAGCAAATGTTCTTGATTACTTGTAGGCCCATGGTTTTTTATTTCTATTGATATTTTGTCATATTAAATCTTGGTGTCATTACGTTATTCTCTCTATCTCTTCATTAGTTAATTTTCTTTGTATTTATCTTTACTAAAAAAATTACTATATTTTAATAAGTAAATGAATAAAGAATTTGAGCTAAAGTTGGATTGTATATTTCTTGAAAAAGTTGGGTAATTTCCAATTTTGTTTTTATTGGAAGTAAAGAATATTTAAGTTTGTGAATTGTGTAGGTCCGTTAATATAATTCTTGATTGGAAAATGTTGTTCCATTCATACGTGAATCGCATTTATTTACTTATTGATAGAGTGTTATGCATGTAAGAAAGATTTAGTCTCATTATAAAAAAGAATTGATAGAAAAAATAAAAAGAAAAAAATTCTAAATTGGGGGAATGATTGTTAGGAGACTCCCCCTCTTCTAGGCGGTTTTGATATGCCTTGCTGTAATAGGAATCTCCAAGTTAAGAAATGCAACCGAATCCATTTTCGATCTTTGTGGTCGATGAACTTCATAGGTCAATACAAGCCTGCGCCTTGGCCAACCCTAATCAATAAAAACTAACCTCCAGCCGGATTCAGTTTGTGTGAAAAAAGTTCACACGAAATTTTCCTCAATGCGAACCAAAGTTGGCACTGAGGACGGGGTGCAGGAAAATGCATTCCTTGATTGAAGCCCGAACCAAATATGACAAACGGCCCATGAATAATGATACCACAGATTCTTGTAATTATTACTAGATTTCATACGTCGAACATTGTTTGAATATAATTAGGAGTCCGGTTCAGCACTTTGGAGGATGAAAGTTTTTCAGAAACCAGTATTTTAAAGCCAATTCAAGTTGATAATTTCTTCAGGCACTGATAGGGTGAGATTGGGGAGCAAGTGCGTATAACATTCCCACAGCTGGGCAGTCTCTTCATCGCAGATTACCATCTCCAAATCCACGAGAAGCGTCCCTGATGGTGGCAGCTCGCGCAAACCTGGGCACCTTCTCATGTGGAGCTCTCTTAGACCACGCAACTCCCCTATTTGTTTCGGCATTTTCCTTATTCGTAAACAACCAGTTATATCAAGAACGCTCAACTTGTGGTGGCTTCCCATTGAGTCTGGCAATTTTGACACCAATGTACAGGCACTAACCCTTAGCACTTCCAGATTTGCAAGCTTCCCTATCCCTTCCGGCAGTGCAGACAGCTTATGGCAGTTGCTGATGCTCAGCTTATTCAGCTGGACTAAATCACAAAACCCTTCTGGTAATTCCACCAAGTCATTACAGTAATCAATGTTGATTTCCCTAAGGTTTGGTAACATTTCTGGAATCTGGATGGTACTACTTGCAAAAGCTTGACCAATCTTATGACACATGACTAAGGATAGCTTTTCCAGATTCTTCAATTCCATACTGGTGTTGCATAGTGTTGGAATTGAAACTTGCTCTAACCTGATTCTCTTTAGATTGGATAAGGAACTGAGAACTGAAAAATTAGTCAATTCAGCAGCACTGAACTTTTAAATTAAAATTTTATCACTATCAAGCCTTAGTTATTTCAAAAAGAAATCTAATAAATTTATTAGTGAAATTATAAATTATTTTAAAATTTCTCTACAAAAAACATTTTTAAAAATTATTAAAAATGTTTTAACAAGATTTTTTTACTATTTTTTTTAAATTACAAATATTATTTGAATTTTCTGATAAACTTTTTAATAAAATCAAAAACTCTCTTTTCAACATTTTAAATATTTTTGTTAATTAATTTGATATGTTATAAATTCTTCTTTCCTTTTATAATTAATATTAATAATTATTTATTTTATTGAATGATACCACCAACACCATTTCTAAAAAATAAAAAATTATCTATATTTATTCTAATTCATAACTTTTCTAGACTTTTAGTCCAAAGAAAATGTACGGAATTCAACATATTAAAATTATCTTTATAGTATATTTAAAAACATAAAAAATAAATTAAAAATATTTCAAATTCTCAAATTGACTTTTGTTTAAAAAAAAATCATAAAACATTTAAAAACACTTTTCAAATAGAATCTTACTTTTCATTTTCTATTTTTATTTTTAAAATAATTTTTTTAAATAAAAACAAGGAATTTTTTTATACAAAACTTATCATATACCTTCAAAAATTACCTTTCCAAACCTTAAAATTTAATATAATAAAAAATTCAATAGCTTGAATTTTTTAATCTTTTATGTTACTAAAAATTCGTCTGTTTTATATAGAAAGTACTATTATTTTTCATTTTTAAAATAATAAAAAATCCATTTTTAGTTATAAAAGTAAAAAAAAAATAATTGTAACATCTATATAGAATATTGTAAGTGTTAAAATTTTTAAAGTCTAGTCTCAAAAAATTCTCCCCTTTTATATGGAGCTATTATCATTTTATATTTTTTAAAATAAAAAATAAGAAGTATTCAAAAAGACAACTTAATAATTCAATTCTCTATCTTTAATTATTATTAGTGTTTATTAAAATTTATTTGAAATTAAAAAAAAAAATAGCACACTGTAAATGCGAAGAAATGATGAAGAAAACCCAGATGAAGAAGGCAAACTTGAGAGGAAATACAAGGGAAAGTGCAAAAAGGCATGCTGCATCACAAAGGCATCGCTGTAGCATCCATCAATCTCGCTTGCATCATTCCTGGTGAAGTCCATAAAACACTCCTTCGGCATAACATCCTCGTCATTTAGGGCGTCTAAGCTACTTTGAAGACATTTACGCAGATCAGTTTCAGAATTGACAATGGATTGACCTTCGGATAATTTCTTCAGTCGGCTTCTCCAGATCTCTACAGGCCGCCCATGGAGTGATCTGCCAACGATTTCCAGGGCCAGTGGAAGTCCCTTGCAGTGCCCCACTATCTGCAGTTGAGCACCACTAACAAATGAAATCACTTGTGGTTTGGAGAGAAAAAAAATGAACGCATATAGATGAAGTATACGTGCAGGTGCGATATATTAATGTAGAGTGACAAACCACCTTCTTCACAAGCCTATCAGTCGGTGTGTAATTACAGCTTCCATTCTGGGGGATTGCTGAGTGACGAAAAAGAGCCATGGCATCGTCGTCATTCAACAATTCCAAGTCATATGTAGAGCCAAATTCTGGAAATTCATTTCTTGATGTAACGACGACCTTGGATTTTGATGTCCGGAACTTGAACTTGGCTAAGAGGGATTCTGATCCACACCAAACATCATCTAGGACCAACAGTACAGCACCAGATTCTTCTTTCTTCTTCAGTTTCAGTTCCATTTGATTGGCTGCATCTTCCTCATTTTGAAACTTTGGCACTCGTTCATCTTCGTCCCAAAATAGTTTCGTAATGATGGCAATTAGGTTGGGCGGTCTTGACACCGTGGCATACAAAATGTGCTTAAAATATTCTGTTCAAAATGGGAGAATCAAGTAATTTATCAATGAGTTGATTTCATAGGTTACATGGGTTTGGGTGTGTCAGATCATATACTTCCCAAAATTTTAGGATAAGGGGTGAATTTTTCAATCTTTTACAATTAATAACCATATCTTATTTTCTAAATTTCTAAAGCTTTTATGTATTAATTTTATATTCATTGTTATAATTTATCTTTAAATTTTTTAAGATATTAAGTTTGATATTTATAAATTTTATGTAATTTTAATCACTATATTATCTTTAAATTTTATTTATTATAGTTTTAAAAGAAATTAACAAAAAAATAAAAAGGTTGGCTCGAAATAAATTTTAAATTTCTTTATTTTTTATTATAATATATTTTATATTATTATATAAGTATAAATTTTTTTAAAAAAATTAAGCGTTCAATTATAAAAATTAAAAATTAAAAAATTAAAATTAAGTAGACGATAAAAAAAGGAAATAAATGAAGCAATCTAAAAGTAAATTAAAAAAAAAAAAAAATTGTATGAATACCTCTGACTTGATTGTCGTGACAAAGCTCTTTAGCCAAAGTGGTTTTCCCACATCCTCCAGGAGTCCTGATCACAATCCTTGATTCCCCATCCTCACATAGCCGCCTCTTCAATTCTTTGAGATGTTGAGATATTAGGAATGCTTTCCTTATATCATTTTCTTTATGTCATTCAGTGTTGGGATATTTGGAATGTTTAGATATTAGGAATATTGAGATATTAAGAATATTGAGATATTAGGAAAGTTGAGATATTAGGATATTAGTTGTTATTTTCTTATATTATTCTTTCCTTGTATCATCTTTTCTCATTCTTAGAATGGTGATTACCCTCTATATATACCCTGTACATGAACGAATGAAAGTATGAATGAAAAACTACCATTCATCAATTTGAAGATGGTATCAAAGCCAGGGAACTGAAATCCTGGATATTTTGTCAGTAAGGCCAACCATCGTCCCTCCTTTGCGAGAAAAAAAAAATGAGTAAAAAAAATACTATTGTTTTTCAATCTGAAAGTACTTTCAATCTAGGAATTATTTTGACTGAATCAAACTATGACGTTTGGTCACAACTCATGGAGATGCATATTGCCGAACGGGAAAAACTTTCCTACATTCGAGGTAAGACAAATCTACCAAAAGAGTCAGAAGATGGATATGAAAAATGGTATGCTAAGAATCAAAAGGTGAAGAGATGGTTGTTAATGTCCATGAGTCCAGAAATTATGAAGCGTTACTTACGCTTACCCACCGCTCAAGAAATTTGGAGTGCATTATCAAAGGCCTTCTATGATGGAAGTGATGAATTACAAGTTTTCACTTTGAATAAAAAAGGCTTCATTGCCAAACAAAACGGCAGGTCTCTTTCTGAATATTATGGAGAGTTAACTGAAATTTTTTGCAAATTGGATCATCGGGATAAGGTAGTCATGAAAGACCCTAAGGACATTGCAGCATATCGTAAATCCATTGAATGACAACGGGTGCACATCTTTCTTGTTGGATTAGGTGGTGACTTTGATCAAGTTCGAGGAGAGATTCTACGCAAAGATCCTCTTCCCGATTTGGAAGAATGCTATGCACTGATTCGACGAGAGGCAGTACGTCATGCTAGTATGAAAGCAGAATCTGACAACCCTGACACCTCAGCTATGGTAGTCCGACAACAATCAACCCGAAATTGGCAGGATCAATCCAAGACCAACCATCCTAATACAAACCCTAATATTGATAAGTCAACCTTCAAATGCACTCACTGCAATAAGACTGGTCATACCAAGAGTCGTTGCTTTGAAATTGTGGGATATCCAGATTGGTGGGATCACAATCGTGATCAACGGAAAAAGGATTCCAAGAAAACCTCGACTGCAGCTGTTGCCGAAATAAAAATAGAGGCTAATGTTGATGAGAAAGCCTTTACATTGGTAGCCGCTACATATTATGGTGGTAAGTTTTTAAATACTTCTACACCTGTTGTTAATAGTGCATGGATAATTGATTCTGGTGCTACAGATCATATGACTTTTGATTCTAAACAGGTCTCACCCCTTAAACTTTCCTTACAAAAAATTGTTTCCACAGCCAATGGTAACACAACCCCAGTCATTGGGGAAGGATCCTTAACTCTTACTGATATTTTGAATTTGGATTCTATTTTAGTTGTTCCATCCTTAAATTACAATCTTTTGTCAGTTTCTCAAATCACTGCAGCCTTATCTTGTATTGTCATTTTTTTGCCTGAATTTTGTGTTTTTAAGGACATCCAAACAAGACAGACGATTGGTTGTGGTATTAAGCGGGGAAAACTCTATTATTTGGACTCGCAGTCAAAGGATTCAAATAAGTTGCGACAAGCCTTGATAGTAGATGGATCTGAGGGGGAGAAGAAAAAGTCTGAAATTTGGTTGTGGCATCGACGTTTGGGACATGCTTCCTTTGGTTATTTAAAAAAATTGTTTCCTAGTTTGTTTACAAAGAGTGATATTTCTAGTTTCCGTTGTGATATTTGTGAATTGGCTAAAAGCCATCGTACTTCGTTTCCATTAATTTTGAATAAAAGTCCGTCTCCTTTTATGGTTATACATTCTGATGTTTGGGGCCCATCCAAAATCCCAACTTTGAATGGTTCACGTTGGTTTGTTACTTTTATTGATGATTGTACCAGAATGACATGGTCATGCTTGATGAAGACCAAAGATGAAGTGAACTTGTTGTTTCAAAATTTTCATAAAATGATTGAAACTCGGTACAATGCAAAGGTTCGGGTTCTGCGTAGTGATAATGGTGGAGAATATCAGAGTTCTGATCTTCAAAAGTATTTGGAAGGACATGGCATCATTCATTAGACTACTTGTTCCAATACACCCCAGCAAAATGGAGTCACTGAACAGAAAAATCGACACTTGTTAGAGGTTGTTCGTGCTTCCTTGATAGCAGCAAAAATACCGATATCTTATTGGGGATAAGCAATCACATCTGCCGCATACTTGATCAATCGGGTACCTTCTAGCTCAATTAACTTCCAAACACCTTTCCAAGCTCTTACTAATGTCATAGTTGCCCCAACCGTCCCAAATCTACTTCCTCGTGTTTTTGGTTGCGTGGCATTTGTGCATCTACACAAACACCAACGCACCAAGTTAACTTCCCATGCATTGCAATGTGTGTTTGTTGGATATGCATTGCACAAAAAGGGATATCGATGTTACCATCCTCCAACTTGACGAATGTTTATTACAATGGATGTGGTGTTTCATGAAGATTCGATGTATTTTTCATCCGAGTCTGAACTTCAAGGGGAGTACCATAAGGAAATTCAGACTCTCGATTATGATTATCATATCTCTGAGGAGGAGGAATCTGGACAATCTGAACTAGTGAACCAGGAAGTGGGTGAGTTGGATATGAGTGGTCAACAATTTGGGTCTGATGATGTCTTCACTGAAATACCAAACCAATCGTCGTCTGTTGAGGGTGTTCTTAATTTGGAACCCGGTCTATTCATGAAACGGTTACCACACCGTCATAATAGAGGTATTCCTAAACCCACATATGAACCTGAATTGTCTACCAAAGTCAAATATCCCATGAGCAACTATGTGTCTAACCATCGTTTGTTTGAATCAAATAAGTCATTTGTAAATCAATTATCTACTGTAGCTATTCCTAACAGTGTGCAGGAAGCCTTAGCTGATCCAAGGTGGAAAGCAGTCATGAATGAAGAGATGAAATCATTGCAGAAGAATGAAACATGGGAACTTGCAGAATGTCCACCAGGAAAGAAGCCAGTTAGGTGTCGTTGGATCTATACTGTGAAGTACAAAGCAAATGGTAGTATTGAATGATTTAAAGCAAGATTGGTAGCAAAAGGGTACACTCAAACTTATGGAATTGACTACACAGAGACATTTGCACTTGTAACTAAGATCAACACAGTTCGAGTATTACTGTCTTTAGCTGCAAACCTAGATTGGCCATTACAACAGTTCGATGTGAAAAATGTCTTTCTACATGGCAAGTTATCTGAAGAAGTATATATGGATCTTCCACCAGGATGCATGGTGTCAGAAAAGTAATGTCAGAAGGTGTGCAAATTGAAGAAGTCATTGTATGGGTTGAAGCAATCCCCGAGAGCATGGTTTGGAAAGTTCACAAAGTCAATAAAAGCTTTTGGCTATCGTCAAAGTAATTCATATCACACTTTGTTCTTGAAAAAGCAACATGGTAAGATTACGACACTCATTGTATATGTGGATGACATGGTAGTTACAGGGAATGATCCTGAAGAAAGAAAAACTTCACAAAATTATCTATCTAGAGAATTCGAAATGAAAGATCTAGGTCCTCTGAAATACTTTCTTGGGATTGAAGTTTCTCGATCAAGTGAAGGAATTTTTCTGTCTCAAATAAACTATGCGTTTGATCTTTTACAGGAGACTGGAATGTCAGGATGTCAACCTGTTAATACACCAATAGAAGAAGGTCTGAAATTGTGTGTTAAGTCTAATCAAGTATCAACCGATAAGGGAAGATACCAGAGACTTGTGAGGAGATTAATGTACTTAGCTCATACAAGACCAGATCTTGCTTATGCATTAAGTGTAGTGAGTCAATACATGCATAATCCTGGAGAGCAACATATGAATGCAGTCATGCGTATTTTGAGGTATTTGAAGAATGCTCCTGGGAAGGGAATTTTGTTTGCAAAAAATGTTGATCATCATAGTATAGAAGTATATACTGATACTGATTGGGCCGGTGCAGTGGATGATAGGCGATCTACATCTGGTTACTTTACCTTTGTAGGTGGTAATCTTGTGACATGGAAAAGTAAGAAGCAGAATGTCGTCGCTCGTTCAAGTGCAGAAGCGGAATTTAGAGGTATGACTCTAGGACTTTGTGAGGCATTATGGTTAAGACTCCTTTTATAGGATTTAGGTTACCTATCTAGGCAACCAATCCGATTGTTTTGTGACAATAAAGCCACATATGACATTGCTCATAATCCAGTACAACATGATCGTACAAAGCATGTCGAGGTGGATAGATTCTTTATTAAGGAAAAGTTAGATGATAAGATTGTGGAATTGCCTAAGATTCGATCAGAAGATCAATTAGCCGATATCCTCACCAAAGCTATCTCAAGTCAAGTATTCTCAAAATTTTTAGACATGTTGGGCATGTGTGATATCTATGCACCAACTTGAGGGGGAATGTTGAGATATTAAGAATGTTTTCCTTATATCATTCTTTCTTTATGTCATTCAATGTTAGGATATTTGAAATGTTTAGATATTAGGAATATTGAGATATTAGGAAAGTTGAGATATTAGGATATTAGTTGTTATTTCCTTATATTATTCTTTCCTTGTATCATCCTTTCCCATTCTTAGAATGGTGATTACCCTCTATATATACCCTGTACATGAACGAATGAAAGTATGAATAAAAAACTACCATTCATCAATTTGAAGATGAAAGGCACATCTAATCCCACCATAAATTCCAGTGGACCAGGAGCGTTGCAAGAACCCAAGTTTTCATGTTCATCAGAAACCCCTCTGTAATTCCAATTACATCCATTTGATTTGAGAATGGCCAGAATCTCCTTGACGTCCCTACTGACTTGGGCGTGCACATCCACATGAAACAATCTAAGAAGAGAGGCATCGAGGGCTTTAATTTTATTGGCGTACCCTATCCTCTGGTAGCAGTAGCAGCGAGAGCAGTCTTGGATTAGCTTCTCTCCATCTTGTAAGATTTGGATCAACTTCTCCATTTCCTTCCTTGGACGATCCAACTCCTCGTTCAACTTTTCCATCTCTTGGATATATGGCTTTATGCGTTCTAGTGTGGCTTCGAGTTTTTTAAGGATGGAGTGGAACCCGGCAAACCTTTTACTTACTTTTATGACCGCCGTTAGCAAACCCTGAAATGCTGCTCCCAAAGCAGCCCCTCCAACAAGCGCCAAAGCCATCGATATCTCCTCACCACAACCCCCAAAATCAGAAGGAGTTTTGTGTTTGCTAGCTAAGAAAGTCGTAGGAAACAGAAAAGAAATCGAGATAATTGGTCATAAAACATGATTCAATCTGAGCCTGGATTTTAATTCCCCTAAAAAGAAAAAATACATCTTACAACATCTAGATTCGAAACCACATTCTGCTTTCCCCCATTTTCTTAGCCTGTTTTGGCCAGTGAGTGATCTGCAGTTAGGATTTACAAAGACCAGAAATGACGCGTCTTGAACTTGAAGGTAAACAACGAAGCTTCCAATTTTCTTCGTCCAAATTTTGGGAGTACATTGACTTGTGTAGGTTCCATGGACAAATGAATAAATTGGTTTCTCTCCCTAATGTGAACGCTTAATGCTGTTTACACTGCCTTAAGCGACTATGGAGCGGTCGATGGCTGATACGGGCTTCAAATGTAGTAGTAGTAGAAGTATTGAAGATTTTTACCATAGCTTTGACCAGGTTGAAAATGGTCTCTTTTAACAATTTCCATGTGGGTCATAACTCAGGTGTACTTTTTATTACCATACTTGATACCTCCAGATGGTACGAATTCCATGCACATAACATAGAAGAAATGTTTGCAACATCCAATTTTATCATTTAATAAATAATTTTATAAAAGTTGTAAAATAATTAAAATTTTTGTGAAAGAAAATCAAAGTTGCTATTAATTATATGGTGTAATATAACACTAAGACCCTCTGAAAAAATCATTTATAAATAAATTAAAATAAGTATTTATTGTTAAAATTAAAATGATAATCCATCAAATAATAGCTGAAAATTATATTATTAATTTTTTTATTATAATTTCCATTTTTTAATGAAGAATATTGGATGAAATATTAAAAGTATTTTTTGAAAAAAAAAATTAAAATAAGATCAACATGTAAAATTTTGAAGGTATAAAAAATATGGGGAGAATATGAAAAATGTGTAATGCCTAAGTAATATTAGTGCCATTAGAAGTGGAAAAAAAATAAAATTAAATTCAAAAGGTGGAAAAAATTGATAATTAAAATTAAAAAGGGATTTCCCACATTCACCTCTCGAAATTTTAAGTATTTTAACCTTTTAATTTATTTTCATAAATTCCATCCATGTTTGGTGTAATTAGTGTGCATAAAGAATATCATAGCTATTGAAAAAAAAATTAGAATTAAAAAATTTACAAAAATTAGAAGGCACGAAGCTTCCCGAATTTTTTAGTATTTCCAATTATTATTTTTCTTTTGTGTGCATAATTTCAGCAATCCTAAGGGTAATTAGTGTTTATAAATAATATCAAAGCTATTCGAAATGGAAAATAAAAATAAAAATTCCAAAAATGGAAAATTTCACATTTTTCATACCTTTCTCAAATTTTAAGTATTTTCAAGTTTTAATTTTTTTATGCATAATTTCCATTAATCTTAAGTGTAACTAGTATTTTAAATAATATTATATCTATTCAAGTAGAATTAAAAAAAAAATCACAAAAGTTGGAGGGTACATATCTCACATTCTTAGTATCCTCCTTATTTTTTATTTCTCCATATTTTCAAGTT
Organism: Vitis riparia; assembly: GCF_004353265.1. NCBI lineage: Eukaryota > Viridiplantae > Streptophyta > Magnoliopsida > Vitales > Vitaceae > Vitis > Vitis riparia. The sequence goes on from NC_048437.1 coordinate 8,518,208, forward strand.
TTAAGGTTTTTTTTTTTTTTTTTTTGTATTATTTCCAACAATTCCAAGTGTAATTAGTGTTTTTAAACAGTATTATAGCTATTGGAAGTAGATTTTAAAAAAAAAAGGTTCCAAAAAATGGAAGTTAGTATTTGTTGTTTCCTAAACTCATTTCGACATCGAACCTTGCATTTTCTTCAAATTGATTGAGATATATGGGAACTAGGTTGGAATGGTTCAACTCATTGAGGGGGCCAAATGTCCTATGATGGTCCAAAAAGCAATTTTAACTTATTGAGTTAGAGTCTAGACCGGTCAAGGATTGATTGAATTGATAGAGCAATTGGTGGAGCTCCTGTGGCCTAACAATCACCTACAATTCCCTAGTGGCTAGTAGCAAATTTGACTAGTTGAATGATTCGTTGGCCCCAAATTTTCCAACAAGTTTAGGCTTTTAACTATTGTTTAAAGGCTCTAAACTTCTTATATTGATGAGAAGCTATGTGTTTGAGTGCATTTTGCTTCAAAACTTACATTTCAACTTAGGGCACCTCTTAGTTATAGTTTCTTTGCATCAATTTAAGCCAAAACTACAAACTAGGATCTTATTATGTTTCATTTATATATCTTGTGAGAATTTCAAAGTAGGATCACTAGGGGACTCAAGAGTATGGTATCTTTTTAGAGGGTTCATTAGAATCATAATCCAAGGGATATAGTTTGGAGACTTTGGTTTTAAAAGTCTTATGGTCGTAAAGGATCCCTTGAAACCACAATCCAAGGGCAAAGCTTGAAGGCTTGGGTTGGAAGTATTGTTAGTGGAACTCTTAATGTTGAAGTTTGAAGTGAGTGGATGTAAGATTGCATTAAGCTACTATAAAAGCTCATGTTTGCATTTCTCCATTCGTTATCTCTATTTACTTCTATATGTAATTGCTCCCCCATTATATTTGCTTTCTTAGTAATTAAATTGTCTCTTGCATTCATCCTAGTTCTTATTTATTAAAACTATAAAAAGAGACCATCACCTAGTTCGTCCACTCTCTTAGATGATTACCTTACATTAATTAATACATAGCCCTAACCATAAGTTTAGAAATATGAGAAACATCATTCCATCATAGTATGTTTGAACCACAACATCCCAAATGACATGAGTTATAGAAAGCTAGAGAAAAATGACACTATCATTTGAAGTCATTGAATTCAGAAGTCATGAAATCAACATAACATGCTCTTTTTCTCAAGTAAAGAAGAAGGATCACAAGTTTATTAAAAGTTATTTGTGCATATTAAGGTTTTGAAAACTGCACTAAATAGACTAGACTATTGACCTCTCCAATTTGATTGGCTTAGTTGAATAGCTTATGAATTAGACTGCTGTTGAATTGTTTGAATTGGGCAGATTGGTCAGTTCTCTAAGAATCAACAAGTTTATTTGACCCAAAATGGTAATGGGTAGTTGCAACTTTTGGTCCAATAATGCTAGCAACCTACCATTGCGCCAACTAGTTAGGCTTATACTTGTTGTGATGTGTTTGTACAACCTTTTAGCTTCATATTCTCCTACATGGGATTGCTTATAAGGTGCAAAAAAAGAATTTTTGCTTTAGGAAGACTCAAGACCACAAAATAATTGAATCATTAAGCTATGAGATCACTTTATTAGTTATTGCTATAAAATAATACACACATACATACATGTGGCTCAATGATAAGTATAAGTTATTATATATATAACTTATACATATAAACAAACATAGATATTTACCTTCACATTTAATTTTATAATGATAAGTATGACAATAATATAAGTTAAATACTATAATTTTTTTTTAAAATTATAAAATAATAAGATATATAACTTTTGAAATATAGATAAAATTAAAAATTATAATTTTCCAACATTGATCTAACCATTAAACCATCAATGAATAATGTTTCTAGTTCAATCATTGATATGAATTTGAAATATGACCGTTACAAATAATTATTTTGTAACACAAAAGATCAAATAAAATTTAATCTAAAAGATAATATAAAAATCATAAGGATGAAAATCTCTAAACATACTTGAGAATGTTTTACTTAGGCTGGCAATTTTAGGGCAAAAACTTCTAAGTATTCTCCCAACTTGGGTCTATTAAATCCTTTCGCGAACTACTTATTGTAAGTGTTTTTAGGTTAAGATATGTAGTTGAGGTTGTGATATGGATGAAATTAAATTAACCAAAAATTTCAAATTAATGAAAATCTTTTAAAAATGGTTTTGGAAGACTTGGACAAACAATTTTTTGGCTAAGTATTTTTGTGCCATGTTCCAAGATTGATCCAAATTTATGTAGGATCAATTCATTTGTTGTTGAATCATTTTTCAGTTACTAGATCAATGATTCTTCAACTTATTTAAACAAATGTTTCTATTTTAAGGTGTGAAGAATACCAATAACCGTTTTTCTCACTCCCTTTGAGTGCCCTCTCACTCTTTCTCTTCAATCCAAATTTGAAGTGTTTGGTTGCCAAGAAAATCTTCCTTACTTCGATTTCTAAATTAGAGTTTTGATTAAGTTTTTTGAAAAATGGTCAATTAATTTTTTCCATTCATCTCTTTTGTTCTTGTTGATTTGGGTTTGAATAAAACCATATTTTCTTCTTATGTGAATTCAAGAAAAAACTAAGATCGAGTTTGATGTGAAGTCCAAGTGTGTTCAAGAAGAAAAATGTTTGAAGTTGAAGTTGAAAGATGTTCATCAAGTAGTCAGAGAAGGATTTGTAGACTTGAATTAGGTAAAACTTTATACTAAGTTTTTCTTCATAATAAATGTTCTTGATTACTTGTGGACCAATGATTTTTATCTCTATTGATATTTTTTTCCATTAAATCTTGGTGGCGTTACTTTAATCTTTCTATCTTTTCATTAGTTAATTTTCTCTATATATATATATATATATATATCTTTACTAAAAAAAAAATTACCATAATTTAATGAGTATATTTATAAAGAATTTGAGCTAAAGTTTCATTGTATATTCCATGAAATAGTTTGGTAATTTCCAGCTTTGATTTTATTGGAAGTAAAGAATATTTAAGATTGTAAATTCTTACATGTGATTTAGTCTCACTATAAAAAAGAATTGATATAAAAAAAATAAAAACAAAAAATTCTAAATAATTTTTTAGGTATAATCTATAGTGAAGATTCATCCGCAACATTGTTCACACCTGTCAACCGCCATTTTTAATATGCCTTGCTGGAATAGGAATTTCCAGGTTAAGAAATGCAACCGAATCCATTTTCCATCTTTGTGGTCGATGAACTTCATAGGTCAATACGAGCCTGTGCCTTGGCCAACCCGAATTAGTATCAAGTCCCGTTTTAAACTAACCTCCAACCGGATTCAGTTTTCGTGTGAAAAAAGTTCACACAAAATTTCCCTTAATGCCAACCAAAGTTGGCACTGAGGACGGGGTGCAGGAAAATGCATTCCTTGATTGAAGCCCGAACCAAATATGACAAATAGGCGATGAATTATGGCACCACAACTTCTTATAATCATCACTAGATTTCACATGTCGAATAGAACTGTTTCCCATTTCACAAGTCCACATTGTTTGAATATAATTAGGCGTCCGTTCCACAACTTTGGAGGATGAAAGTTTTTCAGAAACCAGTCTTCAAATTGATAAATGGTAGTTTTTTCATTCATTCATTCATTCGTTCATGTACATAGTATATATAGAGGGTAATCACCATTCTAAGAATGAGAAAGAATGATACAAGGAAAGAATGATATAAGAAAATAACAACTAATATCCTAATATCTCAACTTTCCTAATATCTCAATATTCCTAATATCCCAATATTCCTAATATCTCAACTTTCCTAATATCTAAACATTCCTAATATCTCAACACTAAATGATACAAGGAAAGAATGATATAAGGAAAGCATTCTTAATATCTCAACATTCCCCCTCAAGTTGGTGCATAGATGTCACACATGCCCAACTTGTCTAAAATTTTTTAGAACACTTGACTTGAGACAGCTTTGGTGAGGATATCGGCCAATTGATCTTTTGATCGAATCTTAGGCAATTCCACAATCTTATCATCCAACTTTTCCTTAATGAAGAATCTATCCACCTCGACATGCTTTGTACGATCATGTTGTACTGGATTATAAGCAATGTCACATGCGGCTTTATTATCACAAAACAACTGGATTGGTTGCCTAGATAGGTAACCTAAATCCTGTAAGAGGATTCTTAGGCATAACGCCTCACAAAGTCCTAGATCCATACCTTTAAATTCCGCTTCTACACTTGAACGAGCGACGACATATGGCTTCTTACTTTTCCATGTCACAAGATTACCACCTACAAAAGTAAAGTAACCAAGTGTAGATCGCCTATCATCCACTGCACTGGCCCAATCAACATCAGTATATACTTCTTTACTCTGATGATCAATATTTTTAGCGAACAAAATTCCCTTCCCAGGAGCATTCTTCAAATACCTCAAAATATGCATGATTGCATTCATATGTTGCTCTCCAGGATTATGCATGTATTGACTCACTACACTCAATACATAAGCAAGATCTAGTCTTGTATGAGCTAAGTACATTAATCTCTCCACAAGTCTCTGGTATCTTCCCTTATCGATTGATACTTGATTAGGCTCAACACACAATTTCAAACCTTCTTCTATTGGTGTATTAACAGGTTGACATCCCGACATTCCAGTCTCCTGTAAAAGATCTAAGGCATACTTTCTTTGAGACAGAAAAATTCCTTCACTTGATCGAGAAACTTCAATCCCAAGAAAGTATTTCAGATGACCTAGATCTTTCATTTCGAATTCTCTAAATAGATAATTTTGCAAAGCTTTTATTTATTCGGGATCATTTCCTATAACTACCATGTCATCCACATATACGATAAGTGTCGTAATCTTACAATGTTTCTTTTTCAGGAACAAAGTGTGATTTGAATTTCTTTGACGATAGCCAAAAGCTCTCATTGATTTTGTGAACCTTCCAAACCATGCTCTCGGGGATTGCTTCAACCCATACAACGACTTCTTCAATTTGCATACCTTCTGACATTGCTTTTCTGACACCATGCATCCTGGTGGAAGATCCATATATACTTCTTTAGATAACTCGCCATGCAGAAAGGCATTTTTCACATCAAATTGTTGTAATGGCCAATCTAGGTTTGCAGCTAAAGACAGTAATACTCGAATTATGTTGATCTTAGCTACAAGTGCAAATGTCTCTGTGTAGTAAATTCCATAAGTTTGAGTGTACCATTTTGCTACCAGTCTTGCTTTAAATTGTTCAATACTACCATCTTCCTTGTACTTCACAGTATAGATCCAACGACACCCAACTGGCTTCTTTCCTGGTGGACATTCTACAAGTTCCCATGTTTCATTCTTCTGCAATGATTTCATCTCTTCATTCATGGCTGCTTTCCACCTTGGATCAGCTAAGGCTTCCTACACACTGTTAGGAATAGCTACAGTAGATAATTGATTTACAAATGACTTATTTGATTCAGACAAACGATGGTTAGACACATAGTTGCTCATGAGATATTTGACTTTGGTAGACAATTCAGGTTCATATGTGGGTTTAGGAATACCTTTATTATGACGGTGTGGTAACCGTTTCATGAATGGATCAGGTTCCAAATTAAGAACACCCTCAGTAGACGACGATTGGTTTGGTATTTCAATGAAGACATCTTCGGACCCAAATTGTTGACCACTCATATCCAACTCACTTGCTTCCTGGTTCACTAGTTCAGATTATCCAGATTCATCATCCTCAAATATATGACAATCATAATCGAGAGTCTGAATTTCCTTATGGTATTCCCCTTGAAGTTCAGACTCAGATGAAAAATACATCGAATTTTCATGAAACACCACATCCATTGTAATAAACATTCGTCGAGTTGGAGGATGGAAACATCGATATCTCTTTTTGTGCAATGCATATCCAACAAACACACATTGTAATGCATGGGAAGTTAACTTGGTGCGTTGGTGTTTGTGTAGATGCACAAATGCCACACAACCAAAAACATGAAGAGGTAGATTTGGGACGGTTGGGGCAACTACGACATTAGTAATAGCTTGGAGATGTGTTTGGAAGTTAATTGAGCTAGAAAGTACCTGATTGATCAAGTATGTGGCAAATGTGATTGCTTCTCCCCAATAAGATATCAGTATTTTTGCTGCTATCAAGAAAGCACGAATAACCTCTAACAAGTGTCGATTTTTCCGTTCAGCGACTCCATTTTGCTGGGGTGTATTGGAACAAGTAGTCTGATAAATGATGTCATGTTCTTCCAAATACTTTTGAAGATTAGAACTCTGATATTCTCCACTATTATCACTACGCAAAACTCGAACCTTTGCATTGTACTGAGTTTCAATCATTTTATGAAATTTTTTAAAGAACAAGTTCACTTCATCTTTGGTCTTCATTAAGCATAACCATGTCATTCTGGTACAATCATCAATAAAAGTAACAAACCAACGTGAGCCACTCAAAGTTGGGACTTTGGATGGGCCCCAAACATCAGAATGTATAATCATAAAAGGAAGTTGACTTTTATTCAAAATTAACGGAAACGAAGCACGATGGCTTTTAGTCAATTCACAAATATCACAACAGAAACCAGAAATATCACTCTTTGCAAACAAACTAGGAAACAATTTTTTTAAATAACCAAAGGAAGCATGTCCCAAACGTCGATGCCACAACCAAATTTCAAACTTTTTCTTCTTCTCCTCATATCCATATGCCATCAAGGCTTGTTGCAACTTATTTGAATCCTTTGACTGCAAGTCCAAGTAATAGAGTTTTCCCCGCTTAATACCACAACCAATCGTCTGTCTTATTTGGATGTCCTTAATCACACAAAATTCAGGCCAAAAAATGACAATACAAGATAAAGCTGTAGTGATTTGAGAAACTGACAAAAGATTGTAATCTAGAGATGGAACAACTAAAACAAAATCCAAATTCAAAGTATCAGTAAGAGTTAAGGATCCTTCCCCAATGACTGGGGTTGTGTTACCATTGGTTGTAGAAACAATTTTTTGTGAGGAAGATTTAAAGGGTGAAACCTGTCTAGAATCAAAAATCATATGATCTGTAGCACCAGAATCAATTATCCATGCACTATTAATAACAGGTGTAAAAGTATTTAGAAACTTACCACCATGATCTGTAGCAGCTACATTAGCCTTTGTTTTTGTTCCGGCAACAGTTGCAGTCGAGGTTTTCTTGGAATCCTTCTTCCGTTGATCACGATTATTATCATTAATAACAAAGTGGTGATAACCTAAACATGATCTAAAGGTCCATGGTTCAAACCCTCGATTCCTCATTGTTTTCCTAGTCATACCAAGAGTCGTTGCTTTGAAATTGTGGGATATCCAAACTGGTGGGACCAGTCTTATTGCAGTGAGTGCATTTGAAGGTTGACTTATCAATATTAGGGCTTGTCTTAAGATGGTTGATTGTTGTCGAACTACCATAGCTACAAAATATCCAAGATTTCAATTCCATGGTTCTGATACCATCTTCAAATTGATAAATGGTAGTTTTTTCATTCATTCTTTCATTCGTTCATGTACAGAGTATATATAAAGGGTAATCACCATTCTAAGAATGGAAAAGAATGATACAAGGAAAGAATGATATAAGGAAATAACAACTAATATCCTAATATCTCAACTTTCCTAATATATCAATATTCCTAATATCTCAACTTTCCTAATATCTAAACATTCCTAATATCTCAACACTAAATGATACAAGGAAAGAATGATATAAGGAAAACATTCCTAATATCTCAACAACCAGTATTTTAAAGCCAATTCAAGTTGATAATTTCTTCAGGCACTAATAGAGTGAGATCGGGGAGCAAGTGCGTAAAACATTCCCACAGCTGGGCAGTCTCTTCATCGCAGATTACCCTCTTCAAATCCACGAGATCCGTCACTGATGATGGCAGCTCACACAAACGCTGGCACCGTCTCATGTGGAACTCTCTTAGACTACGCAACTCGCCTATTTGTTTCAGCATTTTCCTTATTAGTAAACTACCAGTTATATCAAGAACCCTCAACTTGTGGAGGCTTCCCATTGAGTCTGGCAATTTTGACACCAATGTACAGGCACTAACCCTTAGCACTTCCAGATTTGTAAGCTTCCCTATTCCTTCCGGCAGTGAAGACAGCTTATGGCAGTTGCTGATGCTCAGCTTATTCAGCTGGATTAAATCACAAAACCCTTCTGGTAATTCCACCAAGTCATTACAGTAATCAATGTTGATTTCCCTAAGGTTGGGTAACATTTCTGGAATCTGGATGGTACTACTTGCAAAAGCCAGACCAATCTTATGACACATAACTAAGGATAGCTTCTCCAGATTCTTCAATTCTATACTGGTTTTGCATAGTGTTGGAATTGAAACTTTCTCTAACCTGATTCTCTTTAGATTGGATAAGGAACCAAGTACTGAAAAATTAGTCAATTCAGCAGTGCAGAAACCATAATTTGTTACTGCTAGAACCTTCAGTTCATCCATTTGCTTCATGAACTCTGGCAATTCGTATTTCTTTTCTGTCTGATTAAAGTTCAGTATTAGAGCCTCAGCTTCAGGAAGTTGCATGCTACACCAGCTTGAGGAGAACATTTCATCTACAGAATATCCTATATAAAGTGTCAGAAGGTAGGGAAAGAAGTAATGCCAAATACTGTATGAAATATTAGATTCCAATAATGAGAAATAGAAAGAGATAAGAGGGGGACCTGTGGAGATGGACACAAGACGAGCACTTAATCGGGGTTTGCTTCTCTTTAGTCCACCACTCGGGGAGCCTGTTTCCTGTCCAGTCCACGATTAGTCTTTTCCTCTTTTCTATGGGCTCCTGTTCACTCTGATAAATGGCTAGATCCCTGAGAAGATCATGCAACATGACAAAGGCATCGTTGTAGCACCAATCAATCTCATTTGCATCATTCCAGGAGGACCTGCAGAAATTGGTTAGAGTGATACTATGGATTGAAGAATATAATTGCAAATCAAGAAATATAAGTCTTATTTTGTTTTTGTGGTCATGTGATTTGACCATCTCCAAAACAAATGGGGTAAAAATTGCAGAAATTAGCAGGAGTTGGAATCCCCCTTCAATGCTAGTGTTAATAGATTTCTTTCTCTATAGCGATTATAATAGAACATTACTAATTGCATAAAATGCTGATAGACTAAATTATAAGATTATCAAGAGAAAAAAGACAAAAATTTACTGCTTTAAAGACAAATAGCAAGCCTGTGTACCTTGTAACCACAAGATTAAGCAGATTCCGAGAGCAGAGTTTCTGAAGGTTGGAAATGGCATAAATGCCGTCTTTATCTAGTTTGTGCAATTCCGCCCACATATCTATAAGAGCAGTGGCAGGGATTTTTTGGTCTTCAGGAAATGAGCCCAAGTCCATAAAACACTCCTTCAGCATGATATCCTTGTCATCAAGGGCATCTAAGCTACTCTGAAGACAATTACGCAGTTCATCTTCAGAATTGACAATGGATTCACCTTCAGATAATTTCATCAGTGTGCTTCTCCAGATCTCTACAGGCTGCCCATGGAGTGATCTGCCAACCACTTCCAGGGCCAGTGGAAATCCCTTGCAGCACCTCACTATCTGCAGTTCAGCGCCAGTACCAAATAAAATTAGTTCTGGTTTGCAGGGAAACAAGATGAATGCAGGTGTGATATATTAATGTAGAGTGAGAAACCACCGTATTGACAAGGTCTTCACTGGGCATGGAAGAACCGCTCCCATCCTCAGGGATTGCTGAGTGACGGAAAAGAGTCTTGGCATCTTCTTCACTCAACAATTTCAAGTGATATGTAGAACCAAATTCTGGAAATTCATTTCTAGATGTAATCAGAACCTTGAATTTCGATATTTGGAACTTAAACTTGGCTAGGACAGATTCCGACCCAGACCAAACATCATCTAGGACAAACAGTATACGACCAGATTCTACTTCCTCTTCAGCATTAGTTCCAATTGGTTGACTGCATCTTCCTCATTTTGAAACGACGGCACTTGTTCATCATTATGCCAAAATAGTTTCTTGATGATGCCAATCAGGTTGTATGTTTTTGACACCGTGACATAGGAAATGCCCTGAAAATATTCTGTTCAAAATGGTAGAAAGAAGTGATTTAGCAATGAGTTCATACAATATTTCATTAGACCAAAAAAGTTGTTTGGATGAATTTCACTTGCATAGCATGGAATATTTCATATTTGGTTTACTAACATGAAGGGAAAGAAAAGAAAGCAAGATTTTGTAGGAATACCCTTGACTTGTTGGTCGTGACAAAGCCTTTTAGCCAAAGTGGTTTTCCCACATCCTCCAGGAGCCGACACCACAATCCTTGATTCCCCATCCGTAAACAGCCGCCTCTTCAATTCTTTGAGAGGCCCATCTAGTCCCACCATAAAAGCCGGCGGATCAGTAGCCTCACAAGAACCCAAACTGAATTTATTTGATTTGAGCAGGACCAGAACCTGCGTGCTGCTCCTAAGAAGTATGGCTTGCAATTCCACCTGAAAAAAATTAAGAAGAGAGCCGTCCAAGGCCTCAATTTTATTGGCGTACCTCCACTTCTTGAAGTAGCTGCAACAAGAGACCTTGGAGCACTTGTGGATTAGCTTCCCCCCATCTTTTAAGATTTGGATCAACTTCTCCAATTCCTCCTTTGGATGATCCAACTGGTCGTTCAAACTTTTCACCTCTAGGATACTTGGATTTATGGATTTGAGTCTCTCTTCGAGTTTTTTGAGGCTGGAGTTGAACTGAGTTGCCTTATTCCTTGCATCTACAACCGCCGCGAACAACTTCTCAAACACTGCTCCCAAAACTAAGGATAGCTTCTCCAGATTCTTCAATTCTATACTGGTTTTGCATAGTGTTGGAATTGAAACTTTCTCTAACCTGATTCTCTTTAGATTGGATAAGGAACAAAGTACTGAAAAATTAGTCAATTCAGCAGTGCAGAAACCATAATTTGTTACTACTAGAACCTTCAGTTCATCCATTTGCTTCATGAACTCTGGCAATTCGTATTTCTTTTCTGTCTGATTAAAGTTCAGTATTAGAGCCTCAGCTTCAGGAAGTTGCATGCTACACCAGCTTGAGGAGAACATTTCATCTGCAGAATATCCTATATAAAGTGTCAGAAGGTAGGGAAAGAAGTAATGCCAAATACTGTATGAAATATTAGATTCCAATAATGAGAAATAGAAAGAGATAAGAGGGGGACCTGTGGAGATGGACACAAGACGAGCACTTGATCGGGGTTGCTTCTCTTTAGTCCACCACTCGGGGAGTCTGTTTCCTGTCAAGTCCACGATTAGTCTTTTCCTCTTTTCTATGGGCTCCTGTTCGCTCTGATAAATGGCTAGATCCCTGAGACGATCGTGCTGCATGACAAAGGCATCGTTGTAGCACCAATCAATCTCATTTGCATCATTCCTGAAGGACCTACAGAAATTGGTTAGAGTGATACTATGGATTGAAGAATATAATTGCAAATCAAGGAATATAAGTCTTATTTTATTTTTGTGGTCATGTGATTTGACCATCTCCAAAACAAATGGGGTAAAAATTGCAGAAATTAGCAGGAGTTGGAATCCCCCTTCAATGCTAGCGTTAATAGATTTCTTTTCTCTATTGCAATTGTAATAGAACATTACTAATTGCATAAAATGTAGACTAAATTATAAGATTATAAAGAGACAAAAGACAAAAAGTTACTGCTTTAAAGACAAATAGCAAGCCTGTGTACCTTGTGACCACAAGATTAAGCAGATTCCAAGAGCAGAGTTTCTGAAGGTTGGAAATGGCATAAATGCCGCCTTTATCTAGTTTGTGCAATTCCGCCCACATATCTATAAGAGCAGTGGCAGGGATTTTTTGGTCTTCAGGAAATGAACCCAAGTCCATAAAACACTCCTTCAGCATAATATCCTTGTCATCAAGGGCATCTAAGCTACTTTGAAGACAATTACGCAGTTCATCTTCAGAATTGACAATGGATTGACCTTCAGATAATTTCATCAGTGTGCTTCTCCAGATCTCTACAGGCTGCTCATGGAGGGATCTGCCAACCACTTCCAGGGCCAGTGGAAATCCCTTGCAGCGCCTCACTATCTGCAGTTCAGCACCAGCACCAAATAAAATTAGTTCTGGTTTGCAGGGAAACAAAAATGAATGCAGGTGTGATAAATTAATGTAGAGTGAGAAACCACCCCATTCACAAGTTCTTCACTGGGCATGGAAGAACTGCTCCCATCCTCAGGGATTGCTGAGTGACAAAAAAGTGTCTTGGCATCTTCTTCACTCAACAATTTCAAGTTATATGTAGAACCAAATCCTGGAAATTCATTTCTAGATGTAACCAGAACCTTGTATCCCGATATTTTCTTAAACTTGGCTAGGACAGATTCCGACCCAGACCAAACATCATCTAGGACCAACAGTATACGACCAGATTCTACTTTCCTCTTCAGCATTCTTTCCAATTCGTTGACTGCATCTTCCTCGTTTTGAAACGACGGCACTTGTTCATCATTATGCCAAAATAGTTTCTTGATGATGCCAATTAGGTCGCATGTTTTTGACACCGTGACATAGCAAATGTCCGTAAAATATTCTGTTCAAAATGGTAGAAAGAAGTGATTTAGAAATGAGTTCATACAATATTTCATTAGACCAAAAAAGAAGTTGTTTGGATGAATTTCACTTGTATAGCATGGAATATTTCATATTTGGTTTACTAAGATGAAGGGAAAGAAAAGAAAGCAAGATTTTGTAGGAATACCCTTGACTTGTTGGTCGTGACAAAGCCTTTTAGCCAAAGTGGTTTTCCCACATCCTCCAGGAGCCGACACCACAATCCTTGATTCCCCATCCGTAAACAGCCGCCTCTTCAATTCTTTGAGAGGCACATCTAGTCCCACCATAAAAGCCGGCGGATCAGTAGCCTCACAAGAACCCAAACTGAATTTCTTTGATTTGAGCAGGACCAGCATCTGCATGTTGTTCCTACTGAGTTGGGTTTGCAATTCCACCTGAAAAATTTTAAGAAGAGAGTCCTCCAAGGCCTTGATTTCATTGGCGTACCTCCACTTCTTGAAGTAGTTGCAACAAGAGACCTTGGAGCACTTGTGGATTAGCTTCTCCCCATCTTTTAAGATTTGGATCAACTTCTCCAATTCCTCCTTTGGATGATCCAACTGGTCGTTCAACTTTTTCATCTCTAGGATACTTGGATTTATGGATTTGAGTGTCTCTTCGAGTTTTTTGAGGCTGGAGTCGAACTGAGTTGCCTTATTCCTTGCATCTACAACCGCTGTGAACAACTTCTCAAACACTGCTCCCAAAGCAGCCCCTCCAACAAGCTCCAAAGCCATCAGTATCTCCTCACCACAACCCCCAAAATTAGAAGGAGTTTTGTGTTTGCTAGCTGAGAAAAGTTGTAGGAAACAGAAAAGAAATCAAGATACTTGAATAGAAAGCAAGATCCAATCTGAGCCCTAGTTTTAAATTCCCCTCAAAACAAAACAATATTACAACATACAGGTATGGTGCTTTTTATTACCATACCTGATACCTCCAACCAGATGGTACGAATTCTATGCATATAACATTTAAGATATGTTTGCAACATCCAATTATATCATTTAATAAATACTTTTATAAAAGTTGTAAACTAATTAAAATTTTGTAAAAATAAAAATTTTTGTGAAAGAAAATCAAAGTTGCTATTAATTTTATGGTGTAAATTATAACATTAAGACTTTGTGAAAAAAAAATCATTTATAAATAAATCAAAATAAATATTTATTGTTAAAAAATTAAATTGGTAATCTATCAAATAATAACCGAAAGTTATATTATTAAAATTTTTATTATAATTTCCATTTTTTATGGAGAATATTGGATGAAATATTGAAAGTATTTTTTGAAGAATTTTTTTTTAAATAAGACAAACATGTAAAATTTGAAGGGTATAAAAAGTACAAGTGAAAAAGTTATGATCATTGTGATTAGGATGCCTAAGTAATATTAGAGCTACTAGAAGTGGAAAAAAAATTAATTAAAAAAGTTGAAAATTTTGGAAATTAAAATTAAAAGAGGATTATCCACATTTTTCATGCCCTAATGAATTTTTAAGTATTTTAACCTTTTAATTTATTTTCATAAATTCCATCAATGTTTAGCGTAATTAGTGTGCATAAATAATATCATAGCTATTTAAAGTGAAAAAAAAAATCAAATTAAAAAAATTACAAAATTTAGAGGGCATGAAGCTTCCCCAATTTTTAAGTATTTCCAAATTTTAAATTTTTGTGCATAATTTCATCAATTGTAAGTGTGATTAGTTTTTTAAATAATATTATTGGAAATGGAAAAGAATTTTAAATTTTCCAAAAAGTGAAAATTTTCACATTTTTCATGCCCTTCTCAATTTTTAAGTATTTTTAAGTTTTAATTTTTGTGTGCATAATTTCCATTAATCTTAAGTGTAACTAGTATTTTTATATAATATTATAGCTATTGCGAGTAGAATTTAAAAAAAAAATCACAAAAGTACAAAATTTGGAGGGTACAAACCTCACACTCTTAGTATTCTCCTCAAATTTCTCATATTTTCAAGTTTTAATTTTATTTTATTTTTGTATAATTTCCATTAATTCCAAATTGTAGTTAGTGCTTTTAAATAATACTATAGCTATTGGAAGCGGAAATTTTGTTTAAAAATTTCAACAAATGGAAGTTAATAATTGTTGTTTCTCAAGCTCATTTTGATATCAAAACTTGCATTTTCTTCAAATCGATTGAGATATATAGGAATTGGTTGAGTCGGAATGGTTCAACTTGTCAAGGGGGCCAAATGTCCTCCTTCGGTCTAGAAGGCAATTTTAATTGATTAAGTTTGAGCCTCAATTAGTCAAGGATGGATTGAATTGGTAGATTAACTGGTTAAACTCTTATGACCTAATGATCACCTACAATTCTTCAATGACTAGTAGTAAGATTTAACTAGTTGGATGATCAATCGGCCCTAAATTTTTCCCACAACAAGTTTAGGCTTCTAACCCATGTTTAAAGGTTCTAAACTTCTTGTATTGAATGAGGAGTTATGTGTTTGATTGCATTTTGCTTCAAAACTTACATTTCGTCTTAGGACACCTCTCAATCCTAGTTTCTTTGTATCCAATTTAAGCCAAAAATATAAACTAGGATCTTATTTATGTTTCATTTGTATACCTTGTGAGGATATCTAGTGTAGGATCATTAGGGGACTCAAGAGTAGGGTATCTTTTGAGAGGGTTCATTGGAACCATAATCCAAGGGAGATAGTTTGGAGACTTTGGTTTTAAAAGTCTTATGGTCATAAAGGATCCCTTAAAGCCACAATCCAAGGGCAAAATTTGAATGCTTTGGTTGGAAGTATTGTTAGCGGAATACTTAATGTTGAAGCTTGAGGAGAGTGGATGTAGGTTGGGCTGCATTAAGCTACTATAAAAGCTCATGCTTGCATTTGTCTATTCGTTATCTCTATTTACTTTTATATGCAATTGCTCCTCCATTATATTTGCTTTTTTATATTCATTTACACATGATCCTAACAATAAGTTTATAAATACAAGAAGCATCATTACCATCGTAATATGTTTGAACCACAACATCCCATTGAATTCAAAAGTCATGAAATTAACATGATATTCTATTTTTCTCAAATAGAGATTAGAAGTTATTCGTGCATATTAAGGTTTTAAAAATTGCATTGAAACGACTAGACCGTTGACCTATCCAATTCGAGTAGCCTAGTTGAGTAGCTTATGAGTTAAACTAGTGTTGAATTGTTCGAACTAGACAGATTGGTCTGTTCTCTAAGAATCAATCAAGTCTTATTTGACCCAAAATGATAATGTGTAATTGCACCTTTTGGCCCAATAATGGTAGCAACCTACCACTGCTTATATTTGTTGTAATGTGTCTATACAATCTATCAATTTCATATTCTTATGCATGAGATTGCTTATAAGGTACGAATTTTTTTTTTTTTTGCATTAGCAAGACTTGAGCCACGAGATAATTGAACCATTGAACTATGAGATCACTTTATTAGATATTGCTATAAAATATAATACACACACATACATACGCTATATATATAAATAAACATAAATATTTACCTTCACATTTAATTTTATAATGGTAAGTATGAAAATAATATAAGTTAAATGATAAACTAATTTCTTAAAATTATAAAATAATAAGATATATAACTTTTGAAATGTAGATAAAATTAAAAATTATAACTTTTCTTTCATCTTAAATATATTTTTACACTTAAATATCATACATGTTTTATTTAATAAAATTAAAAATATTAATGCATTTACTTTATTTTTATCATTTAATTTAACAACATCTAATATAAAAATGAAATATTATTAAAAAAATTTAGATTATATATATATCAAACAATGATCTAACCATTAAACCATCGATGAATAATGTTTCTTATTCAATCACTTATCTAATTTTGAAATAAGACCATTACAAATAATTGTTTTGTAACACAAAGGATCAAATAAAATAAAATCTAAACGAAAATATAAAAACCTTAAAGATGAAAATCTCTTAACATACATATGAGTGTTTTACTTAGATTGGCAATTTTAGGTCAAAACTTCTAAGCATTCTCCCAACTCAGTCTATCAAATCCTTCATTGAACTAGTTATTATAAGTGTTTAGAGGTTAAGGTATGTAATCGGGGTTGTGATGTGGATGAAATTAAACCAACAAAGTTTTTCAAATTAATGAAAATCTTTTAAAGAAGCTTTGGGAGACTTGGGCAAACATTTTTTTTGGCTAAGTATTTTTGTGCCATGTTCCAAGATCGATCCAAATTTATGTAGGATCAATTTATTTTTTGTTGAATCATTTTTCAGTCATTGGATCAGGAATACTTCAACTTATTTAAATAAATATTTCTATTTTAGGGAGTGGAGAACACCAACAACTATTTTTCTCACTCCCTTTGAGGTCTAATCCAAATTGGAAGTGTTTGGTTGCCAAGAAAATTCTCCTTTGATTTCCAAATCAGTTTTTTGAAAAATGGTTGATTAATTTCTTCCATTCATCTCTTGTGTTCTTGTTGATTTGGGTTTGAATGAAAACCTATTTTCTTCTCCTAAAGATTCAAGAAAAATTAAGATTGAGTTCAAGAAAAAATTAAGATTGAGTTTAGTGTGGACTCCAAGTGTGTTTTAGAAGAAGGTGTGAAGTTGAAGTTGGAAGATGTTGATCAAGTAGTTCAAGCAGGATATGTAGACTTGAGTTAAATAAAACCTTGTACTGAGTTAGTTTTTCTTCGTAGCAGATGTTCTTGATTTCTTGTAGGCCTATAGTTTTTTATCTTTATTGATATTTTGTCATACTAAATTTTGGTGTCATTACTTTATTCTCTATCTCTTCATTAGGTAATTTTCTTTGTATTTATCTTAGCTAAAAAAATTATCATATTTTAATAAGTATATGTATAAAGAATTTGAGCTAAAGTTTGATTGTATATTCCTTGAAAAAGATGGGTAATTTCCAATTTTGTTTTTATCAAAAGTAAAGAATATTTAAGTTTGTGAATTGTGTAGTCCAACGTTGATATAATTCTTGATTGGAAAATGTTGTTCCATTAATATGTGATTCACATTTATTTACTTATTGATAGAGTGTTATGCATATAAGAAAGATTTATGTGGTGTTTGCTTTTTTACTTAATTCTAAATAGAACCTTAATGTTTAATATTGTTAAATATTATGTTGTTTATTTTTGTAGTATTTTATTTCTATTAAGTATTAAAAAATAAAAAAAAACTAATATGTTATTTTTTTTTATTTAGAAAAAACTACATATTTTAGTTTTTTTTTATTTAGTAAAAAATTTATAATAAGTTAGGAAAAAGTAGAAAAACAAACAACCTAAATTCTTAAACTAAATTGCTTTCAACAAAAAGTCAAAAAAACAAACACCATCTTAGTCTCATTATAAAAAAGAATTGATAGAAAAAATAAAAACAAAAAATTCTAAATAGGGAGAATGATTGTTAGGAGACTCCCCCTCTTCTAGGCGGTTTTGACATGCCTTGCTGTAATAGGAATTTCCAAGTTAAGAAATGCAACCGAATCCATTTTCGATCTTTGTGGTCAGTGAACTTCATAGGTCAATACAAGCCTGAGCCTTGGCCAACCCTAATCAATATCAAGTCCCGTCTTAAACCAACCTCCAGCCGGATTCAATTTTAGTGTGAAAAAAGTTCACACGAAATTTCCCTTAATGCGAACCAAAGTTGGCACTGAGGACGGGGTGCAGGAAAATGCATTCCTTGATTGAAGCCCGAACCAAATATGACAAACGGCCGATGAATTATGATATCACAGATCCTTGTAAATATTACTAGATTTCATAAGTCGAACATTGTTTGAATATAATTAGGCGTCCGGTTCAGCACTTTGGAGGATGAAAGTTTTTCAGAAACCAGTATTTTAAAGCCAATTCAAGTTGATAATTTCTTCAGGCACTGATAGGGTGAGATTGGGGAGCAAGTGCGTAGAACATTCCCACAGCTGAGCAGTCTCTTCATCGCAGATTACCCTCTCCAAATCCACGAGAAGCGTCACTGATGGTGGCAGCTCGCGCAAACCTGGGCACCTTCTCATGTGGAGCTCTCTTAGACCACGCAACTCCCCTATTTGTTTTGGCATTTTCCTTATTCGTAAACAACCAGTTATATCAAGAACGCTCAACTTGTGGAGGCTTCCCATTGAGTCTGGCAATTTTGACACCAATGTACAGGCACTAACCCTTAGCACTTCCAGATTTGCAAGCTTCCCTATCCCTTCCGGCAGTGCAGACAGCTTATGGCAGTTGCTGATGCTCAGCTTATTCAGCTGGACTAAGTCACAAAACCCTTCTGGTAATTCCACCAAGTCATTACAGTAATCAATGTTGATTTCCCTAAGGTTTAGTAACATTTCTGGGATCTGGATGGTACTACTTGCAAAAGCCTGACCAATCTTATGACACATGACTAAGGATAGCTTTTCCAGATTCTTCAATTCCATACTCGTGTTGCATAGTGTTGGAATGGAAACTTGCTCTAACCTGATTCTCTTTAGATTGGATAAGGAACTGAGAACTGAAAAATTAGTCAATTCAGCAGCACAGAAACCATAATTTGTTACTACTAGAACCTTCAGTTTATCCATTTGCTTCATGAACTCTGCCAATTCGTATTTATTTTCTGTCTGATTAAAGTTCAGTATTAGAGCCTCAGCTTCAGGAAGTTGCATGTTGCACCAGCTTGAGGAGAACATTTCATCTACAGAATATCCTATAAAGTGTCAGAAGGTAGGGAAAGAAGTAATGCCAAATACTGTATGAAATATTAGATTCCAATTATGAGAGATAGAAAGAGAGAGAGAGGGGGGACCTGTGGAGATGGACACAAGACGAGCACTTAATTGGGGCTGATTTTCTTTAGTCCACCACTCGGGGAGTCTGTTTCCTGTCAAGTCCACGATTAGTCTTTTCCTCTTTTCTATGGGCTCCTGGTTGCTCTGATAAATGGCTAGATCCCTGAGAAGATCATGCTGCATGACAAAGGCATCATTGTAGCACCAATCAATCTCATTTGCATCATTCCTGGACAACCCGCAGACATTGGTTAGAGCGATATTATGGATTGAAGAATATAATCGCAAATCAAGAAATATAAGTCTTATTTTGTTTTTGTGTTCATGTGATTTGACCATCTCCAAAACAAATGGGGTAAAAATTGCAGAAATTAGCAGGAGTTCCCCCTTCAATGCTGGCGTTAATAGATTTCTTTTCTCTTAGTGATTGTAATAGAACATTACTAATTGTATAAAATGCTGATACACAAAATTATAAGATTATCAAGAGAAAAAGGAAAAAAGGTTATTACTTTAAAGACAAATAGCAAGCCTGTGTACCTTGTGACCACAAGATTAAGCAGATTCCGAGAGCAGAGTTTCTGAAGGTTGGAAATGGCATAAATGCCGTCTTTATCTAGTTTGTGCAATTCCGCCCACATATCTATAAGAGCAGTGGCAGGGATTTTTTGGTCTTCAGGAAATGAGCCCAAGTCCATAAAACACTCCTTCAGCATAATATCCTTGTCATCAAGGGCATCTAAGCTACTCTGAAGACAATTACGCAGTTCATCTTCAGAATTGACAATGGATTCACCTTCAGATAATTTCATCAGTGTGCTTCTCCAGATCTCTACAGGCTGCCCATGGAGCGATCTGCCAACCACTTCCAGGGCCAGTGGAAATCCCTTGCAGCGCCTCACTATCTGCAGTTCAGCGCCAGCACCAAATAAGATTAGTTCTGGTTTGCAGGGAAACAAAAATGAATGCAGGTGTGATAAATTAATGTAGAGTGAGAAACCACCGTATTCACAAGGTCTTCACCGGGCATGGAAGAACCACTCCCATCCTCAGGGATTGCTGAGTGACGGAAAAGAGTCTTGGCATCTTCTTCACTCAACAATTTCAAGTTATATGTAGAACCAAATTTTGGAAATTCATTTCTAGATGTAATCAGAACCTTGCATCCCGATATTTGGAAGTTAAACTTGGTTAGGAAAGATTCCGACCCAGACCAAACGTCATCTAGGACCAACAGTATATGACCAGATTCTACTTTCCTCTTCAGCATTAGTTCCAATTGGTTGACTGCATCTTCCTCATTTTGAAACCCCGGCACTTGTTCATCACTATGCCAAAATAGTTTCTTGATGATGCCAATTAGGTTGAATGTTTTTGACACCGTGACATAGAAAATGTGCAGAAAATATTCTGTTCAAAATGGTAGAAAGAAGTGATTTAGAAATGAGTTCATACAATATTTCATTAGACCAAAAAAGAAGTTGTTTGGATGAATTTCACTTGTATAGTATGGAATATTTCATATTTGGTTTACTAACATGAAGGGAAAGAAAAGAAAGCAAGATTTTGTAGGAATACCCTTGACTTGTTGGTCGTGACAAAGCCTTTTAGCCAAAGTGGTTTTCCCACATCCTCCAGGAGCCGACACCACAATCCTTGATTCCCCATCCGTAAACAGCCACCTCTTCAATTCTTTGAGAGGCACATCTAGTCCCACCATAAAAGCCGGCGGATCAGTAGCCTCACAGGAACCCAAACTTTCATATTTAACGGAAACCCCTTTGTTGCTCCAACTGAATCTATTTGAATTGAGCAGGACCCGAATCTGCACGTTGTTCCTACTGAGTTGGGCTTGCACTTCCACCTGAAAAATTTTAAGAAGAGAGTCCTCCAAGGCCTCGATTTCATTGGCGTACCTCCAATTCTTGAAGTAGTTGCAACAAGAGACCTTGGAGCAGTTGTGGATTAGCTTCTCCCCATCTTTTAAGATTTGGATCAACTTCTCCATTTCCTCCTTTGGACGATCCAACTGGTCGTTCATCCTTTTCATCTCTAGGATACTTGGATTTATGGATTTGAGTGTCTCTTCGAGTTTTTTGAGGCTGGAGTCGAACTTGGTTGCCTTAGTCCTTGCATCTTCAACCGCCGCGAACAACTTCTCAAACACTGCTCCCAACGCAGCCCCTCCAACAAGCTCCAAAGCCATCAGTATCTCCTCACCACAACCCCCAAAATTAGAAGGAGTTTTGTGTTTGCTAGAGGAGAAAAGTTGTAGGAAACAGAAGAAATCAAGATACTTGAATAGAAAACAAGATCCAATCTGAGCCCTAGTTTTAAATTCCCCTCAAAACAAAACAATATTACAACATACAGATTCGAAATCAGACGTTGGTTTCTCCCTTCTCCTACTGTGTTTTGGCTAGTGAGCTCTGGAACTTGAAGGTAGCCAAGGAGTTTCCACTGTACTTCATGGAAATTTTGGGAATCCACTGTGGTGGACTTTATGTAGACTTGAGAAATGAGAAGGCAAACCCTTTACCTACTGCTTCACTCATGCTCTTCCTTAAATCAATATTCTTGACTTCTAGTATGCGTTATCCGTACAACTTAAGAGGGGCGCACGCCATAATCTTAGTGGGGGACACAATGACACATTACTCCCTCAAATTTTCAAAAAATAAAACTTTTCTTATATTTATTTAGAAATTTTTTAATATTGAAAAAAAAAAAGTAAAAATGCAAATTTGCCCCTCTAAGAAATTAATTTTGTGTGTAAAAAAAAATAGATAAGTATGAATATCAAATAGATTTTATAAAATATTTTATAAAATTTTATTTAATATTTATAAAATTAAATTTATTATAAAATAAATTTTAATAAAAATATTTTTTTTATAATTTTTTATTTAATAATATGTTTTTGTTGGTTTTGTTTGATTTTGATATTTTTTAAATGTTTCGACTTTTACGTTTAATAAAAATTTGCTAATCTGCAAATAATTACACATTATTCAATATATATTATTTAATTATTGATAAATTTTAATTTTATTTAAATATTTGATATTTTATCAAATATATTTTTTATCTTAAGTTTTAACAATAACTTTATATTCATTCACAACTTTTAAATTAAAATTTTATCACTATCAAGCCTTAGTTATTTAAAAAAAAAAATCTAATAAATTTATTAGTGAAATTATAAATTATTTTAAAATTTTCTCCACAAAAAACATTTTTAAAAATTATTTAAGATGTTTTAACAAGATTTTTTTTACTATTTTTTTTAAATTACAAATATTATTTGAATTTTCTGATAAACTTTTTAATAAAATCAAAAACTCTCTTTTCAACATTTTAAATATTTTTGTTAATTAATTTGATATGTTATAAATTCTTCTTTCCTTTTATAATTAATATTAATAATTATTTATAAAATTTTTAAAGTCTAGTCTCAAAAATTCTCCCCTTTTATATGGAGCTATTATCATTTTATATTTTTTAAAATAAAAAATAAGAAGTATTCAAACAGACAACTTAATAATTCAATTCTTTGTCTTTAATTATTATTAGTGTTTATTAAAATTTATTTGAAATTAAAAAAAAAAAATAGCACACTGTAAATACGAAGAAATGATGAAGAAAACCCAGATGAAGAAGGCAAACTTGAGAGGAAATACAAGGGAAAGTGCAAAAAGGCATCGCTGTAGCATCCATCAATCTCGCTTGCATCATTCCTGGTGAAGTCCATAAAACACTCCTTCTGCATAACATCCTCGTCATTTAGGGCGTCTAAGCTACTTTGAAGACATTTACGCAGATCAGTTTCAGAATCGACAATGGATTGACCTTCGAGTAATTTCATCAGTCGGCTTCTCCAGATCTCTACAGGCTGCCCATGGAGTGATCTGCCAACACTTCCAGGGCCAGTGGAAGTCTCTTGCAGTGCCTCACTGTCTGCAGACTGCAGTTGAGCACCACTAACAAATGAAATCACTTGTGGTTTGGAGATAAAACAAATGAATGCATATAGATGAAGTATACGTGCAATGTAGAGTGACAAACCACCTTCGTCACAAGATCATTACTGTGTGTGAAATAACAGCTTCCATGCTCGGGGTTGCTGAATGACGAAAAAGAACCATGGTATCTTCCTTATTCCACAATTCCAGGTTATATGTAGAGCCAAATTCTGGAAATTCATTTCTTGATGTAACCAGAACCTTGGATTCTGATATCTGGAACTTGAACTTGGCTAAGAGGGATTCTGATCCACACCAAACATCATCTAGGACCAACAGTATAGTACCAGATTCTGCTTTCCTCTTCGGTTTCAGTTCCATTTGATTGACTGCATCTTCCTCATTTCGAAACTCTGGCACTTGTTCATCCTTGTCCCAAAATAGTTTCTTAATGATGGCAATTAGGTTGGGCCGTTTTGATACCGTGGCATACAAAATGTGCTTAAAATATTCTGTTCAAAAATAGGAGAAACAAGTAATTCCTATGTTACATGGGTTTGAGTGCGGAAAGGTGTCTAGGTTATGTCAGATCATATACATCCCGAAATTTTAGTATAAGGGGTGAGTCTTTCTATCTTCTACTATTAATAACCTTATCTTCTTTTTCTAGATTTCTAAAGCTTTTATGTATTAACTTTTTACTATATTAATTGTTTTTAGATCCACAAACCATACATAAGTATCGTAATAAGCAATGATAAAAAAAGGTGTATTTGCACTAGTCATACATGCTTCTTAACATGGTATTTGCAAATACAAGTTGCACAAATAATGACCCATTTTTTCATATTCATGGTACAATGCATGCATCTATTGGTAGAAGAATCATGGTATATACTTTCGTATATTAGCTAAAGCTTTGTTTGGTAGTATTCATAAATTAATAAATATTAATTTATCTATAAATCAATAAATTATTCATTTATGATCCCATTAAAACAATAATTTTGTTTTATTCCAAGACTATTATTTTATATGAGTCTTACTATAATTTAAATTTTTAAAAAAAATTATTGACTGATTTTGCATTTTATATTTATTATTATAATTTATCTTTAAATTTTATCTATTATAGTTTTAAAAAAATTAACAAAAAGATAAAAGGGTTGGCTAGAAAAAAAAAATTAAAATTCTTTATTTTTTATTATAATTTATTTGATGTTATTATATAAGTATGATTTTTTAAAAAATTAAGCACTTTTAATATATTGTCCTTTTTACTTATAAAAAAAATTAAGTAGAAGATAAAATAGCGAAATAAATGTATTTGAAGCAATCTAAAAGTAATATTAAAAAATTAATAACAAAAAGTGGTTTTCCCACATCCTCTAGGAGCCCTGATCGATCACAATCCTTGATTTCCCATCCTCACACAGCCGCCTCTTCAATTCTTTGAGAGGCACATCTAATCCCACCATAAATTCCGGTGGACCAGGAGCGTTGCAGGAACCCAAGTTTTCATATTCATCCGAAACCCCTCTGTTATTCCAACTGAATCTATTTGATTTGAGCATGGCCAGAATCTCCATAACGTTCCTACTGAGTTGGGCTTGCACATCCACCTGAAACAATCTAAGAAGAGAGGCATCGAGGGCTTTAATTTTATTGGCGTACCCCATCCTCTGGTAGCAGTAGCAGCGAGAGCAGTCTTGGATTAGCTTCTCTCCATCTTGTAAGATTTGGATCAACTTCTTCATTTCCATCCTTGGACGATCCTATTCGTCGTTCAACCTTTCCATCACTTGGATAAATGGCTTTATGAGTTCGAGAATGGCTTCGAGTTTTTTGAGGATGCAGTCGAACCCGGCTAACTTTTTACTTGCTTTTATGACCGCCCTTAGCAAACTCCGTATTCCTGCTCCCAGAGCAGCCCCTTCAACAAGCGCCAAAGCCATCGATATCTCTTTACCACAACCCCCAAAATCAGAAGGGGAGTTGTGTCTGCTAGCTGAGAATAGAAAGTAAGAGAAAAATGACACTACTATTTGAAGTCATTGAATGCAGAATGCATGAAATCAACATGAGACATTCTCTCAAGTAGAGAAGAAAGGATCTCAAGCTTGTTAGAAGTTATTTGTACATATTATTAAAGTTTTAAAAACTGCACTGTATCGACTAGACTGTCAACCTCTCCTATTCGATTGGCTTAGTTGAGTAGCTTATGAGTTAGGCTGGTGTTGAACCATTCGAGCTGGGCAGATTGATCGGTTCTCTAATCAATCAACTCTTATTTAACATAAAATGATGATGGGTTTGCACCTTTTGGCCCAATAATGCTAGCAACCTACCACTGCACCAACTTGTTAGGCTTATATCTGTTGTAACGTGTTTATACAACCTATCAACTTCATATTCTTATACATGGGACTGCTTATAAGGTGCGAAAAAGAATTTTTGTGTTAGGAAGACTCGAGCCGCAAGATAATTGAACCATTGAGCTATGAGATCACTTTTATTTGATATTGCTATAAAATATAACACACGCACATACATACGCGTGTCTATATATATAAACAAACATATATGTTTACCTTCACATTTAATTTTATAATGATGAGTATGAAAATATTACAAGTTAAATAATATAATAATTTTTAAAAATTATAAAATAATAAGATATATAACCTTTGAAATGTAGATAAAATTAAAAATTATATTTTTTTCTTTCATATTAAATATATTTTTACACTTAAATATTATACATGTTTTATTTAATAAAATTAAAAAATATTAATATATTTATTTTTATTTTTATTATTTAATTTAACAACATCGTAAAAATGAAATATTATTAAAAAATTTAGAGTATATATATATTCTTTCAAATGTGTTTCAAACACCGACCTAACCATTGAACTATCAATGAATAATATTTTTAGTTCAATCACTTATCTAATTTTGAAATAAGACTATTACAAATAGTTATTTTGTAACACAAAGGATCAAATAAAATAAAATCTAAAAGATAATATAAAAACCTTAAGGATGAAAATCTCTAAACATACCTGTGAGTGTTTTACATAGATTGGCAATTTTAGGTCAAAAACTTCTAAGTATTCTCTCAACTGGGGTCTATCAAATCCTTCCTTGAACTACTTATTCTAAGTATTAGAGGTTAAGGTATGTAGTTGAGGTTGTGATATTGATGAAATTAAATCAACCAAGTTTTTTAAATTAATGAAAATATTCTAAAGAAGCTTTTAGGATCAATTTATTTGTTGTTGAATCATTTTTCGATCATTGGATCAAGGATTCTTCAACTTATTTAAACAAATATTTCTATTTTTGGGAGTTGAGAACACCAATAACCGTTTTTCTCACGTCCTTTGAGCTCTCTCTGTCTCCCATCCAAATTGATAGTGTTTGGTTGTCAAGAAAGTCCTCCTTACTTTGATTTCCAAATTAGTTTTTTGATTGAGCTTTTTGAGAAATGGTTGATTCATTTCTTCCATTCATCTCTTGTGCTCTTGTTGATTTGGGTTCAAATGAAAACCTATTTTCTTCTTATGCAAATTCAAGAAAAAACTAAGATCAAGTTTGGTGTGAACTTCAAGTGTATTTGAGAAGAAGAATGTGTGAAGTTGAAGTTGGAAGGTGTTGATCAAATAGTTCCAGAAGGATATGTAGACTTGAGTTAGGTAAAACTTTATATTGAGTTAATTTTTCTTCGTAGTAAATGCTCTTGATTGCTTATATAGGTTTATAATTTTTTATCTCTCTTGATATTTTTTTCACATTAAATCTTAGTGTCATTACTTTATTCTCTCTATATCTTCATTAGTTAATTTTTTTTGTGTTTATCTTTGCTAAAAAAAAATTACCATATTTTAATAAGTATGTTTATAAAGAATTTGAGCTAAAGTTTGATTGTGTACTTGAAAAAGTATGATAATTTCCAGCTTTGTTTTTATTGGAAGTAAAGAATATTTAAGTTTGTGAATTGTATAATTAGACATTCATATAATTCTTGATTGGGAAATGTTATTACATTCATTTGTGAATCACATTTATTTACTTATTGATAAAGTGTTGGTGCATTCATTCTTACATATGATTTAGAGGACTTTTTTTTTTTTCAATTTTTTTTGAAGTAATTTGCTTTCAAACTTTAGATTGTTTGTTTTTCTATTATTTCATGATTTATTATATATTTTTTTGTTGAATAGAAAAAATCAAAATATTTGACTTTTTCAAAATAGAAAAAATATTTTGTTTGTTTTACCTTACTTTTTAATGTTTAATTGAAATAAAATATTAAAAAAAAATAAACAATCTAATATTTAACACTATTAACCATTAAAATTATATTTAAAATAAAGTAAAAAAAAACAAACTCCAAACGGAATTGATAGAAAAAATAAAAACAAAAAATTCCAAGTAGGTAGGATAATTGTTAGGAGACTCCACCTCTTCTAGGTGGTTTTGATATACCTTGCTGTAATAGGAATTTCCAAGTTCAGAAATGCAACCGAATCCATTTTTGATCTTTGTGGTCGATGAACTTCATAGATCAATACAAGCCTGCGCCTTGGCCAACCCGAATCAGTATCAAGTCCCATTTTAAACTAACCTCCAGCCAGATTCAGTTTTAGTGTGAAAAAAGTTCACACGAAATTTCCCTTAATGCGAGCCAAAGTTGGCACTGAGGACGGGGTGTAGGAAAATGCATTCCTTGATTGAAGCCTGAACCAAATATGACAAATGGCCGATGAATTATGATACCACAGCTTCTTGTAATTATCACCAGATTTCACACGTCGAATAGAGCTATAATTATTCAAACAAGTCCACCTTGTTTGAATATAATTAGGCGTCCGTTTCAGCACTTTGGAGGATGAAAACTTTTCAGAAGCCAGTATTTTAAAGCCAATTCAAGTTGATAATTTCTTCAGGCACTGATAGGGTGAGATCGGGGAGCAAGTGCGTATAACATTCCCACAGCTGGGCAGTCTCTTCATCGCAGATTACCCTCTTCAAATCCACGAGATCCGTCACTGATGATGGCAGCTCGCACAAACCCGGGCACCTTCTCATGTGGAACTCTCTTAGACTACGCAACTCGCCTATTTGTTTCGGCATTTTCCTTATTCGTAAACAACCAGTTATATCAAGAACCCTCAACTTGTGGAGGCTTCCCATTGAGTCTGGCAATTTTGACACCAATGTACAGGCACTAACCCTTAGCACTTCCAGATTTGTAAGCTTCCCTATTCCTTCCGGCAGTGAAGACAGCTTATGGCAGTTGCCGATGCTCAGCTTATTCAGCTGGACTAAATCACAAAACCCTTCTGGTAATTCCACCAAGTCATTACAGTAATCAATGTTGATTTCCCTAAGTTTGGGTAACATTTCTGGAATCTGGATGGTACTACTTGCAAAAGCCTGACCAATCTTATGACACATGACTAAGGATAACTTCTCCAGATTCTTCAATTCTATACTGGTGTTGCATAGTGTTGGAATTGAAACTTGCTCTAACCTGATTCTCTTTAGATTGGATAAGGAACCAAGTACTGAAAAATTAGTCAATTCAGCAGTGCAGAAACCATAACTTGTTACTACTAGAACCTTCAGTTCATCCATTTGCTTCATGAACTCTGGCAATTCGTATTTCTTTTCTGTCTGATTAAAGTTCAGTATTAGAACCTCAGCTTCAGGAAGTTGCATGTTGCACCAGCTTGAGGAGAACATTTCGTCTACAAAATATCCTATAAAAGTGTCAGAAGGTAGGGAAAGAAGTAATGCCAAATACTGTGTGAAATATTAGATTCCAATTATAAGAAATAGAATGAGAGAGAGAGAGGGGGGACCTGTGGAGATGGACACAAGACGGGCACTTAATCGGGGTTGCATTTCTTTAGTCCACCACTCGGGGAGTCTGTTTCCTGTCAAGTCCACGATTAGTCTTTTCCTCTTTTCTATGGGCTCCTGGTTGCTCTGATAAATGGCTAGATCCCTGAGAAGATCATGCTGCATGACAAAGGCATCGTTGTAGCACCAATCAATCTCATTTGCATCATTCCTGGAGAACCCGCAGAAATTGGTTAGAGTGATATTATGGATTGAAGAATATAATTGCAAATCAAGAAATATAAGTCTTATTTTGTTTTTGTGCTCATTTGATTTGACCATCTCCAAAACAAATGGGGTAAAAATTGCAGAAATTAGCAGGAGTTGGAATCCCCCTTCAATGCTAGCGTTAATAGATTTCTTTTCTCTATAGCAATTGTAATAGAACATTACTAATTGCATAAAATGCTGATACACTAAATTATAAGATTATAAAGACAAAAGAGACAAAAAGTTACTGCTTTAAAGACAAATAGCAAGCCTGTGTACCTTGTGACCACAAGATTAAGCAGATTCCGAGAGCAGAGTTTCTGAAGGTTGGAAATGGCATAAATGCCGCCTTTATCTACTTTGTGCAATTCCGCCCACATATCTATAAGAGCAGTGGCAGGGATTTTTTGGTCTTCAGGAAATGAGCCCAAGTCCATAAAACACTCCTTCAGCATAATATCCTTGTCATCAAGGGCATCTAAGCTACTCTGAAGACAATTACGCAGTTCATCTTCAGAATTGACAATGGATTCACCTTCAGATAATTTCATCAGTGTGCTTCTCCAGATCTCTACAGGCTGCCCATGGAGTGATCTGCCAACCACTTCCAGGGCCAGTGGAAATCCCTTGCAGCACCTCACTATCTGCAGTTCAGCGCCAGTACCAAATAAAATTAGTTCTGGTTTGCAGGGAAACAAGATGAATGCAGGTGTGATATATTAATGTAGAGTGAGAAACCACCGTATTCACAAGGTCTTCACTGGGCATGGAAGAACCGCTCCCATCCTCAGGGATTGCTGAGTGACGGAAAAGAGTCATGGCATCTTCTTCACTCAACAATTTCAAGTGATATGTAGAACCAAATTCTGGAAATTCATTTCTAGATGTAACCAGAACCTTGTATCCCGATATTTTCTTAAACTTGGCTAGGACAGATTCCGACCCAGACCAAACATCATCTAGGACCAACAGTATACGACCAGATTCTACTTTCTTCTTCAGCATTCTTTCCAATTGGTTGACTGCATCTTCCTCATTTTGAAACGACGGCACTTGTTCATCATTATGCCAAAATAGTTTCTTGATGATGCCAATTAGGTCGCATGTTTTTGACACCGTGACATAGCAAATGTCCGTAAAATATTCTGTTCAAAATGGTAGAAAGAAGTGATTTAGCAATGAGTTCATACGATATTTCATTAGACCAAAAAAGAAGTTGTTTGGATGAATTTCACTTGTATAGCATGGAATATTTCATATTTGGTTTACTAACATGAAGGGAAAGAAAAGAAAGCAAGATTTTGTAGGAATACCCTTGACTTGTTGGTCGTGACAAAGCCTTTTAGCCAAAGTGGTTTTCCCACATCCTCCAGGAGCAGACACCACAATCCTTGATTCCCCATCCGTAAACAGCCACCTCTTCAATTCTTTGAGAGGCACATCTAGTCCCACCATAAAAGCCGGCGGATCAGTAGCCTCACAGGAACCCAAATTTTCGAAGTTATCGGAAACCCCTCTGTTACTCAAACTGAATCTATTTGATTTGAGCGTGACCAGAATCTCTACGTTGTTCCTACCGAGTTGGGCTTGCAATTCCACCTGAAAAAAATTAAGAAGAGAGTCCTCCAAGGCCTCAATTTTATTGGCGTACCTCCACTTCGTTAAGTAGCTGCAACAAGAGACCTTGGAGCACTTGTGGATTAGCTTCTCCCCATCTTTTAAGATTTGGATCAACTTCTCCATGTCCTCCTTTGGACGATCCAACTGGTCGTTCAACTTTTTCATCTCTAGGATACTTGGATTTATGGATTTGAGTGTCTCTTCGAGTTTTTTGAGGCTGGACTCGAACTGAGTTGCCTTATTGCTTGCATCGACAACCGCCGCGAACAACTTCTCAAACACTGCTCCCAAAGCAGCCCCTCCAACAAGCTCCAAAGCCATCAGTATCTCCCCACCACAACCCCCAAAATTAGAAGGAGTTTTGTGTTTGCTAGCTGAGAAAAGTTGTAGGAAACAGAAAAGAAATCAAGATACTTGAATAGAAAACAAGATCCAATCTGAGCCCTAGTTTTAAACTACCCTCAAAACGAAGCAAAATTAAAACATATAGATTCGAAATCAGACGTTGGTTTCTCCCTTCTCCTACTGTGTTTTGGCTAGTGAGCGATCTGCACTTATAAAGACGAGCAACGACGCGTCTGGAACCTGAAGGTAGCCAAGGAGTTTTCACTGTACTTCATGGAAATTTCGGGTATCCGCTGTGATTGACTTTATGTAAAAACGAGAAGGCACACGCTTTGGGACAAAATAAGTCTTTTCTATTAAATAACATAAGTTATAGGGAGTGTTTGATGGGATTTTAAGAAGTTTTTATATCATTTTTAATACTTAAAAAATTTTATATTTAAAATATTAAAAACATTAAAAAGTAATTTCTAAAATTACTACCTAATACGCTCTTACCCTCTTCACAAAACTCAAAATAGCCCTTTTAATGTAAACACGACATAAAAAAATATAATTTTTTTAAAATTTAAGTTAAAGCTTAAATCGATAGTTAAGGTTTTATTTTTGAATTGAAGTCTAATTATTAATTGAAATTTTATTTTTTAATTAAAGTCTTAATTGATAATTGAGGTTTCAGTTTTTATTTTTTTTAACTTTAAAATTTAATTAAAAATATAAAATTATAAATTATTATTGAAATTAAAAATATATATTTTAATAATAAAAAATTGATATATTTAAACTTAATGGTCTAATATTATTTCAATAAAGATAAATTGATAAATATAATAATAAATAAATATTTTATTTATCAATAAATTAACAATCTTAATATAATAAAGTTTTATGATATATAAATAAGATATAAAATTATATAACTTATTAATTTAAGATATTTAATTTGTTGTATTTTTAAGATATTAATTTATTTATATTTTGAAAATTTTATCTTTATTGAAATAATAGTATTATCTTAAATTTTCATATATAGATTTTTCATTATTTTAAAATATATGATTATAATTTTATGTAAAAAAAAGACCTTGAAGATATATTTCAAAATTAGTTAGCTAAATTAATTAAAGAAAATCTATAACAAAAGGTAATTTTTAATAGTTTCATGATAGTTACAAAAAAATATCTACTAAATATTTATATAGTTGGGAAAAAAAAAAAAAAAAGTCTCTTCCTTTTTATAACAAGTATTATATGTGATATAATTTAAATTAATAGATTATATAATTTGGTATTTGAAAACTTAAACTTAAAAAAAAAATATATATATATATATATATATAGTAATAAGGAAGCTGCTTTTATGTTCAGCAACCTCGCAAACGCGGCAGCAGGGCGCTTGTTCCTTTCACCTGCTGAACATAAGTTTGGCAAACTCGCAAACGCGGCAGCAGAGGGCGCTTGTTCCTTTGGCAAACTCGCAAACGCGGCAGCAGAGGGCGCTTGTTCCTTTGGCAAACTCGCAAACGCGGCAGTAGGGCGCTTGTTCCTTTCACCTGCTGCTTTCCGATTCTTTAAAAAAACTCCGACACTAGGTTGACCCTTGCTTCACTCAAGCTCTTCCTTAAATCAACATTTGGAAAGTGCTCCGCCCCTAGGGTGAGAACTTGACTTTTAGTCTAGAGAAAATGTACGGAATTCAACAACAAAATTTTTTTTCAAGCGGGGACGTAGCCCTTTTACCTTTTCTCTGTTTCAAAAACAGTTTTTGGTACTCCAAAAAAAAAAAAATATATATATATATATATATATATTTGATTACGGAAAAGAAAATATGATGTTTGGATAAAATATCTTTTAACTGTTTTTATTTATTTTTTAAAAATATTTTTTAAAATAATTACATAAATTTAAAAAATGATTAAAAATAAAGTATTATAAAAAAAAAATTTAAATATATTTAAAAATATAACAAATAAGTTAAAATTATTTTAAATTTTCAAATAGGTCTTTTTTTTAAAAAAAATATCGTATAACAGTTTTCAAAACATGTTATCAAAATCCATTTTTTACATCAGTTTTAGAAACACTTCCCAAATAAATTCTTATTTTCAACTTTTTATTTTTATTTTTATTTTTATTTTTAAAATAAAAATTATTAAAGAAAATGAGAGAATTTTTATACAAAACTTACCATATACCTTTAAAAATTACCTTTTTAAACCTTAAAATTTAATATAATAAAAAAATTCAATAGCTTGAATTTTTTTTATCTTTTAAGTTTCTAAAAATTCCTCTATTTTATATAAAAAGTACTATTATTTTTTATTTTTAAAATAAAAATTTTCCATTTTTTGTTATAAAAATAAAAATTGTAACATCTATGTAGAATATTATAAGTCTTAAACAGCTTTTAAAATTATTTGTTTTTTTTATTGAAGTCTACAAATTTCTCCACTTTTATATGGAGCTATTATCATTTTATATTTTTTAAAATAAAAAAATAAGAAGTATTCAAACATACAACTTAATAATTCAATTCTTTATCTTTAAATATTAGTGTTTATTAAAATTTATTTTAATTTAAAAAAAAGTATAGTAAATATGAAGAAATAGAGGAGAAGACCACACAAACTTGGTTGGAAATACATTGGAAAGTGCAAAAAGGGTAATTGTCTTCGAAAGTTTTTTTGAAAGACAACTTTTTAAAATTATTTTATAAAACAAAAGTCTATTTAAAAACCTAAAATATTTTTAAAATAATTTTTCTGCCTAGTATTTTATTTTTAATCATCACATGTTTAAATAATTATTCTTTAAAATAAGTAAAAATAATATAAAAAAATTAAAAAAATTCATGATTTATGTTCTTAAAAACAAAATAAAAAATAGTTTTTGGTTATCAAACATGTTATTTTTTTTTTTAACAGAAAATTAATTTTGAAAATAATTACTAAATATATCTAAACCCCGTTTTTTCATTTATATTTTTTTAGAAAAATTAATTTTTAAAATTTTATATTTTGATGACACTAGTCTAATGGAATAGTTATTATCTTCTAGACACGCGAAAGACCAGTGTAAGACTAATGGGATAATCGATTATTTTCCAAACATGTGAAAAAACCTCATTTAAACTTTTTTTATTCAAAGTCAACGATTATTTTCCAAATATATGAAAAAACCTCATTTTAACTTTTTTGATTCAAAGTCAATTGGGCTCAAAGATCAAGACTTTTACACTATTTTATTAAAAATATGTAATTTAATTGTCAGCAATTCCAACACAACTTCTACGCCAATTCCAACATTTATATAATATTTGTTAAACTAATTTAAGTTATAGATAATGATCAATTTAAGTCATCATTTTATTCAAAAAAAATTGAATTAATCGATAATTTAACATCGTTTTGTAAAGAGTTAAACCTGAGGTGTATTGATAAACGAGTACTTTGAAAGATTCGATAGAACAAAAGTCGGTCAAAATATTCGTTATTATCATACTATGTACATATTTGGGCATATGATTTACTTCATTTTATATGAGACATATGACTAGAAAATTCATTTGAGCATTTTCTATGTAAAGAGTCGGTCATAAATTACTTGCATAGACTTGCCTCTCTTATCAATTTCGATTGAAGATGATTTTTGCAACCAAAGTTGAATGAGTGAAACTACTTTATATCTCGTGAATTTCCATGTTATATCAATGGTATTCTTTTAAGTTGAATTAATAGAAACTTTAAGCTGATCTTCTGTTAACTAATTTTTTATGAAATTTTAATTGTTTTGTTGGTTTTGGTTTAAATTTGGTGCATATTTTAATTGTAGATTTAATTGAAAATTAAAATAAAGTTAGTATTCTTTTATTCTTTCAGTTCCAAATGGAAAATAAGTAATATTTGATAGCTTTAAGAATTTGAGTATTCTAATAAATATATTTAAACCATGTTCTTTTAAAATGAAAATAAAAAATTCCATTTTTTTTTTGCTATAAAAGTAAAAATTGTAACATCTATGTAGAACATTATAATTCTTAAACAACTTTTGAAATTATTTGTTCTTTTTTTTAGTCAAGTCTAAAAATTTCTCCACTTTTATATGGAGCTATTATCATTTTATATTTGTTTAAATAAAAAATAAGAAGTATTCAGACAACTTAATAATTCAATTCTTTATCTTTAAATATTAGTGTTTATTAAAATTTATTTTAATTTTTTTAAAACAAAAAACACCGTATGAAGAAATAGTGGAGAAGACCAAGAGGAATAAGGTAAACTTGGTAGGAAATACAACGGAAAGTGCAAAAAGGGCTATTTGGTAATTGTTTTTTTTATTTTTTTAAAAAAAGATAGTTTTTAAGAATAGTTTTTAAAAATTATTTCATAATATTTTATAAAACAAAAGTTTGTTAAGAAACCTAAAATATTTTAAAATATGTTTTAAAAATAATTTTATGTGTAGTCTTTTATTTTTAATCATCCCACATGTTTGAATAATTATTCTTTAAAATAGGTTTCGAAAAATAAGTAAAAATAATATAAATCAATTAAAAGATATTATCTGAAATATCATATTTTCTATTTTTAAAAACAAAATAAAAAATAGTTTTTGGTTATCAAACATATTTTTCTATTTTTTCTATTAAATATAAAATTATTTTTGAAAATAATTACTAAATATAACTAAACCCCTTTTTTTTTCATTTTTATTTTTTAAAATTTTATATTTTGATGACACTAGTCTAATGGAATAGTTATTATCTTCTAGACATGAGAAAGACTAGTCTAAGTCTAATGGGATAACCGATTATTTTCCAAACGTGTGAAAAAACCTTGAAAGAATCTCATTCAACTTTCTTTTATTCAAAGTCAATTACACTATTTTATTAAAAATATGTAATTTAACTGTTAACAATTCCAACACAACTTCTACGCCAATTCCAACATTTCTATAATATTTGTTAAACTAAGTTAAGTTATAAATAAGGATAAATTTAAGTTATCATTTTATTAAAAAAAAATTGAATTAATTAATAACTTAACATCGTTTTATAAAGAGTTAAGCCTGAGGTGTATTAATAGACGAGTACTTTAAAGGATTCCATAAAACAAAAGTCGGTCAAAATATTTATTATTGTACTATTTACACATTTTAGCATATGATTTACTTCATTTTATATGAGGCATATGACTAGAGAATTCATTTGAACATTTTCTATGTAAAGATTTGGTCATAAATTACTTGCATCGACTTGTCTTTTTTACCAATTTCAATTCAAAATGACTTTTGCAACCAAGATTGAACGAGTGAAACTACTTTATATCTCGTAAATTTCCATGTTACATCCATGGTAGGTTACTTTTTTAAGTTGGATTGATAGAGACTTTAAGTTGATCTTTTGTTTGACTAAATTTTTTATAAAATTTTAATTGTTTTGCTGGTTTTGGTTTAAGAGAGAAATATGAATTGAAGTAAAATATATATTTCCATTTCTTGTATCCACCTACAAATCGTGACCAAAAGATGCGTTTGACACGGATATCCACCTACAAATCGTGACCAAAAGATGCGTTTGACACGGGGAATAAGACCAAAATTAGATGAGGTCAAAGGGAAATAATATAAAATCAATATCTTGGGGAGAATAATATTTTTTTTATAATGATAAATTTTTTTATTCTACTATTCTCATTCTCAAAACAATCCAAAATAGGAATAAATAGAAGATGGAATCAATTTTTAATTTAATATTTTTATAATAATTCAATTTATATTTTTGTAAAGTCGTTAATATCTATATTTTTTTTATATATATTATAAAAAATATAATTTATGATTTTATTTTAATATTATTATTCATATTTTATTAAAAACTATTTATTTTTAAATTTATTTATAATTAAAAAATTATTTTTATTTTTAATAAAACTTAAATTAAATTTAGTTTATTATATAAGTTGAATTTACTTTTTTTTTTTACAAAATCAAATTAAAAATTAAATTATTCAAAAAAGTTTTTTATTTTGTATTCTTTTAAACGTGATTTAAAATAAAATTATATCAGAGAAGGAATCAAAATATCTTTTATTAGAAATAAATCAAAGTCTCATTCATAAGCGAATCTTATTTTAGTTGAAATCAATTTTTTATTCAATTCTCTTCATCATTTGAATTGTCGAAACATAAACATGGAAATGAACGGGAAGAGGGATGAGACGTTCCTTGTAATACCCGCCTCCACGTACCAAACTTGGGTTAGAGGGTATTCCATTACCTGCAAGCTCAAGCAAGTTTCAGGTCTTTACACAAATGCAGCGAAGTTGATATTGGACCTTTGCTGGCTGACAAAGGCATCGCTGTAGCAGCCATCAACCTCAGTTGCATCTTAATTTCCTGGGGAGTTGCTCAGGGAGAGAGGTTGTGCGACAATTTCTATCAAGATTCTGAATAGAAGCCAGAAGAGCCCGTCACACAAGTAATTCGACAACCCCGAACCGCGAAGATTCCAAGTCAAACTTCCTTCATTTCCTTTCCTTTTTCCAAGGGTGTCTCAGCAGGCAAACAGATATAGAGATGGTGGGTTAAAGATTGGCATCTGCAAATAAAGAGACGCCTATTATTTTTTATGTGCAAGTTCATGCATACTCATGAAATTAATTGTACGGCACATATGATACACCCTTCAATTCTCCGATCTATATATTTGTATCTGGATAAAAGAATCACTCTTCAATTCTCCAGGTATGATAGGTGTGATGAAATTTTAAACGACATAAGATCACATGTAGACATTAAAACATGCATTAAATGACAATAAATGAAATACTTACCTTGATTAATATCATAAAAGGTCATTTTCATACTCCACTGGTGATGCAAACCTCAATCGACACGCTTTGAGACTCAACAAAAAGTGTTGGAATAATTGCCCAAGAAAATTAAAATACAGATTTTTGATAGAACCTTGACCCAACGTTTATAAGTGAAACGTGAACTAAAAGTATAAGTAACAGACCTTGACCCAATAATTACAATGGAATCATGAACTGAAGGTATAAAGTTTGAACGCCACAAGAAAGAATCCCTGATAAGTTTACAGTTCTTGAAAAACCAAAAGAAGAGCAAAGTCTCACATTTTTTTATTTTTTATTCAATAATCCTCTATTACAATGAGTGCATGCTATTTATAAGTGCAAGTTATTTATATGTGATGATTGAAAAAAAACGTACTAAATATTAAAACCCTAAATAATCTACGCCATAAATCACGCCCAATCAAGCCAGATTAGCCTTCAATAGCTTGGATTAAATTTTTTACACCTTCATCTTCCTTTGGGCCAAGTTTCGAATGTCCTGTGTTAGAATCAACCCAAATATCTTGAATTAGCCCATTAAGTGTTTCTCTGATCTTCTTGGATCTTGCTTTAGTAATAGGTCCAACTAGAACATGCAATGGATCCTTGAATGCTTGTTGATTCTCATCAACTGGTGTCCATGTCCAAGAATATGCTCAGTCCATGATGGTATGAAAATCTGGGTTCAATGAGCTCTTCCCTTTCTACACCCAAGGTTCAGTTCGTGTGTATTTTCAAGACGAGTGTGCAGTACATGCTTTTTTTTTACTCCAAAAAGAAGAAGTCTTTCTTTGCACTTATATATATATATATATATATATATATCACATATTACACATATTATTTGGACCACTTGACTTAGGGTGAGCCCATAAAAAATCAAACAACATTATTTGGACCAC
The DNA here is from genome assembly GCF_004353265.1 of Vitis riparia. Classification (NCBI taxonomy): domain Eukaryota; kingdom Viridiplantae; phylum Streptophyta; class Magnoliopsida; order Vitales; family Vitaceae; genus Vitis; species Vitis riparia. The sequence continues at coordinate 8,557,590 of NC_048437.1, forward strand.
TTAACTTAGGGTGAACCTATAAAAAATTAACCAACAATATGTCTCCAGTCTCATTATGGATCACAATGTAAAAATAAAATAACATTAATTTATGACATTATCACATTGATTATATAAGTCCACACGCATAAAAAATTCCAACAAGATGGAGTTCTAATAAATAAATAAATAAAAGATTTTGGATTACGCTAAAAGGCATTCTATAATGTTACATGTTTCACACGAAGAGCAAGAGAGCATGGAATGGAAAACAGCAGTGCTTACGCCACTTTGGAGACGCAGAAATGAAAGACTTCAAAGCCAGTTCAAGTTGATATTCTCTTCTGGCACTGATATCCTCAAGTTCTTGAGATGGTACTCAAAAGGTTCCCACAGCTTGGCAGTTTCTGTGTCGCAGATTACCTTCTTCAAACCCACCAGATTCATCACTGATGCTGGCAACTCGCTCCTGCACAAGCTCCAGCACTCTCTCATGTGGATCTTTCTCAAATTACATAACTCTCCCATTTGTTTTGGTATTTCCTTTATTTGCAGACAACCGCTAATATCAAGTACGCTCAACTTATGGAGCCTTCCAATTGAGTCCGGCAATCCTGACAGTTTCACGCAGTCTCGGAGCCTTAGCACTTCCAAATTTCCCAGCTTCCCTATTCCTTTGGGTAGAGCAGATAGCTTTGGACAGTTGCTGATGCTAAGCTTCTTTAGTTCCACTAAATCACAAAGCCCCTCAAGTAATTCCACCAAGTCATTGCAGTAATCAATATTGAGCTCCACAAGATTTGGAAACATGTTTGAAATCTGAATGCTACGGTTGCTGAGAGCCTCACTGATTTTACACATAACCAAGGATATTTTCTCCAAGTTCTTGAATTCTGCTGTGGTGTTGCAAAGGGGAGGAATTCGAACCTGCTCGAACCTGATTCGCTTTAGACTGGGTAAAGAGCCCAGCACTGAAAAATTAATCAGTTGGACAGGGCTGGGGCCATTATTTGTTAGTACTAGAACCTTCAGTTTCTCCATTTGCTTCATGAACTCTGGTAATGTGTAGTTTTCCTTTGACTGGAAGTTCAGTATTAGGACCTCCAGTTCAGGTGTTTGTATGTTGCACCAGCTTGAGGAGAACAGTTCATCTGCAAAAGCATATATACTAGAAGGTGTCAGAAGGCAAGGTACCATATATTATGCACTTGATCATATTTTAAGAAAGGGAGAAAGAGGGCCAACCTGTGGAGATAGACAAAAGGCGAGCCCCAAAGGGTTGTTGGTTGTCTTGTGTCCACCAGTTAGGAACTTTGTCTCCAGATAAGTCCACAATTAGTCTTTTCCTCTGTTCTATGGGTTCCTGGCTGCTTTGATAAATAGCTAGCTCTCTGAGAAGATCATGCAGCATGACATAGGTGTCATTGTAGCAGCCATCAACATCACTTTCATCTTTCCTGGCGAAGAGGCAGAATTTGGTTGTTCATGGAGATATTGTGCCAATAAGAAAAATCCATGGCCCCATTTTGTGTTGGTGGTGTAGAAATTTTATTACTAGGGATTATTTTGGAGGTTGCAGCATTTTATTAGTAGCAATTGTAGTTAATTAATAGACAAAGAATACAAATGACAGAAAATTAGGTCTGGCTGGTAACATTTTCAAAGACAGCTATCAAAAAACAGGCTTTCTAGGACCATTCATTTATTTTTAAGAATATAATTGCGTTTGAGAACTCAAATATAAAAAAAAAAGTCGATAATGTTTTCCTCAGAATATTAAAAACATCTGAAAAGACCTTGAACTTGTTTTAAAAAACTACCTGTATTCAAAATAAATCTTCAAAAAACTGTTTTCAATATCAAATATTTTTTTGAAGTTAGAAAACAAGCCCTTAGTCCTTTTAGAAGACAAAAAAAAGGAAGCATGTGTAAGTACCTTGCATCTACAAGACTAAGCAGATTCCGGAAGGAGAGTTCTTGGAGGTTATTAATGGCAAAGACACCACCTGTATGGAGTTTGTACAGTTCTGCCCACATATCTATAAGAGCAGTGGCAGGAATTTTTTGGTCTTCAGGAAATGAGCCCAAGTCCATAAAACACTCCTTCAGTATACCCTTGTCAGCCAAGGCATCTAAGCTACTTTGGAGGCAAAGAAGTAGATCACTATCTGAACTGAAAATGGATTGGCCCTCTGACCATGTCAGCAGTCTACTTTCCCATGCCTCTGCAGGCTGGCCACATAGTGATCTACCAACGACTCTGAGGGCCAGGGGAAATCCCTTGCAGCCTTTCACAATCTGCAATTCAATGCCACCAAAAGGATTTAGTTGTATATTTAGGGGAAAGCAAAAACTACAGAAAGTAATGCAGAATTGCGCACAACCAATTGAAGGCCCAGTTCTTAATCTTCACTCAAATGATTGCGATCATCACCTTTTCCACAAGGTCTTCATCAGGCATATAAGACCTCCCATCTTGCTGGAATGCTGAGCTACGAAAAAGAGTCATGGCATCTTCATCCTTCAGCAATGGCAACTTATAGGTAGAACCAAATCTTGGAAATTTAAATCTTGATGTAACCAGAATCTTGTAATTTGGTATTTTAAACACAAAATTGTCAAGAAGGGATTCTGATCCACTCCAAACATCATCTAGAACCAGAAGTATAGGAGCTGGTGCTATTTTGTTCAGTAGTCGTTCCAATTGGTTGACTGCATCTTCATCATTTTGAAAAACTCGAACCCCATGACCATTATGTTGAAATAGACTCTGTACAATGGCATTCAGGTTGAAGGCTTTTGATACGGTAACATAGAAGATGTTGTTCTTGAATTTTTCTGTTCAAGCAACATAAATGAGATTTCCTCTATAAAAAGTTAAGTAAAATTGAGCAAAGTAATTATTAGAGTTGGACAGAATGCTCTGTTTTGGTTCGATAAATTACTATATTAAAACTAAGAAGGCAGGATCAAATTTACTTTTGGATATATACCTTTAACTTGATGATCATGACAAAGCATTTTAGCTAAGGTGGTCTTCCCACATCCTCCGGGAGCTGAAACCACAATCACCGATGCATCATCCCTAAACAGCCGCATCTTCAACTCTTGCAGGGGTATATCCAGTCCAACTGTAAGAGGAGGGGGATCAGGAGCCTGGCATGGACCCAATTTCAAATGGTATGGATCTCTCTGACCCAACTTAATCTCCTTGATGTCCCTGAATCCCTGCACTGCCATATCCACCTGAAAGAAACGAAGAAGAGACTCATCTAGGTCCAGAAGTTTATTGCTGTACTTCCACTTCTTATGATAGTGCCACCATGTGACCTTGGAACACTTTTGAATAAGCTCCTTCCCATCTTTTAACATTTGGACCAACTGCTCTGTTTCCTTTGAACGATCCGACTCTTTGTTTAACCTTTCAATCTCTTGGATCGTTGGACCTATGGAGATGAGCGTGGATTGGAGGCGATCGAAGATGGCCTGGAACTCAGCTGCCTTTTTCCCCTCATCTAAAATCGCTTTTATCAATTCTCCGATCAGTGTTTCCACGACTGTCCCTCCAATAAGTTCCAAAGCCATCCTCTCTCCTCAGCCCAAAAAGCGCTTTCAGTCCCCCAAAATCAGAACTCTGGAGCTTGCTTGCCGAGAATATGGAGGAAAAATACAAAGAAATTAATCAAGATGTTGAACAAAAACAGAACCCAACCCAGCCCTGCAACGCAACCGATCAACTTCTAGTGGTCCCCGGAGACAACGATCCAAAACTCAAATCTCCTTTTGGGTTTGTTCAGCAACCTAAGGGATGAGGATATGGGCATTGAGAGATTCTTAATTGTAGATCAGTGAGGAAGAGTTCTTAAAGATGGAGAAGAAGTTTCCACTTGTTCGCCCGAAAGACTCAGTTGACCGAATCGGATTCTATTTTTTTAACGGAAGAATTGCTTATTGAGGAACAAAGTTTTGATATCCCCTTCCCGCTCTTTATTACCTTTGGTCATTTCTTGTCAGCCTCCTGTCATGGACCAGGCTCGGTCGTAGGCCCAGACGGGCCAGTTCAACCCAAGTAGGCGATATGGAACAATGGAACTAGTTTTCATTCTTTTTTTAAGTTTTGATATCGAAATAATTTATTTTTTATTACAAAAGGAAAGAAGTAAGGAGAACAATTGAGAGACAAATTCAGACAAAATCAACTCTAAAGTTAAACTTTGACCTCATTTGTAGGTTCACAATCATAATGGCTAAAACAAATACTTTTTACCATGATGATGAAAGTTATATGGATGAAGGTTCAATGGAAAATGTAATATCCATACATTTTTTAATACCTCTACAACTCTCCCCTTTGCATGTTGGGCATTTTAAAATGTCTCATTGAAAGCTTGTTAGAAAAGATTTGTAAGAAATATTTTCATAAAGAAGAAATAGTATAATATTCTTTCAATGACTTGTTCTACCTCATTAAAAGTCTTATTAATAACATTTAATGGGACAAAGCGTAAATCAAGGGGAAAAAATAGTATAATATACTACATCCACATCACGCTTTCTTTAAAATATTAACTTGAAAATCTTTAAATTTTTATATTCTAATTTTGTGTCTTAACTTCTTTGATGTAGTCGATGGTGATACATTTTTTAATAGATTTGTTAGATTATTGTAGACGCGTTTGATGAAATGTGTTTGATTTGACCACCTTTAATATATTTTCTTTTGATATAAACAATATATTCAACATTATCTTTATATAGTATTATTAGATTATCTTTAGTAAAAGGCAATTCGCATAACTATCAAATACAACTTGCTTCTAGAATCATGAGCAATTTTTAATGATTTGAGAAAGTACCTACTATTGGTTGTTTGATCAATTTTTATGATATAACAATATTGCCACATGTGGTATGTAATAGTACACGCTCTAGATCACTCTCCTTTTACATGACCCTTTGTGCATCTTGCCTTTGATTTTCAATGCATGGACAAATCTGTGTTCTCCTTATAGAACTCCTATGCCATAATGTTGCATTGTTTGAACTTAGACATCTATCTCTAAACATATTTTAAGGTTAGTAATAGGCTTGTAAAACTTGCAATGCGATCCCTCTTGCCCTATCTCTTGGTAATGGTGAAACTAGATGTACTTAAGACTGTTAGATGCTTTATTTTTATTACAAGAAGGATGTTTCTTTCATAAGTAGTTAGATGATTTCCTACATCCCCCTCAAAGGAGTTACCTTTGATATAATGCTCTGATGTGAATATGTCTTCTTGAGTTGGAAGTGGAGCTTGTAATGTCAATAGTGGAATTGGTCTTACCACATTAAGCACTTTGGGATTGGTTTGAGTGTCTTATCCTTGGTAGATGGATTTAGAGGTTCATCTAGGTAGGATTATTATGGATCAAATCATTTAAGGCTGAATGAGAAGAGGGATAGAGGGAAGGAGGACCATTATGCCTTTATGACACTTTTAATTTTCAAAAGCTTTCACATTATTACCAATCCATTAATGTGAGAGTTACTATTTTGGAACACTATAAAAAAAAAAAATCATTTATTTCAAAATAAAGAATTAGGACTTCAAAATAGAAAATTATTTCCCACTCTCTTTGTTGCTCTCCTTGGTTCCACCATCACTTTCTCCAAACCCCTCTAACTCTACTCAACTCTCTCCTCCCTTTCTCTCACTCTGACTCTATTCTCTCCTCAAACCCTTGACACCTAATTATCCCACTTAATTGACCCCCTACATATCATTTTATAAATAATTTATAACAAAACTAAATAAATATTATTTCTAGTATTATTGAACTAATGTTTATAAATCATTAAATTTAATATAAATCCCTAAAACACTCCATTTTTCAAATAATATATCCATTGCTTTTCCAAAGTAACTTTCCATTTTTTTTTTCATAACCATCAACTTATAGAAAAACATATTATTTATATTAAATTTTTGCAATTCAAGTCTTATTAGGTTAGAAAAAGTATGATATTTATTCAAAAGATATATTTATTTTTAATATAATTAATTAAAAAAAATGGAATTGGTACGAGAAGATGGTATAAATATTCGTACCTAATTGCGCTTTTGTTTAAATTTTTTGTTGGAATGGAAATGGGAATGGGAATGAATGCGAATAGATCTATAAAATCGAGTGGGATGGAAATCAGTCCGCACCCGCCCGTCGCCATCCCTGTTGCACCAGAGACGAAGTGGGGCTCTGCTGCAGTGTATAAACATATTGAATCCTAGTTGTGTATGTGATCCCACTCTCTGCTGTGTTTTGGAGATGAAATCAGAGCAAGTATATAAAGTCGGGAAAATTTTAACACTCTTCAGTCCCAGAAGGGCTATCTGTTCTTCTTCTACTACTTCTCAGCCCCAGTTGAGTAAGCCTCCTATTCACAATACTTTCTTCAAATCAGGTGCCAAAGATGAGCTTGTAAAACGTCTCTGCAGAGACAACAACTTCAAAGAAGCCATAGACATTCTATGCGAACAGAAACGTTTGCGTGAGGCAATTCAGATACTGGACCACGTTGATCGACCCTCTGCCGCAACATACTCCACCCTTTTACAGCTCTGCCTCCAGCTTCGAGCCCTTGATGAGGGCATGAAGGTCCATGCCCACACCAAAACCTCCGGCTTTGTTCCTGGGGTTGTCATCTCCAACCGCATTCTTGATATGTATATCAAATGTAATAGCCTTGTTAATGCTAAAAGGCTATTTGATGAAATGGCTGAGAGAGACTTGTGTTCTTGGAATATTATGATCTCTGGGTATGCAAAAGCGGGTCGGCTTCAGGAGGCTCGCAAACTGTTTGATCAAATGACGGAAAGAGATAATTTTTCTTGGACGGCAATGATATCTGGGTATGTTCGCCATGACCGGCATGAAGAAGCTTTGGAGTTGTTTAGAGCAATGCAAAGGCATGAGAACTTTAAATGCAATAAATTTACAATGTCTAGTGCTCTTGCTGCTTCTGCTGCCATTCAATCCCTGCATCTTGGGAAGGAGATTCATGGGCATATACTGCGAATAGGGTTGGATTTAGATGGCGTGGTTTGGAGCGCATTATCGGATATGTATGGGAAGTGTGGGAGTATAGGGGAAGCTCGACACATTTTTGATAAAACTGTTGACCGAGATGTTGTTTCATGGACGGCAATGATTGATAGATACTTCAAGGAGGGTAGAAGGGAAGAGGGATTTGCATTGTTCTCAGACTTATTGAAATCTGGGATATGGCCCAATGAGTTCACTTTTTCTGGGGTTCTAAATGCATGTGCAGATCATGCTGCGGAGGAATTGGGTAAGCAGGTTCATGGGTATATGACAAGAATTGGGTTTGACCCGTCCTCATTTGCAGCTAGCACGCTTGTTCACATGTACACAAAGTGTGGGAATATTAAGAATGCAAGACAGGTTTTCAATGGGATGCCGAGACCGGATTTAGTATCATGGACTTCCCTGATTAGTGGTTATGCTCAGAATGGTCAACCTGATGAGGCTCTTCAGTTCTTTGAGCTGCTACTCAAATCAGGAACTCAGCCTGATCACATTACCTTTGTTGGGGTTCTTTCTGCTTGTACTCATGCTGGCTTAGTCGATAAAGGACTCGAGTATTTTGACTCAATAAAGGAAAAACATGGGCTAACACATACTGCTGATCACTATGCTTGTCTCATTGATCTATTGAGCCGATCTGGTCGACTCCAAGAAGCAGAAGATATTATTGATAAAATGCCAATGAAGCCTGATAAGTTTTTGTGGGCTTCTTTGCTTGGTGGTTGTAGAATTCATGGAAATCTTAAACTTGCAAAACGAGCAGCAGAAGCGTTATTTGAGATAGAGCCTGAGAACCCAGCTACATATACAACTCTGGCCAACATCTATGCTACAGCTGGTTTGTGGGGTGGTGTTGCAGAAGTCAGGAAGGTGATGGATGCTAGAGGAGTGGTAAAGAAACCAGGTCTGAGTTGGATTGAGATTAAGCGAGAGGTTCATGTGTTCTTAGTGGGAGACACATCCCATGCAAAATCCAAGGAAATACATGAGTTTCTGGGGAAGCTTTCAAAGAGGATGAAGGAAGAAGGGTATGTTCCTGACACGAACTTTGTGTTGCATGATGTGGAGGAGGAGCAGAAGGAACAAAACCTTTCCTACCACAGCGAAAAGCTTGCAGTCGCATTTGGGATTATTTCTACCCCAGCAGGAACATTAATCAAGGTTTTTAAGAATTTAAGAACTTGCGTAGACTGCCACACTGCCATTAAATTCATCTCCAAGATTGCTAAGAGAAAAATAATTGTGAGGGATTCAAATCGGTTTCATTGTTTTGAGGATGGGAGCTGTTCATGTAGAGACTACTGGTGATTTGATTTTGACCTAATGCCATCCAGTATTTTCTTATTCCCCTTATTGACTATGTAGTGTTAAGAATAACTTCAAAGTAGTTCATTGTGTTTTTTTGTAAGTGAACAGAATAGCAATCCAATATGAGTACAATAGAAAATTTAAAATAATACAATTGCACATTTCATTATCTAAATCACTCAAATAGCCATTCCAAGGGAGTGAAGATCATTCTCCAATTCAGGAATTCAGGAGGGTGTGTCCAGGCTTGGTTGAGTTGATGGGAGTAACATTTTTATATCTAAATCGGTCAAATAGCCATTCAAAGGGAGAGAAGATCATTCTCCAATCAGGAGTGTGTGTTTCATCAGAGACCCAGAGATTAGAATGAAACCATCCATTGTCATTATCATCATATATAAGGCAAATCCATTTGTAGACCCCTCCTTTTGGACAGGGGGGCTCTCCTTTTTAACACTCTTTTGTGACTTTTTTTTTTACCACCTGGAGACTGGTTTTCTGTAACATAGTGGGAGACATTTTTCTGCAGCAGGGAGACAGCACATTTCTGGGAAGACACGAGCAGAAGACATGTGGCAGAGAGGGCATTTTCTGGTGGTGATTAGAGGAGAGAGGGAGCAGGTTTTTAGGATTTTCGGGGGCTACGTGGGGAAAAACCAGAGCAGAGAGGGGAATATTCAGATATTCTGAGAGAGAGGTTTACAGAGAGAGAGAGGGGGGGTAGAGCCTCTTGAGCAGAAGAAAGGATACAGGAAGCAGAGGAGCTCTTGAAATCTGGCTGGTTCTGGAGGCAGAGGATGGCCGTAAGCTAAGTGAGCTTCATTGGAGAGGAGTTTCACAGGTATGGAGTATCGTGTTTTTTCAGGGTCTTCCTCATTATCACTGTTCTTCATCATCTTTTCTTGCTACTTGAGCATTGTTAGTTTGTTTGGTTGTGGATTGAGTTTTGCTGAATTTGAGTTTGTTTTTATGCTTTCTCTGTTTTGGTTCTTTTCTGCTTTCTTTGATTTCTCATGCCAATAACTGACGTATGGATTGTTTTTGAGCTTGATATTTGATTAATCATGCCACTGCTCTCTGCTTGTCTCACCTGTTTAGACCCATTGAGTGCAGCATGAGATGGAGTCTTGATTAATGGATTCTGAGCGTGCTCTGTTTCTTGAGCCTTCCTCTTTTGCTTTTGAAAAATACCAACCATTATTTTGTAAACTACCTGGAAGTTCTGGGATGATGGTAGAAAATGTTTCTAACTCCAAGTGGTTTCTGGATTTGATGGACTGGGGAAGTCGAAAGCTCAAGTTATTGGTCTGGTCTTTGTTGCTGCCGGAATGGGTGGAGGAACTGGCAGTAGTGGGGCTCCTGTGATTGCAGTTGCAGAATCATTGGGGAGGAGTTCTGCATCCTGACTGAGAAACAGAGGTGATAGATGATGTCAATTTCCTCAGCCATTTAATGATGGATATCCTGTTCAAACTCATCAGAAAGTGGTTGATGTACCTCCAGTTATTGAATGGATACAGAGTCTTGAGGCTCTCCTACTGTTTCCATTGGAATTGCTGATAATGGGGGAATGGAAGAGTACAAAGCATGAACTTCAGCTTCTGATATCAGGTTCACTTGATGGCCAAGTTCCCATTGGTAATCATATTTCTTCTGATTGTTTTGTATGCAATACCTACCAGTGCAGCCATCTTGACCCAGTACATTCTGATCACTGTTCTGTTTGCTCTTCCATCTTTTTTTATACTGTACTTTGCTTATCCCTGTTTGAACTGGTTGGTTAGGGAAATCACTACCAGAATCACCATCAATTAGTGCTTCCTGTTATATAAACTCTGTAGCATGGTGATGTAATGAATCTAATAATGGTGTTTGGAGTGCTAACGGGCCTGCATTTGGGTGCATTTTGATGAAAGATTTCCTCAAGTCACTCTCCAAGAGGCTCAAATGCAATACCACTGCTTATGAGAACTACCATAGAGTCTATGTTCCTGAGGGACAGTCTCCTAAGTCTGATCCCAAGGAGCCTTTGAGGGTTTATGTTCTGTTCCAGCATATACAGAAAATGCTGTCAAGTGAGACTGCTGTCATTGCTGAGACTGAGGATTCTTGGTTTAACTGTCAGAAACTGAAATTGCCTAGAGGATGCAGATATGAGTTCCAAATGCAATACGGATCAATTGGTTGGTTAGTAGGTGTCACTCTTGGGTATGCACAGGCCCTGCCAAACAAGAGGGTGATGATTTCTTGCATTGGTGATGGTAGTTTTTACGTGACTCTGCTAGATATCTCTACGATGATCCTCTATGAGCAGGGGAAGGCATATTTGGAAGAGTATGTCAACCCTTGCGCAGATCTTTCTAGGAAAAGTTTGTGGGGAATTGCTCTACCATTGGGTGGCTCAGCTGATAAACTTGAAGGTGAAGGAGCAGGTTATACCACAACTTGGAAAATAATCCGGTTACCTCATGAGCTCCGTGTTGAACCTCGACCTTTCTGTTCTGGGCCAGTAACCAGTTCCAATTCCTGGTCTCACCCACTCATCAGTTTGAAGGAGCCTAGTATGCTCCTCCCTGGCTACTACGGATATCTAATACTGCCTGCCATCTTGAAGTTTGGATTCTCAAGGATGATCGATATGCTTAGATGCTGGCTTGTCTATCTCTGACTCGAGGATGGGTATCAAAATGCTCTAGAAGAACCACTGAAGCAGCTACTATCTTCATGGAAGAACGCTTGCAATGTCTAAAATGCTCATTGATGGTACAATTGAGTATGAAGATGGAAGCTTGCAACTGTTTTCAGTTTAATCTATGGTGATCAGAGGACTGGCAAGGTCAGTTTCACAGGTTGACAACATGGCTTCCTTGAGCAGTGATATCTTCTGTGATATATTGAAGCATCTCGATGGCCCAGCTTTGACTAGTGCAGCCCATGCTTGTGCAGTATTCTGTTCAATCTCAAGAGGAGAGATTATGGGAAAATGTATGTTCGTCCATGTGGCCTTCAACCAACTGAGAAGATGTCAGAAGTTCAATTTCATCTATTGGTGGATTCAGAAAGTTCTATGCAGATTGTTTTCCACTCATGGTAAATAAGGAAGTTCCTGAATTTCAATGGAATGATTATCTCAAATATTCTGAAGAAGGGAGTGACACTGAATATTATGATGACCTAGATGGATTTGAAAGTATTTCATCCTCCAATTTTGTTTCTATTGTAGATACCAGCCAATGCATCTTTGTGGGGTTTCCTACTGGCATGCATATGGACACATGGCTGGCTGGCGGTGACCACTATTGGAAAACTATTCAATTTTTCTTTAAACGAAATGTCCCAGAGATGAACCAGGCCTGAGAGGTAGAAACCAGTGGCTACCTTCACTCACTTGAAGAATTCCAAGAACAGGTCATGCAACCTTACCAGCTCCATATCAAGCGGTTAATAGGACATGGTGTAGAGTTCTTTATTTGCCTTCATATGTACCACTTGGGCAGCTTTATCTGTTGGGCAATTCATTAGTGGAATCACTATCAGGCTGCCTTCACTGAGCCTGAGATGGTGGAAGTGGTTGAAACTGCTACTCTTCTTTGACCCACAGTATCCTGGGGGTACTATGGTGCATTTGACCAAGAATGGAGGTTGTTAGTCTTATAATCCATCTGTAAATCACTCAGTGTTTGTGGACAATGATCAGTAAAATCAAACTAGAAATGTTTTGTCAGGTAATTTCTTCACCAACAAATGTCATAGCATGAGCAAGTTGCAAATAATGGATTGAAATGCCTTAGTGGTCAAAGTCAAGTTGTAAATTGGGATGGGTCTGCCGGTGATTACTATCTGCAGTAGAAGAATATTTGGCAACCTGAGACAGTTTCTGAGAGTGATCCAATTGGTTGCATTGCAAAAACCGCAAGTGCTTCATACGGATAGGCAAGTCATGTTTCTGTTAAGCAACTTGGTGGCAGAAAATCCCAGGGGTGGCATTCTGGCTCATACTCCAAGGTCTGGGAAAACTTTCATGATCATCAGCTTCATGCAGAGTTTCCTGGCTAAGTCTTCCCAAGCCAGACCTCTTGTTGTACTTCCCAAGGGTATCTCGGCAACATGGAAGAAAGAATTTCCGACCAGGCAAGTTGAGGATACTCCACTGTGTGACGTTTCCTGAGAGTGGAAAGATCAGAAGGATAGCCATTATCAGTTTGAAAACAGAAGCTGCAGCTAAAAGAGCTCTGGTCCTTGATGGTGCTGACAGGGGAGAACTGTTCCAGGAAATCCAGCATTCACCCATGCAACTACGGGGTCCAAATGCAAACTGGTAGTGGTAAAACAATTCATATTCTCTCTAAATCACCTAAGTGGGTGTCCTCATTCTTGCCATGGCCCAGCTGGGTAAACATAAAATTCTGGGTTTATAGATGGGATTCTTCCTTTAGTTAAAACTGTAAATATGATTCCAGTGGGATATGTATTGTTTGGTTTCTTTTGGTCCCTATGTGTTGTCTTGTTGAGCAGTCAAAGGAGTGGTCATCAATTGAAGTATCAAGATACTTGGCCGAAAATGTGATGATGGATGTTTCTGAAGAAGAATTATAATATTCCCACTGCTGAATATGTTCATAGGCGTGGTGGATTTCTTTGTAGGGAATTAAATGTGTATCATGTTACATTCCATGCCTGTGTGGATCTCAGAAATGTAGAGGCAATATTGTGGGACTAAACCAGCACAAAGGAGAACTGAGTGACCCCCAGATGGAAGGCATCTTTGACAACTACTCTGTGAAGCACCAAATCATAAATTCAGGGCCAGTAATTACATGCCAATTGTTATTAGCAGATAAGATTTTAGGTGAAGGACCCAGCTGTGAAAGAAATATCAGAAACTCAGAATGAGATTCAGAATATGGACAAAGGTGAGATTCTAAAAGCTGTCCGGTTCTACTTTCTGGGTGTGGACGTAGTGATAAAGATACCCTTGCTGATATTCATACCTTTATACCTGGCTGTTAATGTGGCTTATGGACCTGAAGTTTCAAAGGAGTTGACTCCTTTGTGGGATTTTCGGACCCCTGCATGTTGCTCTTTTTATCTAGATGCTCTGAGGGATATGTGCACTCTTGTGTCTTTAGCTTCAAGCAGACAGCTAAAGTAGTCAAGAATATACCCACTTACTATTTTCTGGCCTATACTTATATTGATCACGGCAGCCCAGAAAGTGATGATGACTGTTCCGAGCATGAAGGTGACAGCAGTGATGACAGTACTGATTAAGCAGTGATGAAGTCTTTGTGGTATTTCAAGAAGATGGTTATTTCAAGTGAACCAGTTGATGATATGAGGCTCACATGTGCTGTTTCAGCATCTGTACTTCTGGGGAGAGCTGAGTTTTGGGCAAGTCATTCATGAACTTCGTGTTGCATGATGTGGAGGAGGAGCAGAAGGAACAAAACCTTTCCTGCCACAGTGAAAAGCTTGCAGTCGCAGTTGGCATTATTTCTACCCCAGCAAGAATGTTGATCAAGGTTTTTAAGAACTTAAGAACTTGTGTAGACTCCACACTGCCATTAAGTTCATCTCCGAGATTGATAAGAAAAAAATAATTGTGAGGGATTCGAATTGGTTTCATTGTTTTGAGGATGGGAACTGTTCTTGTGGAGACTACTGATGATTCACCTATGCCATTCCAGTATTTTCTTTTTGCCCTTACTGATTATACAGTACTAAGAATAACTTCGAAGTAGTTGATTGTGTTTTTACTGTAAGGGAACAAAATAGCAATCCAACGAGTACAACAACAGAAAATCTAAAATAATACAATCGCACACTTCGTTTTATATGGTATGGACTAGGGGGATCTTGTTAATATCTTAGTGGCTGAAATAGTCGTGCATGGCATTACTCTCCAGTTCATTTTCCTGTTCAAGGAATCCAATTTCTGATACAATTGCCTAACCTCAACCAATATCATTCTGGCATCCCTTAACTGCTCAACCTGCAATTCAATCTGACACAATCTGAGAAGCGCATGATCCAATTTCTGAAGCTTTTTGGCGTAACGATTCTTTTCCAGCAGTTCCAGCAAGCGACGTTCACACTTCTCCACGAGTATCTGGGCTTTCTCCAACGCCACCCTCAGCTTAATTATATCCCCCTTTTGAGAATCATCCAACTGTTGATTTAATCTGTCAATTTCGTTGATATCTTTGGGATGATGGACTCCAGTGTGGATTGGAGCTCTTGGAGCATGGGTTTGAATCGCACAACCCTATCCTTTGCACGCAGTACGGCCCTCAGTAGCTGCCCCATCACAGCTCCTAGAGCAGCCTCCCCTCCTCCTCCCATACCTGCACGTGTCTCCCCTGGTATATTCATTTCGAATTCTCCCCTCGCCATACCTGATGCCTCCATGTCTCTCCCCTGGTATATTCATTTATACATGCTAAAATGGACTGATCCCACTTAATTTCGTTGTTACTTCGACGCGAAGTTGAGTTTTTTCCTCATTTACTTTTCAGCTCAAGAACCAGCCTAACCCCGTTGGTTTCCAGAAGCCAGAGCCCACGGCCCAAAACTGGAATGGACTGATTGCACTTAATTTCGTTGCTGCTTCGCAAAATTCCAATGGACCAGTCAACCCCCGTTACTTCCCAGAAGCCAGAGCCCACGGGCCTAAAACTCCCCATTTACTTTTCAGCTTAAGGACCGGTCAACGCTGTTACTTCCCAAAAGCCAGGGCCCACGGCCCAAAACTGGAATGGACTGACTGCACTTAATTTCGTTGCTGCTTCGCAAGATTCCAATGGACCAGTCAACCCCGCTACTTCCCAGAAGCCAGAGCCCATGCGCCTAAAACTGGAATTCCGTCAAACAAAAAATTAGCATTTAACATTGAACCCGACGTGAATCGAACACGCAACCTTCTGATCTGGAGTCAGACGCGCTACCATTGCGCCACGGATCCACTTTTGACTTTTCTTGTAAATTTACATAATCAAAGAAAATGAAAAAGGATCATACTCCTTTATGGGCTGAAACAACTTGCTATTTACATCCATATTTTGTTACGCATTCAAGAAAATACTGAAACGGCAAATTTACAATGCTTACTAACAACATCAACGAGAAGAACTACTAAGAATATATGCAGGCCTTTATTGGGTTGGAAAAAGGCAACCCACTACTCAACCTTCTTCTCCTTCTCCATCCCCTTCTTCTCATTCTCCTTCTCCTTCTGTTTGAATAACTTGTTCTTCACGTTCATAAACACCTTCTCATCCACAATCTCGACAAGTTTTCTCCAATGCACCTTCACCCTCTCTCCATACCTTTTAATCTTGTCCTCGTACTTTATATAGATTACAGGAATGGTCATGCTCATCATAATACCTGTAACTCCATCACAAACCAAATATATCCAGGAGATTGAACTACAGCGCCTTCTATTAATTAAGATCAATTAAACGTTACGTACCTATGTAAGCAAGTGTTAGGAGATCCATGCAGCTTCCCACTATGGAGAGTATCCAGAGACCAGTAACTACACCTGCAAAAACATACCACTCACTCTCCGCTCCTACGCGAAACATCCATCGTACTGCCTCTTCTATCGATTCTCTGAATAAAGTTGTCATCTCTGTTGTTGACTGCTCTGTGATTTCCAATCCGGACAAGCTTGGGGGCTCTCTGAAACCCAATCAACCAGAATCAAAACTCTATGCTAGGTCAATTATGCTAAAAAAATAAAAAAGCTCATGAATAAATAAATTAATGAAACGGAAGGGTCTTACTTTCCAAGAAGTCTGCACATGTTGCCCCATATGAACAATGAAGTAACAACCGCCATGCCCACCCAACAAAAAATGGTGATGAAGTTGAATTGGTAGACTTCCATCAATACCCATGTTGCTGTTGATATGAAAAACACCACCACGCTCATCTTCTTTCTCCTCCATAGCAATATATCTCTCGCTAAATCTGCCACCCAAAATAAATAAATAAATAAATAGTGAGAGAGCGAAAACCTTCACCGCTATGGAGCTTACCTACTATGGGTTGTGAACTTTTCTCTGTTGAAGACATACTGAAGATTAAATCAAACTGAAAATGGCAGATTGGAAGTTTTAGTATAGTACTTATGGTTTGAAAATTTGGGTGAATTGGCTTCAAAGGTGAGGTAGCACTGAACGAGAGGGGGAGTTGTTTGAGTTCTACACGTAGCAAAGCCGAGGCAAGACGTGGAAGCCATGCAGGAGTCGTAGCGCGAGAAGAAGAGCTCACTTACAAGTTACAAGTCTCATGTCATACCACACAAACAGCACATCGTATTCATTCGCGTGGTTTCTCTGCAGTCAGCTGTTTGTCTCTAGCCATCGGTGGACACACACTAGTCGGCGACCGCCTTCTAAAACGTGTATAAAATAATTGGAAACCACCCCTTCAAGATATGATGAACAAATGCTATATTTTTTTATTGACATAATCTACATAAATACAGAAGAAACAGTTTTATTGAAGCAATTTTATTGAAGAAACGGTTGATAATAATGTCATAATTCATAAATATATAATTTATATATTTTATAAAATTTTAAAAAGTAATTAAAAAATAAAAAATGTACATATATAATTAAAAATTTTAATAATATTTTATTTTTTAAATTTGATATGTTAAATTAAATAATAAAGATAAATAAAAATGTGTGTAAAGGTGTTTGATAAACACGATAAATAACTGAAATCCTCCTTATCGGATGAGGAGATAACTCTTCATTATATACACGATAATTACAGTTGTAAACTCCTACATAATATAAAAGAATCAAATACAAATATTGAGCATATCCCTACAGCTATACAAGCGGATATTATGCTAACAGAAAAGGAATGCAGCACATATATTTGATTCTCCCTTATCAGTGTGAATATTTTAAATTTTATTAAATAAAATAATATAATAGTTAAATATAAAAATACATTTAAGATAAAAAAAAATTATAATATTTAATTTTATCTATATATTTTATGTAATTTATTATTTTAAATTTTTTTAAATTATTATATTAATTCATTTATATTTATCATTATATGATTAAAATCAATGGAAATATAAATATTTATATTTATTTAATAGTTTTTACTTTTTATATAATAATAATTTGAAAAAAAAAAATGGTTATGTCGTCATTGTTATTTAATTTATTTTTCAGCAATAGTTACTCAAGCAATTGGGTGGTTTAGTGGCTGAAGTCCCTTGGCGCAAAATTATACATGGCCTGTCTGTGTGCAACAACTGAACTGCGCGCAAGCTGGCTTGGGCAGAGGGCCCGTCATCAAAGATGGGCTACGTGGTTAGAGCAGCACAGTAAAATTTTATCCAACCCACCCTGGACAGGTTCTTTGGGAACCAGGCAGCTTATCCAGCTCGCTCATTGGTCCGACAGGCCGACGATTTGAAAGGCTGAACACCGGTATAAGAGCCAAACGGTTGGACGAGTCCAACCGGTGAGGCGACCGGTCGACGGGTTTTTAAAACATTGATATACCAAAGCAAAAAACCGAAGCCATGGCTATTTCTACTTTTTCCTCCCGGGGGGTCGGGGGTCGTTGAAAGGATGAATAAGTGGACCACCACCAATGGTTCCATGATGGCCTTTTCTCTTATGTTGTTCCCGTTTGAGCACCAAACATCATAATGAAAACATTACTTCTTAGCTGCAGCAACCACTGCCCATTTCAAACTTAATTTTTGGAAGGTAAAGGCACTCCTCTCAATTCGTAGTAATAATTTTGCTGCAACCCACAATTGATTTCCCTTTCAGTCCAATTTTCATATGACATTATGCCTATCCTGTGACCATCAAGTGAAATTTGACATCATCATAAGTAGTGAATTCCCATTTAATATGAGTGATAAGATCTTAATCCTTCAACAATGATACGAGGAATCAAAATCCAAGTATAAGCATGCAAATAATGAAACTTGGGTACAAGTGTATAAATAAATGAGATTTGAGTATATTATTTAAATTTGAAAATATATGTTTGATACCACCTATTTAATAGAACATGTTCAATAAATACAAAAAAATGTATAAGTTGGAGACCAAGAACATTGCAATCAATTCATATATATAAAACTCTAGACCCAGACACATGAATGTCATTAACCAACAAATCTAAAATTAAATAAAATATTAAATTTTTAGTCAAATAAATAAAATAAAGTTTAGAGTGGTTTCAAATAAAAACACTCTTTCTGTTTTGATCTCCTTACCGATATCATTTGATGAACTAAACAACTCAATAAGAAAAAAAATAATTTAATAAGAAATATCAAATATAGTTAGAGACATCATTTTTTTTCTTTACAAAAAGGTCAATTAACAAGTAAGTTTTTTTTTTTTTTTTCAATCATTTATTTCACTTTCTTTCAAATATTTAACACTTCCAATGCAAAGATAAAATTACATATTACACTTTGTATGATTAATTATTATTTAAGAACATTTTACTCTAATCTACTCATAATAGCACTGTGCCCAAATAAATTGGATTTGCACTATGTAGCTAACCCTAAATTGTTCCATTTACTAGTGAGTAGAACGGATTCCAATCAATGGTATATTAAAAAGTCAATTAATAGTATATCAAAATGCCAATAACACTTTCATTGCCTAAGGTTGCATTGTATCATCACTCTTATTAAGGGTAAGTAAGGTTAACAATTTATTTTTTTGTTAATAAGGTTCATTATAATAAATTGGACGATAAAATTCACTTGTAAAAAAATAAATAGATGATATGATCTTCAAGCAACAAATTAGAACATAATTTAAAAAAAAAAAATTTACTTGACCCACTGTCGAGAATTCAAATATTTTAATATTTCTAAAAATAAATGAAAAATATATAGGGATTTATAAAATGATTTATTGCACTATTAATCCTTATTTTAAAGAAGTCATTATACAAAAACATTATCATTTCTAACTCTTTTTTGAATTAAAGTTCCGTAAAATAAAAATTTCTCTTTCTCTTTTGGCTGTTCAATTTTAGATAATACATAGAAACGATAACAAGATGTAAGATAAAGATAGTGAATTGTTAAAAGGGATAAAAAATACCTCACTTATTATTATTATTTTTTAAATATATAAATAGACCTAAAATCAAGTCTTTTAAAATTTTAAAATATATAAATATTTCTAAAATCAAGATAAATCTTTTTAAATTTTCAAAACACATAAATTTCTCTAAATATCTAAAATATAAGTTAGGTAGGTATTTATAAATTTTCAAAATACATTACCTATAGTCATTGTCTTTTACATTTCCTATTTACCCTTTATAAGTTGTAACAACCTCAAATATAGAACGAACCTCGAGGAAGTAAAATAAGCTGAAATGACAAGGTGCGTCTTTTGTGGCCATTGGGCAGTGGCAAACCGTGTGGACACCCACTCGATGTCACAAGTCAATAGTTCAAATCCGTAAAAAAACAGCTCACATGGGTGCCCCATGATTGGCAGACATTTTCATTTTTCTCCCTTCGTTAATTTCCCCTTGTTTTTTTTTTTTAAATATCTATCATTGTTTAGAATCTTAGGGCTGGCTGCCCAAGGAATCATCATATTTGGATATAATGCAAGTAAACCCCATAGCCACGTTCTTATTGATATCATTTACTTTGAGAATTTTGAGAGGTTGTTTAAGGCCAAAATGCCTATTTCTATAAGTTGACTATGATTTTTAAGTTTGCAGGGGATTAGGGATGGAAGAAGTGGAGTGACAGGTGGTCCATATGACCACATGAGTGTCGGTTCAACACAACCCATTGTTTCACTATGACCTCTTTACAGCTTTCATGGCCAATATACCTCCACCACCACCGTCCAATAAATTTTATAAATTGTATTACGACCATCATTAGTCAATGTCATTGTCTCAATGAGGAATTTAAACAAGGCAGACCACAAAAAGAAACAAAGCAATGAAGAAAGCAAAAGCAGCCCCCCATGCCCTTTGCTTCAAATAGAGGAGAATGGACTGTAGACATTCACATTTCAATTGATGGTGACCACGAGGAGGCTGCTAGCTGTCTGCTTTTTCCTCAGAGACTGGCGGTGTATGCAGTGCAGTGTTTCCCTGATCCCATTCACAATTTTCTCCTTTTTTAAAATTATGATGTGCATGTGAAGTCTGACCGACATTCAATTCTGTCATGGAAATTCACCATCCATATATACAATTGGTATTAACTGCTGACTAATAAATAGAGCACCAGTTATCAGCTGAATGGACTCCCATGTCACATTAAAAACTTTCAACACCTTGCTTAAATTCAAAGATCCAAACCACCCAAATCAAAAGCAACAAAAACAAAAGCAAAAGAAAAACAAAAAGATAAAAGGACTAAAATAAAGCCAAGTTGGAAGGATAGGGTAGGGATTTAAAGCATAAATCAATAGCGAGATTGTAGGATTGTTAGTCAACCTCCACGGTTTGATCACTTACACCAATGAGTGTGATTAGCGTTGGTTTGGAGCATTGCATCATTACTAGAAAACGCGTGACGTGACTTGCGCCGAAAATGCAATCAAAATCCCACTACACTACAGAGGTACAGATGACAGATCACCCACAAAATGTATATTTATATACATATAAACTTTCCTCAAAACACTGCTAGAACTAGAAGTACCTGGGGGAGCCTTCTTTCCCGCACTTCTATTATTTAAGCCCCCTAGATATAGTGAATAAGCAGTGGTATATATCACATTCCTAGATTTAGTTTCTTCCTTTCTGGGTTTTTGTTTTGGGGGTGTGATATTCTTTTTTCAGATATAGAATCATGAGAAAAGCGGTTTTGCTCCACCTGATCTGTGTTTTGTTGGGTGTTTTCTTGGTGAATGGAGAGGACCCTTATAAATACTACACATGGACTGTCACCTATGGAACTATTTCTCCTCTGGGCGTCCCCCAACAGGTTGGTAATGTAGCCATTTTTGTGGTGGTTTTGAATGTGAGAAAGTTATCTTGTTTTTCTGAAGAGTTGATGTTGGATTTGTGAAGGTCATCCTCATCAATGGTCAGTTTCCTGGTCCGGCACTTGAGGTTGTGACTAATGACAACATAATCCTCAACCTGATTAATAAGCTTGACCAGCCTTTTCTCTTGACTTGGTGAGTTGATTTTATACTTACTCCTGGCTTGAGTTCATGTGCTTGTTCTTAGTTTGTTTTAGTTTTTATTTGTTTTGACTAGGAAAATTCTGATGTTACTCTGTTTTCTATGACAAAATGCTCTGTGCTATGTGTTGATGATAATTGAATGGCAAAAGGGCATAAGTGGGATTGTTCTGAAAGTTGCATTTGTGTCCCAAATTTGTGATCCTCCATTTGGTAGTGAGGAAAATGAGGAAAAGGGTAATACATTTTGAATCTTAAGAAAAAGCAATTTAAGCCAAGTAGTGGTATTGGGCTGTATGTGTTTGTTGAAAGTTCTTGCTTTTCTGGTCCAAATAATAAAAATCTTAAGATTAATTGAGGATTAATATTATGCACATGGAGAAAAGGAAGATAAATTTGACCACAGAAAACTTGCATTGCCGTTTGTCTTCTTCAAATGTGTTTATCTGATAGCAGCATTCTTGAAAAATGTCATGGTCTAACAAGAGCTTGCTTGGTCACAACTAGGAATGGAATTAAACAGAGGAAGAACTCATGGCAAGATGGAGTATTGGGGACCAATTGTCCTATCCCCCCAAACTCAAACTACACCTACAAGTTCCAAACTAAGGATCAGATTGGGACTTTCACATATTTCCCATCAACCCTTTTCCATAAAGCTGCTGGAGGGTTTGGAGCAATCAATGTCTATGAAAGACCTAGGATCCCAATCCCATTTCCAGACCCTGCTGGAGATTTCACTTTACTTGTTGGTGATTGGTACAAGACCAGCCATAAGGTGAGGAAAAATTACATATATTTTTTCTGTTGCTTATGAAGTTTATGTTTTTAACATTTCTGATTATCTCATAAAGTGGCAATGTGGTGTGCATTTGTTTGACTTTTGTAGAATAATTATTTGTATGATATTCTTGGCCTTCATGTTCTAAAGCTGAAGTCCCAATCTCATTGCCACCCGTTTTGCATCCAGCTAGTAAAGAGTTGGTTGTCTTATTCTTGCATTTCTGTAAATGCCATAGGATGTTAATGAATCTGACAAAGACCAGAAACCTCAGTTCTCGGGCCAGATCCTAGCTTCCTGTGGTTCATTCTTATTATTTACAATTTGAAAATATTCTAATTATATATGAAAGGGCTGCTGTACTTGGTTTGTTTCTATTCACTTTTAAAAATGTCGGTCAAATTGACTATTCTTCACTTTAATGGAAACTACGTCAACTTAGTTAGCTTCCTACTTTGTAACACAAAAAAAAAGAAACATTTCTGTGCTAGATGCAATTTGGACAAAGATGCTTATGTTATAAGTCTACCTTCTTATCATCCTTCTAATTTGTTCAAGTGTGTGTTTTGATGTTGGCAGACATTACAGCAAACTCTGGACTCAGGGAAACCTCTTCCCTTCCCTGATGGTGTCCTTATAAATGGCCAGACTAGTTCTTCCTTCAGTGGTGATCAAGGTTATTCTCAGCATTTGAGTTTTTTTCTTTGATTCCTCAAAAGATTAGAAGTTTCCATGTTATGAGCTTTTTGAATAAATTTGATACAAGAGTACATTGTGTTTTACTAACAATTTTCTCTTGGTTTTCCTTCTAGGTAAAACTTACATGTTCAGGATCTCAAACGTGGGCCTATCAACCTCAATAAACTTTAGGATTCAGGGGCATACAATGAAGCTAGTTGAGGTGGAAGGATCTCATACTCTTCAGAACACATATGATTCTCTTGACGTGCATGTGGGCCAATCCATTGCTGTTTTAGTTACCTTAGATCAGCTCCCAAAAGACTACTACATTGTTGCATCCACAAGGTTTACAAAGCAGATTCTCACTGCAACTGCAGTGTTACACTATACAAACTCTCACACCCCAGTTTCTGGGCCTGTGCCTGCTGGTCCTACCTATCAAATACACTGGTCTATGAAGCAAGCCAGAACCTACAGGTGTGTAACTAAACTGCTCTACAAGTGGAGAAGGCTATTTTCTTTTGGGGCACAAAATTTCTGCTCATTCTTTTCCCTCAAAAGTTTTGATATACTCATCATCACTAGTAGAATAATATGGTGAAAAAAATGCATGCTGATGATTTTAGATGAATCTCACTTTCCATACTTGCAAAAAGGAGGAAACTATTATATTCTCAAGAAAATAAAGTGAGATATGGAGGGGATGAGGTTAGGGATAATGTGAGATTTAGGCTGCATGTGCTATCAGGGGGAGTATTCTGAACAATGATTCCATAAAGCTCAACAAACATGGCACCACTTCAATTAGCATTGCCAAAAAAATGTTAGATACCACAGCGCATTGATATACTTCTTTCCTGATTTAGTTTTCCATCAAATGAATGGATGGTTAGTACCTTGGTCTGTAATGATCTATCCTGATTTCTTGTTTCTCTCTGTTTTTCTTGAAGGTGGAACTTGACAGCAAGTGCAGCCAGACCCAACCCTCAGGGCTCATTCCATTATGGAAAGATAACACCATCAAGGACCATTATGTTGGCGAACTCAGCACCTCGACTAAATGGGAAGCAGCGCTATGCTGTTAATGGGGTCTCCTACATTAACGCCGATACTCCTCTGAAGCTTGCTGATTATTTCAATATCCCTGGGGTATTCAGTGTAAATTCTATTCAAGACCTTCCCTCAGGTGGTTCCTCATTCCTGTCAACCTCTGTCATGGCAGCCAACCACCATGACTTCATTGAAGTTGTTTTCCAAA
Source organism: Vitis riparia (assembly GCF_004353265.1). Classification (NCBI taxonomy): domain Eukaryota; kingdom Viridiplantae; phylum Streptophyta; class Magnoliopsida; order Vitales; family Vitaceae; genus Vitis; species Vitis riparia. The sequence goes on from NC_048437.1 coordinate 8,581,869, forward strand.
ACAATGAGAATACCATTCAGTCTTGGCATCTCGATGGTTATGATTTTTGGGTAGTTGGGTAAGTTGTCAAATTCTGTTTCTAACTTATGTTTTTTGCTAGTTGGTTGGTTTCTAACTTTTGTCATTGTCACAAAAACAGTTATGGTTTTGGACAGTGGACACCAGCCAGAAGAAAAAGCTATAATCTAATTGATGCTCTTACTCGACACACTGCTCAGGTATGCTAAACCAAGACTAAGATGATGCTTTTCTTTTTTCTTTCATATCTGGGTTGGGAAATATTTTTTGTTCCATCGCTTGTAGGAACTGTGATAGTGTTTGACACCCTTGTATCATCTATTAGAACTTAGAATGCTCTATTCCTCACATTTGATATTTGAGTAAATATGGTTAGTAAGAACTGATTTGACATTGATAAAGCACAAAAAGCTTTGTCATTCACACCTTTAAATTTCATGGTAATGTTTTTTTTCTTAGGAGATTGACAGATCTGTCTCATGTTAGATCACTTGTTCTTTCTTGATCCATACTTTTCCTAACATGGATCCATTTTCTCTTGCAGGTGTACCCCAGGTCTTGGACCACTATATGGGTTTCCTTGGACAACCAAGGCATGTGGAACATGAGGTCTGCAGTATGGGAAAGGCAATATCTTGGGCAGCAATTCTATCTCAGGGTCTTTAACCCAGTTCACAGCCCTGCTAATGAATATGATATTCCTAAAAATGCTCTACTTTGTGGAAAAGCCGTAGGAAGGCACCCTTAGTATGACCATTCATTTATTTAGTATCTGGTTTTTCCAGTCATGATGGCTTGACTGTAATAGTAAATCAGAAAGAGTGAAAAATTCCGCTTCTGATAGTTGGTTTATTCAGTTATTCTATATGTATAATATCAAATGGAATTTTGTTTCACATTCTGGAAGTTGTGGAATTGGTTGAAATCATAATTTTAGAACCACAAAATGTCACTTGTCGTGGCTGAATTTTATTGCAGACCTATTTTATTTATGGTAACAGCAAACCAGATGGTGTTGTTCAGACTTAAGAGAGGTGCATCTTGAGTCCTAGCCATATTAAGAGGAGTACGTTTGGTAGTAATTTTACAAAGTGTTTTTAACATTTTAACATTTAAATTTTTTTATCTTTTAAGTATTAAAAGGATTAAAAACACATTCTAAAATTATTAACAAACACACACTAACTCTACAAGGAATTAATTTGAGTTTGAAAAAAAAAAGGTTTTGATTTCTGATACCACTAGACTATTGGATCGAAATTCCTTAAAGTTGCCATGTGCTTATTTCACTAATCCAGAACTGCACATTGGTTGGTTAACTTGCCTTGATTTCAGCTACATTTCTGAATCATTCTTGGGTCATCTCACCCCTACTGAGCCTTGTTTTCAGCATACCCATTGTTTATCCCCCTCTTCCAACACAGTTGGCTGGTGCAACAGCACTTAGCTCTTGGAAGATATTGATAAAAGCCTTTCTCATTTTTGAAGGGATATCTTGTGCTCCTGCGGGCTGTGTATGAGTTCATTCCGTGCAACCAAGGAAATACTATTACTTCATTTCAGAACACCCAGAGTTGAAACCTTCATGGTTGGTCCGGAATTCGATAGTCTGTGTTTGATTATGGTCACAACCCAGAACTATATCTATGTTGCAAATAAAAGAAAGAGGACCCAAGATACTCTTTAACACCATATAGAAACTTACGATAAGATGATTGAAGGGCTGAGATCCATGAGGAGCACACGATGAGTATTTAATTTCACGTGTGTTGGGAGTTGAATTCAGTGGATTGGAGTCATTGCATGAACCCATGAGATCTGTCCTCGGAATACTTTCTAGTTTCCAGCCCACTAGTTGACTTAATGTAGTTTATACCAACTATCATGGGCTGACCTTAGGGTAGCATGTAAGTTTCACATTCAAAAGTTTTTTGACTCCAAATTCACCACCAGTCTACTGGGTCATGTGCAACATTGAAGTTATGGGATCATTTTTTTTTTTTTTTTTTTTTTGGAAAAATGCAAAATGACAGTAATGTGGATTAAAATTCTTGAATATCTGAAACAATTACTATTTATATATGCTTCGAAGAAGTGTTCTAACTTCTACACAATTGGGATTTTTTTTTTTTTTTTTTTTGAGATACTTTACAATCTCACTTTCTCAGAATGAGTTCTCTATTTTTATTTTTTATTTTTTAATTTTTAACAAAAGGTAGAGTATGATTTCGCTAAAAATGTGAATGAAAAATTATTTTAGACATTGACAAATACACATGACTTGGACTTTCACCAAAACTTAAAAATGCAGAAAGAAACACCAAGAAAGTCAAGTGGGAAAAGGGCCAAGAAAGAAACCCCACTGCAGAACAAAAAAGAAATGATAAAATTGACGCCCCTTCTTGAAACGCTGCAATCTTAGACAAACTCGATCCATGGAAGCCTCTCAGTGTCTTCGGCCTCTGCTAGCTGCCACGCCATGTGACCTATCTTCAACACCACCTCCATCTCATTCACATTTGCAACACGCAACACTCCGCGTTCTCTTTCATTTATTTTATCATAGTCCCACCTCCATTAATTGCACTTGATGATGATCCGCTCTCGGCTGCGTCGCTCTCGCTCTCTCAGATTTTTCTTCCTCCTGCCACCTCCCACTAATCCACAGCCATTCTCTATGCAAAATTCACAATATATGGCTACTACATAAGTTTCTTGCAGTGGATGGTTTTAGCATTCCAAGAAATGCTGGTCAAATAGACAACATGGGTTTCAATATTGGGAGGGAAATGAGGTTGAGAAAGAACAGATGGGTTTGCATGAAGTGCGCCGCAAATGAGTTTGCGATCAGCCCTCGATATTTGTGACCATGCTGGCATTCTTAGGATCTTTCATGGCCACCTTTTTTCTGGTTTAAAAAATAAATATATAAGGAATTGCGCGTGGACTCAATGGTTGTTGCATTACATTCTCACTTCCTTCTCCTTGTTTGTTTCCTTCACTGAGGAGTTTGGATTTCGGGTATGTCATAAATTTGGTTGTTTGTTAGAATGTTTTCGTACTTTTAGGTAGTTTTGATATGTGAGTAGGTTTCTTTAAGCTTATGTTGTAGAATTTGTTGTTACTTAAAAGGATGATGTGCAGTCGGGAAAATTTGTTGATAGTCTTGTGATATAGTATGTGACTCAGTGAAAGACACAGGGAGAAAAAGGGGCAAACTTGTATTTTTATTATTGAGGGTGCACAATAGATTGGGGGTGCCAGGAACGCCGCGATAAGATTCAGGGGTAATTTTAGAATTTTATTACCTGAGGGTTAATATAAATACCCTTTTATGTAACCCTGCCGAACCATGTAAATCTTTTTTATTTTTTTTTTCACTTTTCTCTAATTTTCACCAGGAATTGTTGTAAGAAAATTTTCAGTCTCTCGTTTTCAAGTATGAATTATAGTGAAATCTGGGGTGTTTTTCTGCCAGAGCAATGCTGAAATATCTAAAAAGGCTTCTCTGAATACAGAGACACAGTCCATGGTGACTTGCTGTTATAACAGTAGTTTGAAGGAGGATCCCATTTGCATTTCAGGAATTCTATTTATTTATTTCTTTATTTTTAAAAAAGAAAAAAGAAAAAGAGTTTTCAATCCAATTCTAAATTTTCCCTTTAGATCTGTTCCCTTTTTATTTGAATTTCTTTCATAGCATGGTTCTGATTTAGTTGCATGTATATGGGTTCTCTCAATTTTCTTTTTCAGAGAAGAACAGAATCTTGGAGGAACAATTTCTGATAGAATGAGGCCGGCCATTTTCCTGCATTTTTTCTTTGGAACATTGGCCTGTTTGAGTCTCCTCTGTGTTATAGCAGAGGACCCATCTAGATATTACACATGGACAGTCACATATGGAACAATTTCTCCTCTTGGGTCTCCTCAACAGGTTGGTTTTTAACAGTATATTTTTGTAATTGCTGATTCTGTTTGAAATTTAACATTAATGGGGTTATATGTTAGCTTCTAGGGGCTCACCTTGATTAGTTTTTCCTTGGATTTTGTAGGTTATCCTTATTAATGGACAGTTTCCTGGTCCTACGATTGATTGTGTGACCAATGACAACATTATTGTTACTGTCATCAACAAGTTGGATAAACCTTTCCTCATTACATGGTCAGTGCTTTCTTCCTTCTTGGACCCTAACTCTGCTCACCTTTGTAGTGTTTTCGTGTCATATTTTTGTATGAAAACTCATAAGCAATAGTTTATTGGTGAGAATCTAGGAATGGGATTAAACAGAGAAAGACCCCATGGCAAGATGGAACGCTTGGCACCAATTGTCCAATCCCACCAAACTCAAACTGGACATACAAGTTCCAGACAAAGGATCAGATAGGAACCTACTCCTACTTCCCTTCAACTCTAATGCATAGAGCTGCTGGAGGTTTTGGGGGTTTCAATATTGCGTCCAGGTCTGTGATACCGATTCCATATCCTATACCAGTTGAAGAATTCACTCTACTTGTTAGCGATTGGTACAACTCTTCCCACAAGGTTAGTAAGTAATGGTATTTATTTTCTTTAATTTTCTTACAGCATAATTCCTTGAGTCGCTTTGAGATTAGGTATGTAATGGTTGAAGGCATGCACATCCTTTCCATTGAAATATGTAGCACTACCGAAATGTGCAAAATGGCAAAACAAGTTTAATCGAATTTAGTATTATACATCCCGGGGAAATTTAGAAGTTGTTTACTGCTCTTAAGAATGTAAAGATATTAATCTATTGCATTTAGGGGTAGATTTGTGGGGAGGCAAATGTTCTAATAGGTCTTATGCTTGCAGGCCTTGCAGACCAAATTGGACTCGGGTATTCCTCTTCCACTTCCTAATGCTCTTCTGATAAATGGGCTTCCTAGTGGTTCCACTTTTTTCACCGGTGAAAAAGGTAACCATCTCATGAAATTATTGAGTCTATGCTTCCCAATTTCATTGCATGGGAATATGCTTTCCTGAATCTATATTAAGGCCAATTCAGTAGTTAATTACTGTAAGTGTTGTGAATATATTTTCAGGGAAAACCTACAAGTTTAGGGTTTCAAATGTGGGCATATCAACTTCAATCAATTTTAGGATTCAGGGCCACACAATGACACTCGTTGAAGTAGAAGGAGCTCATACAGTGCAGGACGTTTATGACTCCCTGGATGTTCATGTGGGTCAATCTGTTGCTGTCCTGGTTACCTTGCATGCTACGGTCAAGGATTATTTCATCGTGGCCTCGACCCGGTTCACAAAGCCCGTCCTCACTGCTACTTCATTTCTTAAGTATGCTGGTTCCAGGACCCCTGCCTCTGAGCCATTGCCAATTGGTCCAACTTATCAGATTCACTGGTCAATGATGCAGGCAAGGACCATCAGGTATATAATACTCTCATGACTTCAATTGTCATAGTTGTAGGCCAGTTGCTTCAAAACTATTCTAATGGCTTTCATTTTCTGTGTTGGAAGACGGAATTTGACTGCAAATGCAGCCAGGCCAAACCCTCAAGGGTCATTCCATTATGGGACCATACCGATACAAAGGACACTCATTTTAGCCAACTCTGCAACTAAGATCAATGGAACCCTAAGATATGCTATTAATGGGATCTCCTATGTCAACCCCGCAACCCCATTGAAGCTTGCTGACTATTATAACATCTCGGGTGTCTTCAAGTTAAACTCCATCAAGGATACTCCTCCTTCTGGCCCTGCAGTTTTCGGCACCTCTGTCATAGGAACTACCCTTCATGACTTCATAGAAATTGTCTTCCAGAACAATGAGACCACTCTCCAATCTTGGCATCTTGATGGTTATACTTTCTGGACTGTCGGGTACGCCTCTGTTCTTTGTTTGCTTATTATTTGCTACTGGATTCTCTACTCTTTTTGAAATCATTCATAATCAAGTCTAAGAAATTCTATGATAATCTCTGGAAATTCAGATTTGGCTCCGGCCAGTGGACGCCTGACATGAGGAGGCGCTACAATCTGGCTGATGCTATTAGTAGACACACTGTCCAGGTAAATGAAAGTTCTAATTTTTTTTTTTTTTCATCTATTTTTGGTTTTATCCAATTTAGTTTCTCACATATACACAACTTGTTGCAGGTATACCCCAATTCTTGGAGTGCAGTTCTGGCATCTTTGGACAACAAAGGCATGTGGAACTTGAGGTCTGCAATATGGTCACGGCAGTATCTAGGACAGCAATTTTATATCAGAGTATGGAGCAACGAAACGAGCTTGTTTACTGAGTATGATGTTCCTGATAATGCATTGTACTGTGGCAAGGCCAAGCGCCCATAAAATTACCTTGATGTGTTAGTTCTTTCATTGTTATTACTATTAGTTTTTTTCTTTCTTTCATTTTCAGTTACGAGGGTGTGACTGTCGGTAAAAAGGAAAAAGGGGGGTCAATAAGCTTAGAAAGAGGGACAATATTGAAGAAAATTTTAGTTGTCATTGTGTTAAGATTTCTTCCTATTCATAATCATAATAATATTTTCCTTACTTTGTCTGATCAGCTACTGTGCTATATGCTTGGGTTTTTTTCGTCTGGTGATGCTTTTTTTCTTGTCTGTTATCTGCTGCCTTTCACCCTGAATAAAAAGAAAAAGGAAAATGAGCACAATTCAGCTCAAAACATTGCCTAAAAATGCAAACTAGCTTACCATTGAAGGGCACAAAATGTAGGAGAGGCCCTCACAGACAACAAGGGAAAGCACAGACAGCAGACACATGGAAGCCAACCCATATACAAGGTTCCAAGGGTTAATATACTCATGGGATGTGTCTTGACAGTAATTCTATAAAATGTTTTTAATTTTTCTAATACTTAAAAAATAAAATTTTTTAAATATTAAAAATGATATAAATATTTCCTAAAATTATTGTTTAACACACTTTTAGAATAGCTTTAATACAACTTAAGAATAATACTTAATAACTTAAAAGTAGCTTTAAGTTGAATTATATTTAAATTAAAAGGTATTGAGTTATCAAAGTCATTTTTAATTTTAAATTATAATAATATGAGATAGTTGGGTAATGTTTCTTAAAAGTATTTATAGATTTAAAAACACTTAAAAAGCTCTTTTAAGGTAAAAAAATAAATGTTTAATAATATTTTGAAAAATATTACTAAAAATTTAGAAAAACACTTGAAATAATTTTTAAAGAAGCACTTGGGAGATGTTTCTTTAAAAAAACACTTTAAAAATTTTCAAATATTCCTGAAATACCCCCAGGTGTTTTATGATATCTACCTACTTTTTTCCTTTCAATTCTCTTCTCTTTCTCCTTCACTCTCCTCTTCCTTCTTCCCTTTCCATCTCAGTGGAGACTTTATAATCCAAAGGCTTTCATCACTCTCATTTAACATCATTGAACTCTGCTTCAAGGTAGTTTCCATCCTTGATGAACAAGTTTTGTAAAGCATATCATGTGCAAGATGTAGAAAAATATATATTAGAAATTAATTTCCATAGATATAAGTGCCTCAAAGAAGGAAAGAAATTGACATATGTATATAATGGACATACGTGGGTACTTGAACCTACAAATCATATACATATCACAAGCATCATAGAGCTATAATTTTAACCGTATTTTATAATCCAACCCCCACCTCAGGCAAGAACATCAAGGGGTAAAAACTAACATTTGACACTTTTAATTTTTAGACAATACAATTTAAGAAAACTTTTAAATCTAATGGAGTTGCCACCTATTATTCTGTGATAAAAAAAAAAATCACTATTTTTAATCTAATATGTACTCCAATATTTTTTTTAATCTTTGAGAATTTGTTATACCACTATTAATGTTTATTTATTAAACCATTTGTTTTAATTTTTTCAAAATTTTCTTATAATCATAAAAATGATTATTTTTAGTTTTTTAATAATATAAATGTTTACATATTCTATTAATATAGATGTTTATATATTCTTTTAGTGAAAAGTTTTGGATTTATTATAATATTTTTTATAATTAAATTAAATGTCATTTTTTATAATTTATTCTTAAAAACGTTCTTATACTTATACTTATACAACATATAATAAAACATATTATTAAAATAATTTTTTCATATTCTCATAAAAAGTGTTTTTCATAGAAACACTATAAAAGAAAATACTTCTAATAAAAATACTTTATCTAAAAACACTATCAAATGAGTTTTAAATTACTTAATCAAACATATTTAATATAATTTAATAACTTAAAATAAATCATTAAGTCATATTAAATCAATAAGTTGATTTATCAAACACCCTCTTAATAACATATCGTATGGATTAAAAATATATATATATACACCAAATCCGACAAAAAGATGATTAAACATGAACTTTAGAAAATCAAGAATCAATAAAACAACTTCATAAGGCTGCTGAGGCCACCGACACTTGTTCACTGAAAACAGTTCGGCATACATTCAAATTTTCATGAAATTAAAGACGACTTTAACTTGAATGCTTATCTAATCCGAATCCCTGCCACTCTATAAAGTTGTTATCCATAAAATCAGTCACAATCTGTGTGTTATTCACCCTACTTCTAAACAAACAGTAAATTTCTTTTTCCATAGCTTTGGAAGTGGACCACATAAATTTGTGAACATATAATATTTTCAACATTGATCCACGTAATTCCCCATGATTGTGATTGTGATAATGATAATCTATATTCTATTACTGACATTAGTTAGTCTGTAGCTTTATTTTAAACATGGACGAAGACTTAACTTGGATGGCAAATTGGAATTTTTCAAATTGAGTGGATTGTATCAAATCCATCCATTTCGATTCTATCAAACAGGTTTGGTGAATAATTACAATAACACGTAGAGGGATAGGCATGATAATAGCAATAAAAAAAACATTTAAAACCATATAAATATGGGTTGGATTAGGTATGGTGTCAAATGCTTCAAATCAAAGCCCAAGGCCCTTCCATGTTCCAGAATGGTTCTTCGTACTGGTTACGAATTTTTATGTCTATGAAAAATACTAAAATAGTTTATTCATTGAAATTTGTGCTCGCTAAGAGAGAAGGGTGATGTCGGTTGATGACCCGTAACAACTGAAACAGTACTAGGTTTTTTTTTGTTTTTTTGTTTTTTTTTTTAATTCCACCATTTTGCTTCACACTAGGAAGTATAACATTGGAGGGAGATGTAACCGGAAGTTAATTATCTAATTGTTGAATGGAGAGGTTGAATTCAGTCTGGCATGTTTAGTCTGATCACAAGGCTACTGAACTAAACAAGATGCCAAGGGAAAACATGAGAGAGAATAAAAAGAGGAAGAGGGATGGTGGTGGTAATGGTAGGTTAGGAGTTCTGAGTGATGGAAGAGAATATATATTCTTTGCCAATTTCTGAGTAGGAAGCAAGGAGAAACACAAAGGCGATTAACATAAAGCTGCAGCAGGAATCCTCCCAACTGTAAGAATCAAATTGCAGTTTTAGGAAACTCTTTCGAAAGGCTGCTTTGACACTTCACTTATCACTTTCTTATAACAAAACAATCCAAAGAATCTTCATCTGCCATCCACAAGGCCACCACCACCACCACCACCCTCCTCCTCCACCTCTTAATTTATGAAAAGTGAACCCTAGCTACAGCTTTAAGCTGACCAAGAAGATAAACTCTTTCACCAATTCATGAGCTTATTCTCTCACAAATATTTTATTCCCAGTCAGAGAAAATATTATTGTTATTTTTATTATAAGCAATCTGGATAAAATCTAACATTCTCATGTGTAAGAGCAACCCCCATGGATCACACCTACCTAGAAAATTGAACTGATGGAGTACTTGCTTTGAGTATCTAAGAAAAACCCATGATATTTTATGTAAATGGTGGCAATAATCCGAAAATATGAAGAAGCACTCAAAAACACCTAAAATCTTTCATTGTTAAACACACCTTCAATCACACATACAGAAAAAGGAAGTGGAGAAGAAAGAAAGAAAGAAAGAGAGAGAAACTGATGCTACAGCCATATTCATATACCACAACCCAAACAACCATAACAAAAAAAAAAAAAAACAAAAACAAAAACAAAAACAAAAAAAACAACCCTAGCTTAGGGAGGAAAATTAAATGATATCAAAAGAAAAGGATCTTTTAAGGATATGCACCATTAGTTGTTGGAAGATCAGACCACGAAAAGGTCGGATTCCAGTAACCCAATTCACCTCCCGCAATCGGAGCAGACTCCAAAATGGATGAAGAGGAAGAAACCGCATTGCTGAGAACTACTGGTGAATGATCGGTGTAATAATTATTGGATGATCTAAGCCTTTGATACAGCTCCTGAATCCCAGTGTTTTGAACTTCACCAAGTATAAAGCCATTTTGCTGTTGATGGTGGCTGTTTTGTTGGTGCTGTTGAGTTTGATGTTGATTGTTTCTCCAGAAAGAGCTGCACAGACCAATAGAAGGAAGCTGGTTCAGATGATCCAACCCCATGTTCCGAGCAATATTTACTGCACCTGTTCCCACTCCTGACTCCGAGGCCATGTGGGATCCAATCATAACCCCATCATCCTTCACAGTTACAGAATTCGATATTGGACTAGGGTTAGGATTAGGGTTCTGGGTGGCTCTCAGTAAGGCCAGCAGATGAGAATTCTGTGGCGACGCCCAAAGAATTGGGTTGGAAGGAATCTCGTGATCAAACCCACCTCCCAGACCCGATTTTCCGATCTCGGACACCACGCTCTTGGCCTTTCCGGCACTCGATTTCCCCACAGCTGTTGAAACGCTAGTGTTCTTGTTCTTCCGGCAACCCCCTCCAATCGGAACATTGCGGAGGGCACCGCCTTTAGTCCAATACCTCCGGCAGGTCTTGCAGAAGTGGCGAGGCTGTGTAAGGTTATAGTTGTTGTAATAACAAAACTTAGTATTGGAAGAATCACAGCGAGGGCACCTCAAATTCTCAGAAGCAGAAGAAGTGGTAGCAGCAGCAGCAGTGGTAACAGTGGTAGTATTGCCAGAAGAAGAAGAAGATGGAGAAGGCGATGGAGAAGGAGAGGGAGAGGCCTCTAAAATTCCTCCATTAATGGTGATTTTCCTCTCTCCTCCTATAAGTCCAGCACCTCCCCCTAACAGCTCTTGAATCATCCTTTTTTTTCTTTTGCTGCCTTTGAAGATCTACAACAATCCAAAAACAAGAAAAGCAAAGTGAGGTGAGATCTTTTTAGCAGTGGAAAAGATAAAGAAAGTAGGTTTTGTTGTGTATTAGTATTACAGTATATGTGAGATCTATGTGAGAGTGATAAAGAGAGGTAGAAACATGAATTGAGAGCTTGTTTCAGTTGATGAATATGGGCTTTGTTTTTGTGGGTGTAAAAGAATAGGGGTGTGTGGGGAGGGTTGAGCCTTTGAAGGAAGCTTTAATATAGATACATATACAAGACCAAACACCCCCCACTTTTTCTCCCTCAGTCTATGCGGAAGAAAATAAATTAAAAAAAAATTCTAGGATGGATTTGGATTTTGGTTGCAAGTAGTTTTTGGAGGGAAGTGATTGGAGGTTTCCCCATTTCCCACTTTGCCCTTTTCCCTTCCTTCTCTAAGGATTAAAATAAAATTTTATAAGACCACATTATTACTCTCATGATTCCAATGACAGTCAGCAAGAAATATTAACGAATTGATGATTAAAACCACCTTTTCTTCTCTTTTTATTCACCTGGTGCTTGCTGTCAAAAACACAGCCATTTTAAAAATAATCATATCTTTTTTTCCCATACGCTCCACACTTGTCACCCCACTTCGACATTGCTAGGTTTATCATAGTATTAACAATTTCGGATTTTCCTATAATTATCCCCAGTTTGGTCGTATGCCATATTCCTTATCTACAGCATAATCACTAAGCTTGAAGAATAAAACAAAACTAGTCAAAGGTGGGACTCAGTTCAGGATTGTTTATTTCAACATTTTGTTGACAACTAATTATATGGTATGTGACTAAACTTCCTAGTGAAAAAAATTCCAAAACTCCTATCATTTTCCTCAGTATACGTTTGAAACTTCAATCCTCAATTACTTAATCGATGGGGAAATGTAAGATGAGTTCACTATTTGCTTTAGCATTATGGGAATTGTTTTTAGCGCTAGTGGGAAGAAAAGCCAAGGATTTATAATGGGGGAAGAGAAGGGGAGAATTAATAATGATAGTAGTAATCAAGTTAAGTAAAATAATAATGTTTGGGTTAGGGTAGTATTGGGGTTAGCTGTGCAGGAGAAGATGCTGCTGAAAGACAATGATTACATGTTCAAGAAGAGGGCTTATCACGTGGAAATACGTGTAAAGCACAAGACCCCACACCCAACAACAAAGCCACTGCCCGAAACTTATGGCTTGAATTGAGCCTTCCCCCACACACTACACTACCCTAACAAATCATCAGCATGATTGCCATCGTGTGCTACACATTTGAGCCATCACCCATCCCCTCTATCCCAATTATTCTCACGTGTCAATGCTCCCTCTCTATCCGTGTGCCTCTCCTCTCCCCATCTCACCTTTCTATTATTTGACTCCTAAAATATTAATTTCTAATAAGCTTACTATATATGTTGAATGCTTTACAATATCTAGAAAAAAAAAAAGGGAAAATAATTAGGTTTCAATCATAGCCTAAGAGCGCTTTCATACAATTGAAAGCGACCAATACTACATTTGACAATTGAATTGGTGAAATGGATTCACACTTGGCTCAATTGTACGATGAAAATTGGAAAAGGAGACTCCATAGTGGCTGGGTCATGGTCATGAGCTTGAAAGATGTGTTTGGGTCTGCGTTTCTCACTACTTTTCATTATGCCCACTACTAAGAAGAACACAAAACAAATTGTAAATCGACTTGACATAGCCCTCATCCATTCGCCACTGATAAGAAAAAACTGTATATATATATATATATAAATGTTATATTTCACCAACAAAATTTCATTCAGATATGGTGGTAAATGGAAAGAAAAAGGGTGGGGGTTGGAGGATGGAGGGGTCTACATGTCTCACATTTGCCGAACCGTTTGTCAATCACTATAGGGATTCAAAGCCATTGATTATGAAGAGTAATCTTATCACTTGAGATACAAGATAATTAAATTAACATTGTAACCAACCTTGTTAGTACTAAGATTTTTTTGGGATTTTTCTCCCTTGTTATTATTACAAAATTCAACACCATGTCAATTCTCGTAGACTCCATGGAGAAGTGGACTAAACTAATCCTTTTCTGGACTGTAATGGCTTCAACCATACAATTCAATACTATATTTTAAAGTACTGTTCCAAGAAAGGAACATTATTATTATATAAATTAAATACCCTTAACTTTCCGAAATACCCTTGGAATTCTTGCGTTCATATTCTGTCTGGACTATAAGTCTGTTTCATTGCCTAAAAGAAGAAACAACTACATTTTTTCCTAATACATAAAGTTTTCCAATTGATCATTTTAGAAAATTGAGGAGGTAAACACCAAAGGTGGGCTTGACTCGGTGAACATATGTCTCATGTGTTTGCCAAAGACAAAAAGGCCGTAGAAGGGGCCCCCAATTAGCTGTAGACTCAAGCGTAGAAGAGAAAGGAAACCAATCAGAACTGGAAAGAATCGAGGCTAAGGCTGATACGGCGGGTTACAAGGTTTAAGAGCTATAGTCCTGAATCCTGTGGTCTGTGGTCTCTGGCCTACGGACATTTTCTTATCATGCGCAGTGTTTCAATCCAATTCGAGTTTTTGATTTTATTTTATAATAAAGGAATTGTTATATAAAGCTGATTTTTCCCAAAGTGTACCTGAAGACGAATGGTGGGAGAACGCGTGGGAGTGAGGTCTGGGTCGAGAACAGGAGAAAATGAAATATGAGTGGAAAGGGAAATGAAAGAGGAGGAAAGGAGAAAAACCAAAGTTTGTTTGGCGGTGGGGAGGCGGAGTTGAAAGCAGCAACAAAAGGTAGTGCCGTTCTCGTATTCCAGATTCCTGTAGAAATAGTTATAAAATAATAAGTAACAATAATAATAAATGATAAATGTACTGGGTGGACTGGGAACGTACCTGACCGCGCGTGCCGTCCGGAACGCGAGACCAGTTCAGAGGCTTAAGGAAGACCGACACTGTATGGCCATGAGTCTGCCCACTTTATCCATAATGGACTGGGCAGCATGCGGGCAGCAGAAAACGACGTAAGATTGTAGTCGCAGCTCCACATGCCGGGCAGACGTTGTAGTCGCCGTCAAAGCCCTGTGGGGGCAGGGGCAGGGGCAGGGGCAGACGTCCCTCGATCCTCGGGCACCCACCCCCCCTTCCTTCATCTACTTTCTCTCTCCTGCTCTGTCACTGTCACCTGCTTTCTCTTTCATATGCTCCCCGTAAGATTCGTTTCCCGCCGAATCTCTCTATAACCTAACCGTTCTGAATTTTCTACTTTATACTTATACAAAATATATTTGTTTATTATATGCTTTTTGCGTTATGGTACGCATACATGGACCAACCACTGGCATGGCATTATGCAGAATTATTATGGAAGGTACATGAACGGCTTGCATTAAGATGAGATAAGATGATATGACATGACATGACATAGACCACCATGCATGGATGTCATTCACTTCCCACATTCCATATGGGTCCTACGTGATGTCCCCCTTTATGCGGCATTACAGCCTTTCTAGGGTTTCTCACCCTTCATACTAGTGAATTATTGACAGTATCCCTTCGAATTAAATAAATAAATAAAAATATATTCTCTCCTTCACCCACCCCCCACCGCCTCTCACATTCATGTGTACATTTTTTTTGTATCTATGTTTTGAGTATCTCTTTCATTTGTTTAGGAAAACACCAAAACTTTGGATTTTGGTTGTGACAGATGAATGAAAATGGGCTCATGCTACACTGCTGTAGTGTATCTCTGAGTCATGTGTCTTTGTCCTCTTGAGGGTGTCAAGGTCACTCAGAGTCCATCGTGAGTAAGCTTCTGTGCTATATCCCCTCTTTGCAACACAACAAATTGAAAAACCAAAGACTCCTGGACCCTACCCCTACAATTTTTTAACCGCAGATCTGCATAAACCAGTGTGGGACACTGTTCTTTCCCTTATCGTCTCTACTCTTTTTCGGAATAAGTGAACTTTGAGTCCAAATTTATACTTTTCAAAGCCTTTCAAATTCGGATACAACTGATGTCTCTAACCAACTACATAATTCACTTAGTAGTTTTATTAATTACCCCCCACAATCTATTGTTGTATCATTTCCTATTGTCACTAAATACTAGCTAGAATTTTTTTTTTTGTTCTTAAAGATCCAGCTACTCAAACCTCTTTTAATTAGAATGCAATGCAATACAGAGCGAGTAGCATTGACAGCAATAATCTTTTTCATTAGAATTTACAGTCTTGAAGATATGAAAACACATCGTATGTTTCTCCCTTTCTGTTAGAAATTATCCTGAGAATTGAAAAGACTGGTACGGTTAATAGGAAACGAGAATTTAAACCGACGGAGCCAGGGAATCGCTTACCAAGACATGGTAGCCGCTCAAGACCCACATAGACAAAGTTTTTAATGTTGTGCATAAAATATGAACTGAGTATCATCTATCATGTGTGTGGACCCAATTCACTGTCAGTGGATTGCACTATAACCTTATTGCTGGCCTCTTCCTTGGCCATAGACCCATCTCAGTCCAAATCAATCATTCAAACCCAGCAGATGTGTCCCTTTAAATCATTTAGACTTGCAATTTAGTAATTGGAATTGCAGTGAGGAGTTTAGGGTATGCCGTATGCGTACTGTGTTGGGACCCTTTAAGGGCATCTTGTATTTTGTAAGTATTCATCCAGTGAAGAGATGAACAGAATAAACTAAAATAAAAAAATAAAAAAATATTGGGGGAATTCCATGAAAGGAGAGAAATGGATGGTTCTTAATTCTACATTCCCCCCAGTGGACCCACCTAGAGCAACAATATAAGAAAACAGGTCATCCATGATGGGAACTCCAATGGAGCTTCAACCTGACAAAAGCTAACATGGACAAGATCCTTCCTGCAGGACTACCATAGATCATGTCTCTGGACAAAGGTGGCATGTGGGTTGGTTCTGATTGGGGGGGAGGAACTTACAAAAGGTTGAGTGATGATGAGCCTGGCAGAGAGAATTTCTCACTGACATCCACAGGGACCCCCCACACCCATGCCCACCCTCTAATTCTGTTACCAAGATTAGATTTGGTTCACTATAGGAGTTTGCATTTGATGCAGGCTTTAGCAATAAACTAATCTTTGTATTCCTGTTCTATAATTCCACTGAGATTCAGTTACCATGTGATTCTACCCCTCTAGTGATCTGCATTGAGGATCCCAATTAATATGTGAAGTTTCAAAATTGAAACAAATGAAGTTGTACTTTTCTGGGTTGTTCAGTGACTATAATGTAAAACCATTCAGAAGCCCTGGTTGAATCACAAACACCAAGATAACAATTCTGAAAATCAAGAGCTTTTTCTTCATTTAAAGCTATCCATCTTAATTCCTACAAGTTAATGTCTTTTATCATATATTTTAAAGTCTTCAATATTCACTTTCCAGTGCTATTCCTGTCCCAAAGAACTGGTCCAGCTTCAGGTTTGGAACCAGTTTCATGTCACTTTCCCATGCATGATTCATAATATGTTTAGTAAAAGAAAATGCAAATGTGAAAGATCTTCACTTTGTGAAAATTAAGGTTATGTTTGTCAGGGAAATTTGAGGGAAAATACATATAAGTAAAAAAAAAATTAAAAATAGATTTAAAGTCACAAGCTAAATGAAGTAGCACTTTCCAATATCATCTATCTATCTATCTGTTTGAAGCACATTGGGAAGACCTACCTGCCACAAAACACTTAGATGGCCACAGTAGTCCTACACTGTGGAATATAATTGCCCAATTGATATAAGTGAAATATATGCCTATGAATCTGCAACCAAGCACTGTTCTTAGAATTCAAGGTTTGAATTTGATGCTACAAAAAACCAATAATTTGAAGCTCATGACAATGGTATGCATCAACTGCCTGATGCATGCAAATAAAACAAAGTGAAGAGTTTAGCTCTATGCTTACATACTGTCGATAACAATGTACCTTGTCTAGGAACTGCCACCCTATTTTGGCTCCAACCATCTTTCACATCTGTGTTTGTGACTGAGTTCTACTATCTATTTATGGAATGAAATTAGAACTACCCAATATGAAATAAGCTCCTAGCCACATGTCCTGGTTATATAGAATGCTACCAATAACAACTGTAACCAAATTGAAGTCAAAAGAAGTCCACAAGACAGGTCAACAGTTGAAGTGGAGAAAAAAAAAGGGGGGGTCTTGTGTGCTACCCAAAAGTATGTACATGTCATATCCACTTCTTTTATACCTGCCATGATATGAACATAAGCATGTGCATGAGGACATTGATGCGATCTAAATTTACACGTGTCAACTTTATGAAAGAATACATCAATTAAGTTTTTTGGCAAACAAACCTCTAAGTCATGGTAAGCCATGACATTCCTCTCCAATAGAGTGACAGATGGAGCCCACATTTCCTTTTGATGGGACAAGATGACCGAATCCCATGAAGGACTGATTGTCCTTTACCAGAATAATACAAAATTAAAAGGGTTTTGATTGCGTGATTAACTTGGATTGCTCCAAGTTTTTCCACCCATGATTACATACACTCCAACAACTTCCACAGCTGACAAAATTGAATTTTCCAAATTCTATTTTCATCCCATAAATCATTGAAATTGTAAGCAATCAATTGTATCATCATCATCACTATCGTCATCATCATCCTGTGTAGGAATAGTACTGATATTATTGAGGCAAATGCTGTGAAAATTGATTAGAAGGCCCTCGCTCGGTCACATTCGGAGGGCGAAACATATATTCAACAAAGGATTAACAAAACTCATGCAACAAACAGTTGGTTTCAAGTCAGACAAAGGAGGGTGTTGGTATTCACCTAACCTGCCTGCCAACCATCACACCTGGATCAGAAGCACAGGCAGATTCAAAGTTGAACAGTTCTGAAAAGATCAGCCAGAAAATTTCAATAGGAAATCAGACTTTGGCCTCTACTCCTCTCCAGATCCAACCTGAATTTCAGTTATCAGAACTTTCATGATCTTTAATGGAAAGGTCCGGTGGGTGAGATGAAAAGGAGTGTTGATGCCAAATACAAGAAACCAACATAGTGTGACTACTCGTAGCAGGTACTGAATTTTACTGAGGGAATACTTCTTTCATTGACAATCAGCTACCCTTCCCTTGTCACATCACCCACTGCAACAATTGGGAGGATTTCCAAATGTGCTAATTTTGTATAAACTCATCTCCTATCATTTTATTCACCCATTTCACATCACCACCCCTCTTTCTAAACAATCTGCAATTATAGTCCACAAAACATAACCGGCTAATCGATGCTTTATGAGTTTCTCGTTTTAGATAGAATGATACCAGCTTTCTTGGCTGATGGCGTCCACTACATGTTGTATATCATACTTGGGTTAAGTCTTAAAATCTTGAAAAGACTTTCATCTCCCTCTCTCATCATCAAAATCATAGTAGAACCACCCAATATTTCTCTCTCAATTCCTCCTAGTGAATGATGGAGACAGTGAAATAGAATAATGGAAATAACATATTATATATCCATTACAATCATGACGCCTCGCTTTGCTTGTTATTTTATTAAAGGTTTTTTATATATTTTATTATGACTTGACTTATTCTAAGATTTTTATGTCTGAAGGCAATAGAAATTCTACTATTTGTGATTTCCATTTCTCAACTAACTCCATGACAATATATACACCCAACTCAAGTTGAACAGAAGCATCTAAATCAATATATACAATAATTGAAAGAAATACAAATGGTTTAATGCCAACCCATTTCATAACCCTTCAACAAGCTTATGTTTGGCCGGTCAAGTTGTGCAGCAGTTGCTGCTACTGCTTAATCTTGATACTATTATTGTTGTTGATATTTCAGATTACTATTATTGTTGTTATTAATGTTATTACTATTGTTGCTGTTTTGTTGGAGGGTCTACTTGGTACAGTACCCTCTAACCATAGGGACTTTGTGTGGTTTTGAAATTTGAATTCCCCCATCCCAAAACAAGGCATTTGGCTCCACGAAGAGTTGCCTTCTCATCAATTGTTTTTCTGACTGATAACCTAGCAATTCCAGTTACTTCTTGACTTGGGAAGGTAACATTGAGGCACTGCCCCACAGCTGCAGGCAGCCATAATGCATCAAGAATAGCGAGAATCTGATTCGGGCCCCTCTTGATACACCAATCTGGAGATTATCAAACAATTTACTATTATTTTTCTTCTGACATTGTCCTAATGGGAAGATTATGTAAAGAAAGTGGATTAGTGTTAAGAGGGTAGTGGTTGTTGATGGTAAAAGCTACATTCCCATTCCCCACACAAGTGAATTATTTTATTCCAACGTTATAATAGCTATGATTTTGAAAAGGTTTTGTCGTTTTATGTTTTTTTCTTGCTTGGAAGACCTTGCTGTGGATAATGGGACGGAAGTTGCATCACTTTCATACAAACTGAAAGAAAAAAGAATTGAAGTGAGAATCTATTTTTTCATCCTCTTCTCTCCTTCTTTTGTCCCTTTCCTTTCCTTTATTCTTTAAATAATAATAATAATAATAATTTTGATGTTGATGTTACTTCCTATGATCTCTTATTGTCAATGGGAAAGAGATCAAGACCAACACATTGGACCATCTGCCTCTGGAAGACAGTCAAGCTAGAGCTCATAATGCCCCCTACCTCTCAAGCCTCAACCATTGGATCAGTTCTTTCGAGAAGTGCATTATTCGCATAGCCAGCTTAGCTACCTATTTCCACCCAAAAAAAAAAGGGTCCTAACTACCTATGATTTATCTTTTCTGTATATCTTGGTGATTTCCAGTAAAGCTTTCTGGTGACCACTACCTCCATGAAAAGGATTATCAATCCTAACTTCAAGCTCAAAATAGAGTATCTACACAGCCAGGTTATCTCCAACATGGGAAACATCTGTGCCAGAATCATAGACTTCTAGGTTGAGTGATATTGCATCATGACTAGGCTTGCTCCATAACCATGCAAATTGCAGGAAAATAAAGAAATTATGGTTTATAGTAATTTGAATCTCACTATCTTTAATGCTGCCTGAGTGTTATGCCCAGGCCAAAAAGGAGTATCGTATCATGTTTGGCTACTTTTTGAATTTCGAGGTACCTGCTTGTCTATTTAAGGAGTCACACTATTCACATCTCCGGTTGGAGTTCCAACAACAGACATGCTAATATTAATTGTGTTGCCAGTTTTAAAAGTAATAAATTGGGATTACATATTGCTAATCCTATGGAGATTTATTTCACTACCTGAGATTTGGTTTCTCCTAGCATCACTTGTTGACTCTTCAACCCCGACCTCATTTCTAGTTAATAACCAAACCGAATTATTTTGTGATGCTCAGGTCAAGGACAGCATTTTACCTGTTGAAAAATGTTAATTAAGTCATTACCCATAAACAAGCAAACCTTTTGTTTGGCCCCACTGATAAGAAGTAGACGATCAGACTTCTTTTCTGACTCATAAACAAGCAAATGAGCCTCTTTGATTTCATTTCATATCCTCTGCTGGAATATGCAACATTGGTTTCCTGTTTATATACCTGTCCTGATAAACTTTTCTTCACCATGGATTCCCGGAAAAAAAATTGGTATGAATCAAGAGGTGGAAGTGTTTGGAAACTGAGATGTCCCAATTGTTTTAAGACATGTTAGTAGGCTTATGTTGCACTTGAACTTGCTTGGTCGTTGCATTAATTATAACATATTCACCTGACAGGGTAATCCTAGCCATTAGTTCAATCCAGAAAAGCTCTTCAAATTATTAGAAAATGCTGACGAAATATGAAACCGACTCTAGTTTTTGTGCTCCTCATATCATCACAACTTCATAGGTAGACCCTATTTGTCATCTGCCCGAACAATCCTTTCAGGTTTTGTCCAAACGTAAGTTGCTGATCGAACTCATGAGAGTATCTTACATTCTTGAATACTGGAGATCATTCTAAAGCAGTGCTCCTTAAGCATTAGAGACAGCAACCCCCAGGAGTGGTGGAAAGGAGAGTATGGAAAAATTTCCTTCACATGCAGAGTAGAACATCATCCTTCATGATAAAACCACCTATAAAAAGATTTCCTCCATGTATAAGACCTAAAGGGACTAAATTTTCAGATGCTCCAGCAAGCAAAGGAAAACTCTGTAGCGACTGTAAAATGGTTTCCATAATTTTTTTGTCCCGTCTATTTTAAGGTCCCAAATTAATTTCCAGGTTTTATCAGACTGCCTTCTAGCCGAAGTGAAGTTCATATTGTATGATGAGACTCTGGATCTAGCATTGAGACAGCCCATGTTCTCTAAAACTGAAGATGCAGTTGCACATCAAACAATAGGGTGACCACCCCTGCTAAATCAGACAGAAATCTGTGACTGATAGAATGAATATCACAAAACGAGTACAATGACCAAGGTTTTGAAGCCCAACTTTTGTCAACCACATAAGTAGAAAAAGCAAGAATAAATTGATTGCCTCAAGATGAAATGTACTTATATTCCCTATCCCAGCTATTCAAATTCAGAAACACCACCTCCTGTTAAAATCCAGTCCTGGTCTGAATACGTGATATCTTCAAAAGTTTTTTACTGTCCATGTCCTTGATGACCTCCCTCCCCATTTTTTTACTTCCAATATTTCTCCCATTTTCCCATGGGGCACTGTTGCAGTTCTTCTTCCACATGCCAGAATACTCAGAACCATCTCATTAATCAGGACTTCATATAACATGCATGATTCATCATTGCTAGCTTATCAAAGTTTATCTTTCCAGTCATACCATGCCATCTCAGCTTCCATGTCAACTTGTCTCTGCTCCAAATTCGGTAGATCCCAAAAATAGAAGTATGGAAATGCACTGGCAACTAATGTGCTATAAGTGATCGAGGTAACGGAATTTCAATCTGACCCCTCCACGAAGGAAATTCCTAAATAAATTAGCAACCAAAAGACAACATGGTCTGTTTTTGTTTGTGAGATTTGGGTTAAGAGATCCCTTTGTATTCTTTTTTCTTGATGAAAAGTGATGAATCTTAAAAATGAGAGATAGAGAGAGTTGAGAAAGCAATGGATTGAAATAAAAAAATTTTATGCAGTCTTTTCATATGAGCAACATACTGTGTTATGGTTTCATACGCAAGAATTCAAGAGAGAAAATAAGTCAAATACAATGCTGACAAATCAATCAACTCCCAAGAATTTGTTTTGTTCATTTTACAAATAGAAAAGCCTTTAGCTATGGTACAAATTTCTATTTATTTTCAACAGTTTGTCATGGATTGTGGGATCTCCGGACTGTTTGAAATCAAATGGTACTATACTGTTGACTTTTTATTTTTGTTTTCTATCGTGATCTTCATCAGTAATGTCATGATCTCTGTTATTTTTTTAAGTGAATCATAGACTTTATCATATCCCCTTAAGCTGGGTACGGGAACATCCCAACTTGGTCTCATGGAACTCCTTGAAGGATTGCTTGGAAAGTTGTTTAATTAAGATATTTACAATCTACAATGAGAAAGGAATATATTTGGTAACTAGATTGCCAAGAGTAGCTTTTTCTCGATGGAAAATGGTAATCTGTCTAGTGTGATAATGAAAAATAATTTTTTATTTATTTATATTTTTTCATGTAAAGTGCATTAATCCATGTTATTCAGACGTAGTGAAAGCAAGTGCATAATATCTTGATTTGACACTAGATTAGGTATCATTGGGTTGTTTGTTGGAAACTAAGGTTTTGTTTGGTAATTGTTCGAAAACAATTCTAAAAAATAGTTTTTGAAAACTATTTTATAATGTTTTATAAAACAAATGTCTATTTGAAATCTAAAATGTTTTTAACTTATTTTTTATATTTTAACCTATGTTTGAAAAATAATTTTTATATGTAATGTTTTATTTTAAATCATTTTTTATATTTGTATAATTTTTTTTAAAACAACCCTTATAAAATAAGTGAAGATAACTAAATCTGTTATTTGAAAACATCATATTTTCTGATTTTAAGAACAAAAAAAATTGTTTTTTGTTTTCTCGCGCGTTGTCAAGCATATTATCCTTTTTTTTTCTAGAGAACATAAAATTGTTTTTGAAATTAAACAATTACATTACCAAACAAATCCTAAGACACATAATTGGAACCAAAGAAGATACCATAGCATGTGGTGCTACGACAAGTGAGTGAGTAGCCAACCTAATTTACATTACAAAAACCATTTAAGGTTAGAGAACATTGAGACAAAATTTGAATGTCATAATTAAGAGTGCTTTGAGATATCGAAGGATACATTTAATGGCTCTAAAGTTTGCAAGGTTGGGTTGATGGAAATGTTGGTAGACTTTATTTACGACATAAATATATTAAGATGAGTAAAGATGAGTAAAGATGAGGTATTGAAGGATGCCTCCAAAATTCAGTTTCAATGACGAGAATGTGATCTTCAAGTTTGCTTTGGTGGTTTAATGGCAATTAGAATCCATAGGTAAGAGGATTCAAACTTGTGGGTCTGTGAGAGAAGGTCTTTGGTATATGTGTTTGGGAGAGGAAGATTTCATTGGTCATGCTTGAATTCAATTCCAAGGAAGTAGCGTATGATGCCAAGATCTTTGAGAGTGAATTCATAGCCAAGTTTGTGCATAATTTGTTGAAATATTGTTTCCTTTTATAATAACATCATCAACATAGATAGGTAGCAGAATTGTGTCATTATTGCTTGTAAATAAACAAGGAGGAATTGACTTTCCAACAACCAAAGGCAAAGGTGAACAAACATTGAGATAAACATTAAAACCAAGCGTGAGGTGTTTGTTTTAAACCATAGAAAGAATTGCTCAATAAGTAAATATGATTAGAAAGAAATGGATTGACAAAACCTAGGGCTTGTTCCATCTACGTAGTTTCTTTGAGGAAACCATGTAAAAATGCATTAATAATGGTGATACCTTAGGTGGATAGAGAAGGAATGGATCATCTAGTATAAATAGGATAAGGTCAATGTGGTCTAACGAGCATTAATCCTCTTTATGCATGACTTGCATGTTTTTCTCTTAACATCAAGTTTCCTGATAGTTCAATGAGAGACAATAACTGTGGAAAGGATATTGTGAATGGTTATGGGCTTGATCATGGACCTAAAAGTTTCATCATAATCTAGCCTAAGAACTTGAGTGAAACCCCTTGCAACAAGCATGCTTATAGTGATCTGAACCATTTTTCTTGTATTTGATGTGATAAGCCCATTTAGAACTTCTGATATCGATGTTGAAAGGTCGAGAAGCAAGACACTTAGTGTTGTTAAAGCAAAGGGTTATGAGCTCTTCTTGAGTGGCAACATATCAATGAGGTGTTTTAGAGTGATTTTGAAAGACTTGGGCTCTTGGTTAAGTGTGGTAATGAGAGTCATGTCTTGGTAGGAAGAAGAGCTAGTGGTTTGACATATATAATCCTTCACATAGGTGGGTGATTGATGGGTATGAGTTGAATGAGAAATTGAAATCAATTGATCTAAATGAGGGTTTATTAAATGAGTTACTTTGCAACCCTTAGGGATCAAAGACTTGTTTGGAACATTGATATATTTCTTCTTGGGGAAGTTTGAGATATACATCATTGAGATCTTGATGATCAAGATTCTGATTATCTTGATTAATTTTAGAGTTGTGATCTTGCTCAATGTGAAAATCCATTAGGCGAACCCGTGAGTTGACAAATTGTGTGTCTTATTTAACTAAGTTATGAGTGGGATAATGTTGTTTAACTTGATATACAACTCTTTTTGACAGAACAAATTGCCATATTTGATTTCATTAGCTTGTTATGAACTGTGCAATCTCTATAGTATTTGAAATCAAATGATAATAGAATACTAACAACTTCAACATCTCATAAGAATGATTTACGAAACCAAGAGGGAAATACCTTCATATTTCTTGTAAAATTGAAATGAAAAGAATGTTGAATGAAATGTATTACAAAGTCATCTATGGATAAATCTTAGAGAGCAGCGAACATGAGAGAGAAGACACTACTTCTCATTCTTTGAACTCCAATTTGACATTGGAAGATCAACACACCCTTTCAATTGATATATGACGGGTTTTCTCCTCATCATCTAAACGTCATCGTTTCCTATTGGGACTTTTAAGTGTGTTTTGGTGGATTTTATCATGGCCCAACTGAATGAAGTGAAGCCCAATAACTAGACTGCCCCACCACTACTCATTAGGGTCCAGCCCAATCTGACCCTCTACTTCGTAGGAATTAGGACTCTAGACCACGAGGGAATGAAACTTTGTTTAACTTGATCCCAACCCTCTACTACATTTTCACCATTGAAGGCTTCATTTTCTCTACCGTTAGTGAGACCAAATACTTAAAATTTGCAATTATAAGAGGTCAACATGTCTATCTATAGAATTTAAAAGTCTTATAATTAATGAGTATTTGATAAAATTAAATACATATTTATTTAATGACTTAAGTTGACTTTAAGTTAAATTATTCTTAAGTTATTAATTTAAAACTTATTATTTATTTTTTACTATAAGTATTAAGGTTATTCAATAAAATTAACTTAAAAGTTACTTTTAATTATTAAATTGATATATTTATTCTTATTAGTTGTAATTAATATTTATTTTTAAAAAATTTAACTAATATTTATTTTTATTAATTTTAATCAATAAATTTATACTTAAAAAAATTATAAAAATGTTAATTATTGGAACTAAAAATAATTTTTCAAATTTACAGAATTAAGGGAAATAAATATCAGCATTCACATAATTTAATTAGTCCAGCAAAACCAAAAGGGGCTCAAATTCAGTAACATCGCCAATAACTTCAGCCCAATCAAAGTCATGGATTGAAATATCGGTAAACACAGATATATCAAAAATATCGGTGGATATTTTTACACAAATATCGGTGGATATTTTTACACAAATATCGATAAGCCAAAAATTATCCAAAATTGATGGGAATGCTTAAAAAAAAAATCCAAAGAATGATAAAATAAATAAGAATATACATGTTAAAGTTATTTTATAAGTGTAATTGATATAAATATGGTTA
Source organism: Vitis riparia (assembly GCF_004353265.1). Classification (NCBI taxonomy): domain Eukaryota; kingdom Viridiplantae; phylum Streptophyta; class Magnoliopsida; order Vitales; family Vitaceae; genus Vitis; species Vitis riparia. Next base: position 8,608,216 of record NC_048437.1, read on the forward strand.
AAGAAAAGAAAAAAAATATCGGTAAACAGTTTATGATACTTGGATTTAAGAATAGAAAATATGAATTTTGGAATTGTACGCTTAGAAAGTTAGAATTGAGTTAAGAAATATTTGATTTTATTGAATAAAAAAATATGCATAAATATAATACATATGACATTATAATAGTCCTTAGTAAAAAAATGAAAATCGATGTGATTTAATTATATTGTTAGATAAAGGAAGCCTATCTTGTTGAAGACAATATTTATTTTAAAAATTTTAAAATATTTTTATTAAAACATGTTTTATTATATTTTAAATAAAAACTTAAATTAATTTATATAAAATATTTTATTTGAGATTTAATTTCTTATATTTTATTAAAAATATATGGTAACATTTTTTTCTATTAATATTGATTTATTTAAATAAATTGAAATTATTAATAATTTATCTTATTAAATTAATTTTAATTTATAAAATACGGGGTATAAAAATGGAAATTTCAATCTATGATAGTGATTTAATAAAATAAAATCGATAATTAATAATTATTTACATTGAGAGAGGAAAATTGTTATCATGATTTGTTTCCTTTGTTATTTTTTTTATTTTTTATTTCTACTAAATCTAAAAATCAAAAGTGCCACTCACTTCTCTCACTCGGGCATCAAGAAGCCCTTTTCTGAAGTTGCCCTCCAGACGAGAGAATCCTAAAAAGGCCTTATTTTCCTCTGCCACTCTCAATCCTCGCAGGTGCTAATCTAATCATATTATTTTTTTTTGCAATACCCGTTTGATTCCCAAGAAAATCCATCCCCCATTCGATTTCCGGGAAAATTCATCCTCGTTTGATTTCCGAGAAAATCCATGCAAAACCCCCAAGGAAAACAAAAAAAAATGCTTTTCTTTTGCTCACTGTGTTTTCTGGATCTGTTTTAGGGGTCTCTTTGCTGTTGTGCCATTGGATTTAAATTTCACGAACCCTAAATCCACCTCCTACCTCACCACTCCCAAATCTCGAGTTTTATTTTCCCTCTATTTCAAAATTCTAGGGTTTTATCTCACACGCAATCTCCATCAATCTTAATCAACCATTATAGCTTGGTGCCCCAATCCAACCTCTTTACTTCTCTCTGCCAGCCATCACCATGAACTGCGAAGCTTGCGATCTTAAAGAACTGGTACAAGTTTCTGATCCCATGTATGTCTTTTTGTATATATGTAATAGATGTTTTCTGATTGTAAAATTCCTAATCTTACATGTATGTAGGAATTGGAGCACTTCCAGATACGCGAAGTTCTACGCTGTGAGTTATTCTGCAAATTTGGCTTGTCTCACTTGTAGTTTTCAAGCTTTGGTGTTCGTAGTAGAGTTTTATCTGTGTGAGCTTCAAAAGTTTTGATCCAATTATGATGCGAAGTTTTGAAGTGGAGTTTTTCTTTCCTTGTTAGGGCTTTATTGTTTATTACTGTTATGACAATGTTAGATTATTGTGCGTACCTATTTAGATAAACGTTCTAATGGATGTATATTGATGTCACAGTCGGGGCAATGTATTGATAGATTTGCTCATCTCATGTCTGCTGGGTGCAGGTATACTTCACACGATTGTGTTTCATAGAGCCTTAGGGCTGGTGCGGCCCAAAGACATTGATTTAGAACTGTTTGAAATTACATATGTAAGTGATCCTCAATTACTTAGCTTGGTAGATATTGTTGTAGGCACAACATTTTCTCATGCTGATATTTGTGATAGCTAAAAATCATTGGAGGTTCAGGTGGGCTTTTTTAATGGAGGATGTTATTTTGGTCACTTAATTGACTCAGAACAAGTTTATTAAGGCTGAGCATATGGGTCTGGTCCCTTTATTTCTGCATTTGAAATTGGGTGGTTATTTGCAAAATCCCTTGTGTGCATATTTATCTTGTGGATGAATATTAGTCTGGGGAATATGATTCCCTATAGTTTAATATGTGGGTGTTTGTGTCCCCCTCCAGAACCAAATCACCCTTGAATTCTCTCCAACTAATCTCTTCCAATTCTGTTGATCAACCAAACTTTGTCTTTGTATCAAATAGATGGAGCCTTTGCTCTACAAAGGTCCATATTGACACCAATCATAGTCTCGCTTTTAATATTTTTCCAGTAATTTTTAGGTCTTTCCATATCTTCTGAAATTTTAGTTCACTTTTTCATGACTGTTTGTTAATATAATCATGATTTATTTTATGTTTTAGGTTTATTAAACTTATCTGGCCAATGCTTCTGATTCCTTAGAAATGTAATTTCACTTTTGTATCTTTATTTTCAAGTTCTTCATTTTGTTGAACATGGTGCTATGGTCACTACTCAATTTGAACCACATTTGACATTATTCAGATCAACCCTTTTTTGCCCCTTTGTTTCCCTTTAACTTAGTGCGGTTTGATTTGATTTCATTTGACCTTTTTCCTTTTTAATTGGCTTTCTATATATGAAGCTACATTGTGATCAATATCCAAAGTTGCTATGGCTAACAGTGTCATATGCTATATCATACCTCACCTATTTGGAATGATTAAGGGATATGTTCTGGTCTCTTGGCAGCTTTTGATCTTTGTCTTCATCATCACATCCTTGCTTATTGTACAGGTACAATGTGGAGATGCAGAAGTTGAAAGGAAGATCAATGAGAAGATTGACCAGTTCATCAGTTGGGTAGAGAAACACCCAAACAAGAAAAGTCAGGTTCATGATTTTCCTTTGGATTTTCATTTGCCTGGAATTGGTTTGTGGATATAATTTTAATCCATCTTAGAGCTCCTAGATGTTAATTTACATTTATATAGTATTGTTCCGTAAAGATAGTAAATACTAATTCTTGACTCAAATGTGCTAAGACTACATTGCAAAATCTATGTTGCATCCTTGTTGACATTGTGTGTGCATGTCTAAATAATTTTTCAAAGGTGCAAGGTGTGCATAAGGTGCAACAGTCTCCTAAGGCTTAGGCAGAGGCGCAATACAAGGTGCATGCTTGAGTAAAGTGAAATGCAACCTATGATGTATATTAATTTTATTACATAGGATCCAAATCCAATCCAAGCAACAAAAAGTTCAAGATTCCAAATATTTAAAAGAAACCATTTGAAAAATAGGTAATGAAATTAAATGAATTTCAACATACAGTTAGAAATCTCTAACAAGGCTTGCGCCTTAGCAAGCAAAGCACTATAACCAGGGAGTGATTGAGCCTTGGGAAAGCTCTCCTATAACAACTATGTGTCTAATATTCTCTTCGTTAAAATTTGTCATCTGGCAGTTATTAGTTCTTATTGATGGACCTTGTGGTCCAAACTAAGATAATGGCTAAACAACCCATTTACAATATTTCCTTATCAACCCAAGGACCTTATTTTTTTTCCTTGGAACAATATTTTCATCATTCTTAGTCATGTTTCATTGTCCCAATAATTTGATTGAATGAATCATGCACATTACTCTATTATTACATGTATCATAGTTGATGATTTACTATCATAGCATTGATGGTGGTTCAAACAAGACTCTTGCATTACATTGCTAGTTGATTAATTAAAATTTATGTTCGCTGTCTTTTGCATTTGTTAATGCATTATTAGGGTATCGACAAGGATTAGAGAAATGGAAAGTCATCTAGATTCTCTTGTTTGATTTTCCATGGAAAATAAAACATAATAAAAATCATTTAATAACTTATTCATTCTAATTCTTTAGTCTATGTTAGAGAAAAAAGAGGGAATTAAATTGTGAAAAGATTGGAGAAAAATTTATTTAACTTAAATTTGTTTTTTATTTTATTCCAATTCTTCTTTCTTCTCTTCTTTCCTTTCTCTCATATTTCCCCTCATATTTTAAGTCTATGTTTGGTTGTAGGAAAATTTGAAGGAAAATGTAAAAGAAAGAAAACAAAGAGGGAAAGTTGAAGGAAAATAAAAAATATAAAAAAGTTAATAAATTATTTTTGTGTGCTTCTTTAAACCTGTTTTACATGGGTTCGGGTTTGGGCATCTTAGTATGGGTACGTGTCTAGGTGGTTGGATCCTTTGCATTCCAAAATCTTAGGACATGCAGATTCAGCTAGAAAGGATCTCAACTATAGGTGTAAGTACTTGGATACAAGATCAATCAAAAACAAAATAAATCTAAACATTACTAAATATAAGCAAAGTAAAATGAGTATAAATTATTTGTAATATTACATGGTTAATTATAGTTGGAAAATATATTTAGTTGTATCCGATTTAGGCCTTGTTTCGATTGACTTATGAGAAGTAAAAAACTCTTTTTTTAAGCTCAATAAGATTTTTTTTGCTTGTTGACTAATGTTGTTTAAAAAGTTTAGACTTGTAAAAAAAAAAAAAAATCTTAATATAGAAGTGAGGAGAATATTGTATCTTATAAAGGTTCTATTTTGGCTTATATAACAAGTTTTTCATGTTTAATAAAATTTTAAAGTACCAATATTACCTTTTAAATAGCGTAACTTTGGCTTTGGTTTCAACTTCCAATTAAAGTGAAAAATAGGAAGTTATCTCAAATGGGCTCATAATATAGCTGTGTCTAACATGGATCTCACACTTGTAGTCGTGTCATATTGTGTTGACATGGGTATTTTGGCTGAAATTAATGTGTTCGTGTGTTACAACTTCAAACTCATTTCACTTATTTTTCCTCTTCTATATAAAGATTAAGTGATTTGAAAATGCATAAGGTTTTAATTAACTTTAATTAAATTTGATTTTCCTTTGTATTTTTCATGATAAACACAAGAAAATAATTTTCCTTAAATTTTGTTTTTTTTTTTTGTTTTCTTAGTATTCTACCAGAACCAAACGTAGTATAAATGATTCAAACAAAGCCTACCTTCTCAGTTTTATTTATTTTTATTTATTTTTTCCTTCCTTTGAGGAGAAAAAAAATCCCAAAATGACTTCTGCAGTGGTAATGCAGATATGCCTATCTTTCTATGAAGTGAAAAATAAACAAGCATCTTGGTTTACTAACAAAATTGAGCGCCGATCTTGGGAATACTGGTATATCAACTTGAATGTGGCACAACACCCAAAAGCGCATTCTAGCAAGTCTCACCATTCCAAAGCGGTAGTTGACCCAGGAGGTATAGTCACCACTGTGAACTGTGTTTGTGATCTAAGAATGTTTCAGCTGCTCAGATGTAACTCTTTGCTCCCTTGTATTTATTCAGAAAGTGCATCAGAGGACAGAAGTCTTCGCAGGGCAGCACTCGAAGCATCTCTACGTGAGGTTTTATTTCAAATCATAAAATTTGTTAATGAGAAAAAGGATCATATCCCTTCTATACCAAGTGCAGAGGGTGTCTCATTTCCCTATGAGATCACTATCCCAAGGTGAGCCTATCCTTTTTTTTTCATCTCTCCCACTTGATCTTTATTGTAATTTGTTTTGATTTGTTCAGTTATTTATTTTCAGTGTTTTTTAAACTGTAACATCTATTATTTGTTTTTGTTTCTAGAATTGCAGCCTTCTTAGCCTTTGTTTCCTTTATTTTGTTTACCTCATTTTTTGTGGGCATGGACTTTGTCTTGTATGAATTATATTGTAGAATGTAGCAAATTGTGCCTTTTGAAATGCTGAATTGTGAGGCAAGTTTAGGAATTTTAGATGATGAATTGATTTGACATCTTATTGTTTTAATTTCCTTCTGGATATCTCAGCAGAAGAGAAGTAGATGAGGGAAATTTAGGAGTTTTAGATGTTGAATTGGTTTCACATCTTATTCCCTTAATTTTCTTAGATATATCTTAGCAGAAGAGATCACATAAAATCTTTTTGGTGGAAGCAAAAAATATATAATCTGCAAGTGTGTTTTAAATGAGGCAAAAAACTCGGTTTTGAAGGAAATGTCATTCATTGGAAATTCATGTGAATTCTGTATAAAGAAAAGATCTCTTTGCTGTTTTCTGGTAGAGATGGCAAATAGGGCCCTGGCATGTGACAGTGCTATGCATATTTGAAAGCATGCTTGTAGCAAAAGTTAAGTTTGTGGTTTATGTCTTAATGAAATAACAAAATGCAGGCCATGAACTGGATAATACTGTTAAAGAGCTTATCATGCGTTCCTTTTCTATGCATGTGCTCTCTTTTCTATTGTTATGTAGCTGTGCTTTTGCATGTCAAGGGAATTAATTTGTTATCACCTGTGAGTGTCCATTTGGGACCTCTTTCTATATCCCTTGATTTGTATGACCGATTGTTTCCCTATCACATGTTATCTGAGCCATAGATTCTGCTTCAGGCAATTCTATGCTCTGATGGGAGTAAGGCATTAGGTAAGAGATTCACAGGCGTTTACCATTCTGTGTGGTCTCTTTTGATGAATGTGTCCTCTCTTGGTTATGCCATATTTCTTCCTTTTCTATGAATCTGGCCAAAGTGAGATTTTCATCTTGACTTGTGCTCGAATTTGCAAACTGCTAGTTAAGTGGCTGGGGGCAACATTTTATGTTCCTGTTTTCGAGTGCCAATCATTATCAAAGTCTCACGCAAATTAGAGCAATGTATTGTATTCCAACCCATTGGAGTAGATGAGGCCAGTCTGTTGTTATATTACATCCAATGCAAATGGCATTTCACACCCCACCTACCAAAATGATGCACATTCCAGGCTAGCAAAACCAGTGTTTGACTGATGAAGTGGTCAAGTTGTTCTCTGGTATCAATACTTGATTATTCAGGCACAGCATGAATGAAGTGTCTGCTGTTTTAGTGCACCAGGTGTTGAAATTTAAGTATAATTATAATATTATTGTGGTTGTTTCCCCATTTTGCTTGATTAAAAACGCTGTCTAAATGCTAAAAAATTTATTTGCAAAGTTTATGATCAGACTGCTGAGTAAATATTTGTGTTGCTTGGTTCAGTTCATCCGATTCTGCATTTGGGATGGACATGTTCAAGAGGATGCTCCAAAGTGGGCATCCAACCATGCTCAGCTAATCATCCGAGCTCAAAAGCTGAATCACTGCTTCCTAATCTCCTGCTCAGGTGAAATAATTCCCCTTCTGTTGGTGGTAGTCAGAATGTGCATCTGATAACTTGTTACCCCCTACACAGAAGAAGCTGCAGAGAAGAGCCGGTTCGATTTTCTGAAAAGGAAGTGCTTGTTAGGTACATAATTAATTGTTTTTATCTTTGTAGATATTCTCTTTTTTGTTTATCGAGTTCCTTCATTTTCGTCTCTAGTATGGTGCTTATACGGTTATACCTCCCTGTACAGACCATATTGCTAGCAGTCCAATTACCAGGATCATAAACTATGATGTGAAATACCATGTTTAAATTATGAATGTGAATCATGTTTAAAGTATCCAGATATATCGAGGATATATCCGTGGATCCGTGGATCCCAATGCGAAATTCAGGAAGATATATTCATCAAGCAATATTTTTGGATACTTTACCAATATTTTGCCCATTTTTCATTTTTTTGCTTTTTAACTGATATTTCACTAATAATTTACCTATATTTCATCTTTTTTTTTTCAATTATTAAATAAATTAATTTTAATTAGTTTATTTTTAAATTTGATTTAATTTATTATCAAAAATATAAAAACATAATTTTCTTAAGGAGAATTGAGTTTTGCACCCACTTGGGCTTGAAAATTGGCCCAAGGTCCTCGTATCCTTGTATTTAAGCCCAAAACCTAGTGGATGAGTAAAAATTGAGATGAAGGATACCTTTTAAAATTTTCTGAAATACCTTGACTATCAAAAAGAAAAGAAAACAACTAACTTCCTATTTTCTCCCATTCTCTTTTTCCCTAATATTTTTAAGGTTATAGATAATATTTGAATATTTTCTCCATTTTATGGAGAATACATAGATATTGTCTTAATATATTATTTTGTAACATGATCCGTGGAGAATAAAGAAAATTGTGAGAAAAACTTTTGCCTTTCTTATTCACCTTGATTATCTTATATACATCACATTCCTAAATAAGGTAAACTCCTAAAAGAGTACAATAAAAAATCTTCTAATATAGGAAAATATTAACAGCAAATATATACACAATAATATTCTTGAAATTATACCTAATATTCCTGAAATTATGCTTAAAATGATCATCTTTTAACTAATACTGATAATTAATTTTTAATTGAATAATGTATTATAACTTAATAATTTGAAAAATATTCAAATATCCTTTTAAATCTAAAATAGATGTGGACTTGACATGGTTTAAATTATTAAAGCACGATGCCATTAAGTCAAGCAAATGTATCATATTAAGAGATATGTATGTAATTATATTATAATTTTTTTTTCCTCGTACATGATATCTTTTGTATTAAGTTTTGTAGATGAAAATTAATAAAATCTTTTGTTAGGTAAAGAGGTATAACAACACATTAAAATCGAAAAGAGAATATAATGGAACGCAAATTAGATGAAAATCACCTTAAATAGGGATATAATAGAAAACATGTAAATGCAAGAAAAAACAAGTTTAGATGAAATTTAAAATAAAAAAAAATCAAAGAAAATAAATTAAAAGTAATAATATAAAAATCGTAGAATCTTCAAAACTATATTACAACAAAAAAATTATTTTAAATTAACTTGATAATTTAAATTAATAATTTTAAAAAAAAATTACAAAAGTTACAAAGATAAATTTTTTATCCTTTTTAATTCTATTTAAATATGAATTTTTTAATCTCGACTGACATTATGTTTGTAAAGGAAAAATAGTAAAAATATATATTTTATTCGGTTTACTTGTAATAAACACTTTAAATGTGATTAATTTTAATTTTATTTCCTATGTTTTAATTTTGGTAAGGAAGATTTAAATGACATAGTTTGATAAAAAAAATATTGATAATTTTTCCTCAATGGTTATCATATGTTGTTTATATTGTCTTTAAGTCATTTGAAACAATGACACTAATGTTATCCATTTATATTAATTTGATTTCACAAAAAAAATGTAATACCTAAATATTATGGTTAATTTTCCTTTATATAGGATGTAAATATAGTAAGAAAAAATATTGTTAAAACTACTTAAACAAAATATGCAATTACAAATTTTGAATGATGAAATTTAAAATTTAAAATTAAAACAATTTTTAGGTGAAGGAATGTGTGGGGGAAAAGTGTTCAATCTTTAGGTGACAAGAAAAAAAAAAGTTTAGAATTGATTGAAATTTTGCATAAAGGGTAGCTTTGTACACCCTTGTATAATTAATACATTTGCCTCATATAGTTAGTACATTTGCCTTGTATAATGAGTGTAACACCCTTGTATAGTTAGTGTAACACTCTTATACAATAGTGCGAATTTCATATACAATTTGTGGGTGACAAATAAAATAAATAAATGATTCAAAATCGACTAAAATATTTCACAAATGATAGTCTTGTACACTTAGTACATTTCCCTTGTATAGTTACTGTAACACCATTGTGCAATGGTGCAATATATCCCTCTTAAGTTGTGTGTTCACGTATGTATATTAACCTTATTTCTAATGGTTTGACTGACAAAATGGTGGATGAATTAGGATTAATTTTTTTTTTTCCCAAACATTATTATTAAGGAAAGTTTCAGAATTTCCATGTGGAAGTTAAATAAATTGCATGACATGGGTATGCAATCTGTGGGTGACAAGGAAAATGAAAAAATGATTCAAAATTGATTAAAATATTTCATAGATGGTAGACTTGTACACCTTTGTACACTTAGTACATTCCTCTTGTACAATTAGCGTAATACGATTGTACAATGGTGCAATATCTCTCTCCTAAGTAATGTGTTCCCGTAAGTGTGTTAACCATATTTCTAATGGTTTAACTGAGAAAGGGGTGGATGAATTAGGGTTAATTTTTTTTCCCCAAACATCATTACTGGGAAAGTATCGGAATTTCCATATGGGAGTTAAATAAAGTGCATGACATGAGTATGCAATTTGTGGGTGACAAGGAAAATAAAGGAGTAGTTCAAAATAGATTGAAATATTTTATAAATGGTAATCTTATACACTGTTTGTACACTTAGTACATTTCTCTTGTACAATTAGTAAATACCCTTATACAGTGACACAAATTTCATATCCCCGTAGTGCATGTATCTATATATGTATTAAACATGATTCTAGTAGTTTGATTAAAAAAATGACGGAAAACTTAAATCCAATTTTTTTATGAACATATTACATTTAAAAAAAAAATACAATTGACCAATTCCTTTATTTAATTGTGAATATATTATATTTTAAAAATAAAAAAAGAATATTCAATAAACGAATTTTTTTTTTAATATCTTCATATAAAAAAATATAGTATTAAACAAGGTCTTCAATTTTCATTTTTAAAAATAGTTTTCATTTTTTTAATTAAATGAATTTTCAAAAAGAGACAATATAAAAAATAAAATTTATTTTTAAAAATAAAAAAATTAAAACTAGAAAAAAATATTTTAAAACCAAACTCAAACATAATCTATATAATTTTTAACTACTTGTTTTCATTTAAAATGAGTAAATATATCATTTAACCATTTTATATGAGAAAAATCCAATCTCTACTGTAATATGTATTGATATAATCTATTTCTAAATACGAAAACATTTTAGTTGGATATTTAAAATAAAAACTCTTCATCTATCCTCTTTCTCTCTTTTTCCTTTTTCTTATTTCACTAAATTTTCAATTAATTCAAATCATTAAAAAAAATTCCTTAATAAACAAATTTGGAACTTTCATATAACTTATTACCAAAAGTCTATGTTAAAAAAAATATTAAAATATGGAAGGAAAAAGATTAAAAAAAAATTTAAACTTTTTATTTATAATAGTAAAAAAAGTAAACTTTAAAATAATTTTTAGTATAAAAGGAAAAAAATAGTAAATCTATTTATTTTAAATAGTATTTTAATCATTAAATTATTTACTTCTAAAATGTAAAAAATAATTTTTATTCATTTAAATTAATATTTTTTTGGAAAGTATTTTCCAAAATGATTTTTGAATCATTACTATAATTTTTGTTTATTTATAAATTTAAAATAGAAAATAATGCTAATTTTTTAATTATTTTAAAAAGAGTTTAAACAATAATGAAAAAAAAATGATTAAATAAAAGAGAATTTTATGGAATGAAGATATAAAGAGTGGTGGTATAAAAACAAAAATGATGGGAGTGAGTCAAAAGGGTATTTTTGTCTATTCCAATCTTATATCCTTGTAATCAATTATGGATATTCAAGGACCTTTTATTATTTATTAAGCTCAAGTAGGTATAAAACACAATTCTCCCTTTTATTAATTGGTTTTTTTTTTATTATATATAATCTATATATTTATTAAATATAAAAATATAAATATTAAAAAAATTATACATATATTATTATTTAGAATACATTTAAATTAAAATAGATTATAATTTTAATATTAAAGATATTTTAAAATTAGATAGATTATCATAATATAATTATAAAATAATATATCATGTAACTTAATATAAATATAAATGTATATTTATAAAATGTATATTCTTTTTATCAAATATATTATTATCAAATATGATAAGTTATATATAATTTTTTTATTTAAAAAAATTAAAATGTTTATTTTTATTTTTTATATAATTTTTAGAATTTTTTTAATATTTTCATAATTTTTAGGTCATTGATATTTTATGTTAAAATATGTATTTATGACATATCGGTAAAATGAAATTATGATATATTCGTGTGATTATTAATATTTGATATTTTCATCGTTGATGTGATCACATAGTTACATGATAGAACCCGCCACGCCCTGGGTGTTGACACACTCAGGAAAAGGTGGATGCTAAGATACTATTATAAGCTTTATTTTTCTCATGCTGGATATATAGCTAATTTTGTCATGGCAAATGCATCATAATGAGCATTTATGTGAAAATGTTCAATCGGTCATCTTCCTTGTGATTTCTCTTTCACCATAAGAACACAGAGGCAACTGTTCTGATTGGAAGTGTTTTCGAAAAACAATTCTTAGAAACAAATTTTGAAAACTATTTTATAAAGTTTTATAGAATAAAAGTTTGTACAGAAATTCAAAACATTTTTAACCCCCTTTTTTATATTTTTAAGTATATTTTAAAAATAATTTTTATTTATAGAACTTTATTTTTAATTATTTTATATATAATCGTTTTTTAAAACAATCCGAAAAAATAAGTAAAAGATATTTTCTGAAAATATCTTCTTTGGTATTTGTTTTTTAAAATAATTTTCTATTTTCTAGAATAAAAAAATATGTTTGAGAATTAAAAAATTTAAAAATAGTTTTATATTCTTAAATAGAGAAAATAAGGTATTATCAAAAAGCATTTTTTTTAGTTATTTTACTTTATTTAAAATGTAATTATACAAATATGAAGAATAATTAAAAATAAAATATTATAAATAATTTTTGTTTTTTAAAACATGTTTGAAAATATGAAAAATAAGTTATGAATATTTCAAGTTTATAAACAAACTTTTATTTTATTAAACACTCGAGGATAATTTTTAAAAATTGTTCTTAAAAAATAATTTTGAAAATACTTTCCAAACAAAGTTTATGTTTTATGCTTTTAAAAATAGAAAATTGTGTTACAATTGCTAAATATATTTTCTTGTTTTATTTTGAAGAACAAAAACTATTTTAAAAAAATAATTATGAAACATAGCCTATATTTTCTATTTTTAAAAACAAAAAGTTATCTTTTGGTTGTGAAGTATATTTTATTGTTTTTGGTTTTGGAGGACAAAAAATTATTTTAAAAAACAATTGTAAAAGAGTTGCTTGTCAAGAAAATGAAGATATGAGTGGAGGGCATGGAAGGAGGGAAGGCGATGGAAATCTCATTGGAAATTGGTTGTATTCTATTACAGGGATTTAGTTAAGGCATTGGAATGACATTTTTTTTTTTGGGTATTATAAAAATATATCATCAATCGTCTCACACGACATTTAAGGTCTTATTTATTTATCTCCTATTTGAGGAAAGTAATTGGAAATTTTTTCATAGGTTAGAAGAGGAATTGGAAGGTAAACAAATTAGAAAAGAAAGACAAATTTTGCAAAGAAAATAGTGTGATGTGATGGAAGGTAAACAAATTAGAAGAGGGATTGGAAGTGCAAAGTGACATCTGACCAAGAATGAGTTGTTTTCAAATGTTTAAAAAAGTATTAATCCTTTCAAAATCCACTATCAAATAAGCTCTAATTAAACGTAGTCTAAAAATCATTTAAGTATTCCATAAAAGATACAAGAAAATGAGTCCACGTAAAATGATAATGGATATGAAAAGAAAATCTTTTTAAAAGTTTTGTTTTTACTCTCATATGTTTATGTTCTTCTTTACGGATCTTTCGGAACTTTTATTGATCAAAGTTTCACGATAAAATTTTATGATATTTATTGAAGTCGAAGGTACTAATAAAATATTGAGAAATGAAGATTCAAGTTTTGGAGATGATAATTGTCTACTTAAAGATATTTTTTAATAAATATAAAACTCTAACTTTTAATTATGAAGAGTTTCCGATTTTTATAACACTTTAAAGACGAGTTTTTTTTTTTTTTAATTAAAAAAGGAATTGGAAATGGGAAAAAAAATCATGAATGTTTGAATCCTCGTGAGGGTGTTTGGATGCCTCTTTAGTGTGGTTGAACACTTCCTTTTGATTCTATCAAATTTTGTACTTTTTTTTTATATACCTTTTCAATTCATTTACATGTCATCCTAGAAGTTTTATCAAATCATAAATCATATCTATGTTTTTGTTTTCCTTTTATAGAAAATGGATTTTACTTTTCTTAAGAAAAATTTGAAAACATTAGATTGATTTTTCCATTTTTTGATCTCGAATTTTTGAAAAAGGAAAATAGAAAACCACAGTGCAAACATGTTTTCAAATCTATTTTTTTTTAAATTAAAAAAAATAATCTAAACAAATAGGGTCTAACTTTTTTCCATTCTAAATTCAACTTTTCATAAAATGAAAATGTATCAAAAATAGAATTTAAACATATATATGAGAGAGAGAGAAATAGGGTCTAACTTTTTTTCCACTCTAAATTCAACTTTTCATAAAATGAAAATGTATCAAAAATAGAATTTAAACATATATATATATATATATATATATATATATATATATATATATATATATATATATATATATATGAGAGAGAGAAAGAGAAATAGGTCTAACTTTTTTCCATTCTAAATTCAACTTTTTCATAAAATAAAAATGTATTAAAAATAGAATTTAAACATATATATGAGAGAGAGAGAGAGAGAAAACTCCTAATTTGATTTTTGAAAAGATAAAAGTTATTTTTTAAGTTGAATAAGAGTTTTTATGTTAATTTGACCAATTTTAGCTAATTTCATTCAAATGACTTATTTCTTAAAAAAAAAAAAAAGTTTAATATAAAAGTAAAAAAAAAAAATGTTATTATAGAAACTTCATTTTAAGTTATACAATAAATTCTTTTCTATTTAATAAAACTTTTATAATACAAATATTTTTTTAAAAAAATTATGATAATCAAGGAGGATAAGAGTGTCTTTTAAATGGCGCTTGTTAAAGATTATATATGGAAAAATCAAAACGCCATACATACGCAAGTCACTAACAAAGCACATGCATGGTATATTTGGAAACAGAGCGCCTACGGGTCTGGCTGGCGCCATCATTGCATTGTGGCTTGATTGGCATTGTGGTCTCTTTCATTTGTGGTATAAGATCCCTCCTCTCCCCCCACGAGACACACCATCAAGACATGGACAGTGTGAAACACTTCGTTCTAGTTCACGGGGCTTGCCATGGAGCTTGGTGCTGGTACAAGCTTGTCCCACTGCTCAAATCCTTTGGTCACCGCGTCACCGCTCTGGACTTGGGCGCTTCTGGGGTTAACCCCAAGCGCCTCGACGAGCTTGCTTCTGTGTACGATTATGTGCAGCCACTGATGGAGTTCGTGGCCTCCCTTCCTCAAGATGAGAAGGTGGTGTTGGTGGGTCATAGCTATGGAGGCCTCGCTATTTCTCTGGCTATAGAGAGCTTCCCTGAGAAGATCCTCGTTGGGGTCTTTGTATCAGCTTATATGCCAAATTATATATCCCCACCTGTAACTCTCGCAGAAGAAGTGAGCACAATCAATCTTTGATCAAACCCTAATCTGCTCAACATACACATCATTGAATTCTATTTTTTATACTGATTTTGTTTTATATATGATTTTGGACAAACCAGTTCTTCATCAATAGAAGCAAGCCTGAGTCACTACTGGATACCCAGCTTTCGTTTGGCCAAGGACTGGAGAGCCCTCCAACAGCACTGACCTTTGGTCCAGATCACTTATCAGTGGCACTTTATCAAAACTGCCAACCGGAGGTGAGTGTTTAATTTAATCGAATTTGCTTGAACTAAATGGATGGAAAATGATGTCATGTAAGTTGTTTGATTCCAACCATTTGGAACAGAGGTGTGTAATGGGGTTTGTTGTGTTGCAGGATTTGGAACTGGCCAAAAGTTTGATAAGGCCTCACGGGTTGTTCCTGGAAGACTACGCCAAGGAATCTTTACTAAGCAAAGAGAAGTTTGGATCCGTGGATCGGGTGTATGTGGTGTTGGAAGAAGATGAAATAATGAAGGATTTCCAGCAATGGGTGATCGACAACAGCCCACCAAAAGAAGTGAAGTTCATTGCCGGAGCTGATCATATGGGGATGATGTCCAAGCCCAAAGAGCTCTGCCTCTGTTTCCAGGAGATAGTTCAGCAGTATAATTGAATTTGCAGTCCTCCTTCAATAAACAACTGCAATAAGAAGAGTACTAACCTATTAGATCGTTGCAATATCCCAGTAGTTCAAATATTTTCGTGAATTTTCTCAGGTCTGGGTTTGCTTTTTCATGATGAATCTAAATTGATTTTCTCATCAGTAATTAGTAGATGATAATCAGCAGACTCAGTCGTCACCATGTGTCCTCTTTGCCAAAAATAGAAGCTAAATTAATTTTCTCATCGATAATTAGTAGCTGATAACCAGCAGACTCAGCGGTCATCATTTCTTTTAAAGGATAACTTGGTAGACAATAAATTTATTGACATTAAAATTCGTTCTACACTTGGCAACAGAGCAAATCAAATATTTAAGGCCTTTCCTTCTATGACATGGTAATGGGCCAATGGCAAAAAGAAGAGAAAAAAATTAAAATTTTCACATTGATGAGTCTCATTGTGAACTCCTCCGGTAAGAATTTGAAAACGCAAGGGATTAAGGGCCCCAAAACGGTGCATTTATGGCCCGGCCCGCTGCCCGTTCTGGGCCATACATAAGCCCGGCCCACATGAAGCTACGCTATCTCACAAAAGGAACGAATTTAGTAACTAATCATAATAGGGATCAAATTATGAATTATTGATGGATCAAAGTTTCACAATGAAAATTTCAGCTTTGTTGATATATGCAATGCAATACACATTGGAACAAAGTCAAAATAATTAAATAATTAAATAATTAAATATTCATGAACGACGCAACAAAACAATAGTGAGAGGCTGAGAGCAAATGAGCATTGACAATCAAAAGATATCTACAGTAATACAGAGAATCTGAAAGGAAGGACGTCACTGTCTTTGAGAAGGCTGTATACCAAACATTATATATGGCACTTATAAAGTCATAACGCCCATGATAATATATATATATGCACGCCTGTGACGAACGACATGATTAGTATTTGGAAACAAAGGCTACGTTTCTGGCCGGCGCCGTCATCTCATTGTGCCTTTATTGCCGTTGTGGTCTTTTTCATTTATAGTATAAGATTAGCCCTCGCCCCACGCGATTCAAAGCATCAAGATATGGACAGTGGGAAACACTTCGTTCTAGTTCATGGAGCTGGCCATGGAGCTTGGTGCTGGTACAAGCTTGTCCCACTGCTCAAATCCTTTGGTCACCGCGTCACCGCGCTGGACTTGGGCTCTTCTGGGGTCAACCCCAAGAGCCTGGACGAGCTTGCTTCTGCATACGATTATGTGCAACCACTGATGGAGTTCGTGGCCTCCCTTCCTCAAGATGAGAAGGTGGTTTTGGTGGGTCATAGCTATGGTGGCCTCCCTATTTCTCTGGCTATGGAGAGCTTCCCTAAGAAGATCCTAGTTGCGGTCTTCGTATCAGCTTATATGCCAAATTATATATCCCCACCTATAACTCAAGCACAAGAAGTGAGTACAATAAATCTTTGATCAAACTCTAATCTGCTATACATATATATCATTGAAATTCTATTTGTTGCACTGATTTTGTGCAAAATATGATTCTGGACAAACCAGTTCCTCATCAATAGAATCAAGCCAGAGTCGTTATTGGATTCCCAGCTTTCGTTTGGTCTAGGACTGGAAAGCCTTCCAACAGCAGTGACGTTTGGTCCAGATTACTTATCAGTGGCACTTTATCAACACTGCCAACCGGAGGTGAGTGTTTAATTTAATCGAATTTGCTCCAACTAAATGGATGGAAAATGATGTTATATAAGTTGTTTGATTCCGACCATTTGCAGCAAAGTGTGAAATGGGATTTGTTGTGTTGCAGGATCTGGAACTGGCCAAAAGTTTGGTAAGGCCTCATGGGTTGTTCCTGGAAGACTTCGCCAAGGAATCTTTACTGAGCAAAGAGAAATTTGGATCCGTAGATCGGGTGTATGTGGTGTTGGAAAAAGATGAACTAATGAAGGAGGATTTCCAGCGATGGGTGATTGACGACAGCCCACCAAAAGAAGTGAAGTTCATTGCCGGAGCTGACCATATGGTGATGATGTCGAGGCCCAAAGAACTCTGTCTCTGTTTCCAGGAGATAGTTCAGCAGTATAATTGAAATTGCAGGCCTCCTTCAATAAACAACAATAATTGTAAACTGAAATATATAAGAAGAGTGCAAACATATATACTGGATCCCTGCAATCCCATAGTAGGTTAAATTTAGTGAATTAATTGTCTCAGAGCTGGGTTTGCTTTTCTCTTGATGAATCTAAATTTTCTCATCAGTAATTAGTTGATGATAATCAGCAGACTCACTGCTCATCATTTGTCAAATTTGCCAACAATAAAAAAGCATGTGAGCAGCTATGGGATTGCAGGTACAAGCTTGTCCCACTGCTCAAATCCTTTGGTCACCGCGTCACCGCTCTGGACTTGGGCGCTTCCGGGGTTAACCCCAAGCGCCTCGACGAGCTTGCTTCTGTGTACGATTATGTGCAGCCACTGATGGAGTTCGTGGCCTCCCTTCCTCAAGATGAGAAGGTGGTGTTGGTGGGTCATAGCTATGGAGGCCTCGCTATTTCTCTGGCTATGGAGAGCTTCCCTGAGAAGATCCTAGTTGGGGTCTTCGTATCAGCTTATATGCCAAATTATATATCCCCACCTGTAACTCTCGCAGAAGAAGTGAGCACAATCAATCTTTGATCAAACCCTAATCTGCTCAACATACACGTCATTGAAATTCTATTTGTTATACTGATTTTGTTTTATATATGATTTTGGACAAACCAGTTCTTCATCAATAGAAGCAAGCCTGAGTCACTACTGGATACCCAGCTTTCGTTTGGCCAAGGACCGGAGAGCCCTCCAACAGCACTGACCTTTGGTCCAGATCACTTATCAGTGGCACTTTATCAAAACTGCCAACCGGCGGTGAGTGTTTAATTTAATCGAATTTGCTTGAACTTACTGGATGGAAAATGATGTCATGTAAGTTGTTTGATTCCAACCATTTGGAACAAAGGTGTGTAATGGGGTTTGTTGTGTTGCAGGATCTGGAACTGGCCAAAAGTTTGGTAAGGCCTCACGGGTTGTTCCTGGAAGACTACGCCAAGGAACTGACCATATGGTGATGATATCGAGGCCCAAAGAACTCTGTCTTTGTTTCCAGGAGATAGTTCAGCAATATAATTGAAATTGCAGTCCTCCTTCAATAAACAACAATACTTGTAAACTGAAATATATAAGAAGAGTACAAACATATATACTGGATCCCTGCAATCCCATAGTAGGTTAAATTTAGTGAATTAATTGTCTCAGAGCTGGGTTTGCTTTTCTCTTGATGAATCTAAATTTTCTCATCAGTAATTAGTTGATGATAATCAGCAGACTCCCTGCTCATCATCTGTCAAATTTGCCAACAATAAAAATGCATGTGAGCAGCAATGTGGCCACTAATGTTGGTTCCTTTTTTATCTTTGTATGATCCAAAAATTTAGAGTCTCACACGCAAGGGAAAACTCTTTGGTGTTAAGAAAACCAGAAAGACTTATGTAAAGATAAGGAAATTAGGAGGATTCACCTTAATTGTTGAAGAACAAATCTTGGCTATTATGTGGTATGACTAAATCAATCAAGCAACCATCCCTTAACAATAGGGACTTATTGACTGAGTGGTAATAAACCAAAACAACCTAACATCTAAAATAACAAAACTTAACAATTGGGGTACTTACTCATCGCCTTCTTCATTCCTCTAAAAATATTCTAATGCTCCTTTTGTAAAAGGATCATGGTTGGTAGTTTAATAGGCATCCTATCATCGCCATGTTGTTGGTTATATAGGATCGGTTTCAAACCTCACAAGGCAAAATTTGTAAGTCTTCCATGCAACGATCTTTGTTCATATATGGAAATCATATTTAATTGAACATCAAATTGTCATTGTACAAACCCATTATGTCGTCTTAGTACCAAGCAACTCTAAGGGGTACGTGCACTTTGTCATTTTTGGATAATCATGCTCCATCCAAGGTGTCAATTGTCATACCCACGGATTTTTATTTTTATTTTTTGAAAAAGTTTATAACTTAAAAAGAGGTTAATTCTTATAAAAACTCTATTTTAATTTATGTAAGGAATTTTTTTTTTTTGCCTTATTTAATAAAAAATTTATAATACCAATATTACCCTTAAATTTTGTGATTTTGACTTTAATTTCAGCTTTTAAATGTGCCAAAAATAGAAAACTATTTTAAACAAGGGCTTTACTTTTTTCTCTTTCCAAATATTTTTCCCTAATAGTTTCTTTCCTTTAAAATTTTCATTATCCTGCCCTCTCCTTAATCTTTTGTCCCATATGAGTTCTAAATCCATCAATCCAAGAGCCTAAAGACCCCTGCACTAATTCAGTTTGCATCAAGTTGCTTATTCAAATTTTAAATGAAAAGCCTATTTTCCATCAGAGTCAAAATAATTAAATAATTAAATAATTAAACATCACGCAAGACAAGAGTGAGCAAATGAGCATTGACAATCAAAAGATATCTAGGCTGAAACTGAGAATCTGAAACGAAGGATGTCACTGTCTTTGAAATGGCAGACACATAGTTTTGTAGTCATCTTGCCCGTCCATTTTAACCGGTTGTTCCTTTAACCGGTCATCTGGTCTTCTTCTTCTTATTTTTTTATTTTTATTTTAAATGGATGGGCAAGATCAATCTTGCATATCGAACGGCCAGAATAAAATTGGGTGCGGTACAAGGGCGGAACCGCAGAATTATCCCATAGGAAAACAGAGGCTACGTTTCTGTAAACCAAACCGCATGTTTAGCATATTTGGGAACAAAGGCTACGTTTCTGGGCAACGCCGTGTATAAGATCCGCCCTCGCCCCACGCGATTCAAAGCATCAAGACATGGACAGAGGGAAACACTTCGTTCTAGTTCATGGCGCTGGCCATGGAGCTTGGTGCTGGTACAAGCTTGTCCCACTGCTCAAATTATTGGGTCACCGCGTCACCGCTCTGGACTTAGGCTCTTCTGGGGTCAACCCCAAGCGCCTGGACGAGCTTGCTTCTGTATACGATTATGTGCAACCACTGATGGAGCTCGTGGCCTCCCTTCCTCAAGATGAGAAGGTGGTTTTGGTGGGTCATAGCTATGGAGGCCTCCCTATTTCTCTGGCTATGGAGAGCTTCCCTGAGAAGATCCTAGTTGCGGTCTTCGTATCAGCTTATATGCCAAATTATATATCCCCACCTATAACTCAAGCACAAGAAGTGAGCACAATAAATCTTTCATCAAACTCTAATTTGCTATACATATATATCATTGAAATTCTATTTGTTGCACTGATTTTGTGCAAAATATGATGTTGGACAAACCAGTTCTTCATCAATAGAAGCAAGCCTGAGTCGTTATTGGATTCCCAGCTTTCGTTTGGTCTAGGACTGGAATGCCTTCCAACTGCAGTGACGTTTGGTCCAGATTACTTATCAGTGGCATTTTATCAACACTGCCAACCGGAGGTGAGAGTTTAATTTAATCGAATTTGCTCCAACTAAATGGATGGAAAATGATGTTATATAAGTTGTTTGATTCCGACCATTTGGAGCAAAGTGTGAAATGGGATTTGTTGTGTTGCAGGATCTGGAACTGGCCAAAAGTTTGGTAAGGCCTCATGGGTTGTTCCTAGAAGACTTCGCCAAGGAATCTTTACTAAGCAAAGAGAAATTTGGATCCGTAGATCGGGTGTATGTGGTGTTGGAAAAAGATGAAGTAATGAAGGAGGACTTCCAGCGATGGGTGATTGACGACAGCCCACCAAAAGAAGTGAAGTTCATTGCCGGAGCTGACCATATGGTGATGATGTCGAGGCCCAAAGAACTTTGTCTCTGTTTCCAGGAGATAGTTCAGCAGTATAATTGAATTTGCAGTTCTCCTTCGATAAACAATTGCAATAACAAGAGTACTAACCTACTAGATCGTTTCAATATCCCAGTAGTTCAAATATTTTCGTGAATTTTCTCAGAGCTGGGCTTGCTTTCCCATGATGAATCTAAATTGATTTTCTCATCAGTAATTAGTAGATGATAGTCAGCAGACTCAGTGGTCATCATTTTCCCCTTTGTTAGATATTTTTCTAATGTCCACATGACACGTGTATGGCTTTAGTATTTTATTAAAATGGAGTTATCTAATCTAATCTCTAAAATATTAGTTATACAATTAGAAAAGTAATTTCCTATTTTTTACTCATTACTTTGATGGGAAGTGGAGTGACAGTTACTAAACCGTCGGTAGTTACCAAAAGGAAATAGGTCATCTCTCTACCCCTTTAAGTAGCATTGTACGGTTTTCATCATTTTTTTTTTAATGTGGAATGTAATTTTTCATTTAAGAGAAAGGGCTAAGAGAGAGAAACCTATCTTCTGGAGAATTCTTCATTTTCAGATCAAGAATTGATTGAAGAAATTGCTATGGATTCCGGTATGTTATTTATGTTTGTGAAAATCATGATAGTCAAGATCTTGGAATTTGTAAAGCATTAAGTTTACGTTTAAATTTTCTTTAGCATGTGGTATCAGAGCACTTGTTAAGACTTTCATGATTTTCCATTATGATCTATTTGCTGGAATCAATTATTTGGGGAAGATTTCATTTAGATTTGCTCGGTTATATTTGATATGATTTAGTTTTGATTTCATTTTTTTTCCACTGCGACTATTAAAGTTTTTCACAAAAATAAATTAAATCTCTTTTTTATTTACATTATTTATTACTTATTATTCGGTGACTAACTAATTCCTAGATGAGTGGGATTCTATTTTGCTGGGTGATTCGTATACGATAATATGATGGTTTGACCATTTCCATGAGAATTTCTAGTAATGCCGTTGGCTTTTATTGAACAAATAGCATATTTTCGTGCATTTTCTTTTCCGCGTGATGCTATATGCCTATCTTTTAGTAAATTGTTTTGCGAAGTGATTATTTTAACTCAAAATCCTGTTTTATGAAATAGTTTGGTGATCACCAAAGTGAACCAACTAGAAAATCATAGGTTTCAAGTTGTATTTTGGATCTTAATACTCATATCCCAAGTATTAAGAAAATGGCTTTGCAAATTTTTGAATAGGTATTTATATGTATCTTTGATCATGAGAATATTTTGGCTTGGCCCAAAGGTGCACCACTTTTCTTGTGATTAATATACTGAGGTAAAATAATTTATGTGTACCCTTAATTGAGAGTTGGAATCAGATACCTAAAGGTAACAGACCTATCGGATTATGGATACATTATTAATTATTTTTTATAGGTGAAAGGGAATCACCATAATAGTCAAAAGTTTAATTTGTATGCTGTAATTTTCATCCAAAGATGTGTTATAGTAGTATTATTTATTATTTATTATTTAACTCAAAGCATTAATGTGTGAGCATATATTTAATTGTAGTTTCAGTTCCTGTTTCGCTTCATTCGCACGCTTCATATGTTCTGATCCTTAATGGAACAAATTTCTTAGACTGGTCTGAGCAAGTCCAGTTTCACCTAGGTGTACTGGATCTTGATTTGGCACTTCGGACTAAGAAACCGCCTGCTATTATTGAGGAAAGTAACGCGGAAGAAAAAAATTTAAGTCATTCTTGGGAAAGATCGAACAGATTGAGCATTATGTTTATGCTAATGAGTATATCGAACAACATTAAGTCAACACTTCCTGAACGTGACACTGTTAAGGAATTTTTTAAGACTGTGGAAGAACGTTTTCGTTCAGCTGACAAGTCTCTTGCTGGGACATTAATGGTTGAACTCACTACCATGAAGTTTGATGGTACTCGTGGGATGCATGAGCACATCCTTGAGATGTCAAATTTAGCTGCTAAACTGAAGGCTCTTGGGATGAATGTGGATGAGTCTTTTTTTATTCAATTTATTTTGAACTTCTTGCCTCTTCAATATGGGCCATTTCAAATTCATTACAACACTATTAAGGATAACTGGAATGTAAATGAATTGGCCAGTATGCTTGTTCAAGAAGAGACAAGACTTAAGCAACAAGGACATCATTCAATTCACCTTATAAGTAAAGGAGCCAGTAAGAAGTGGAAGAAACCTAAGAAGGGTAAAATGGTAGAACCACCTAAGATCAATAAGGCCTCCTTAAGGAATAGAGACTCATGAAAGGAGACAAAACAGTATCAAGTGCTGTTTCTGTAAGAAGTTTGGGCATGTTCAGAGAGATTGCCCCAAACGTAAGGCATGGTTTGAGAAAAAAGGTAAGCCTTGAGTTGACATATGTTCCGATCAAATCTTACTGAAGTTTCTTCTAATACTTGGTGGATTGACTCAGGTTCCATTGTTCATGTTTCTAATTCGATGCAGGGTTTCCTTACAATCCAAACTTTAAACCAAAATGAAAGTTCCATAGTTGTGGGAAATGAAGTCAAAGTTCCAGTGGTTGCTACTAGGACATTTCGTTTATTTCTAGACACTGATTGTTATCTAGATTTGTTTCAGACTCTTTATGTTCCTTCTATTTCTTGTAATTTGGTTTCTATGTCTAAACTCGACCTTGAAGGTTATTCATTTTCATTTCGTAATAGGCAATTTGGTTTGTTTAAAAATTCTTCTTTTGTTGGTTCCAGTAGTTTATGTGATGGTTTGTATAAATTGAATCTTAATAGTCGTTTTACTGAAAGCCTTCTAACCCTGCATCATAATGTTGGAACTAAACGTAACCTGATCAATGAAAGTTCTTTTTACTTGTGGCACAGACGTTTGGATCATATATCCAAAGAAAGAATGAAGAGATTAGTGAAAGATGGGATTTTGCCTAACCTAGATTTTACTGATCTCGATGTGTGTGTGGATTTTATTAAGGGAAAGCAAACCAAACATACAAAGAAGGATGCTACAAGAAGTGGAGAACTTCTTGAAATTTTCCATACAGACATTTGTGGGCTGTTTGACTCTCCATCTTTTGGTAAAGAAAAATATCTTATCACTTTCATTGATGATTTTTCACGTTATTGTTATATTTATTTATTGCATGAAAAATCTTAAGCAGTGGATGCCTTAGAGGTGTACATTGTTGAGGTTGAAAGACAATTAAATAAAATGGTGAAAATTATCAGATCAGATAGATGTGGTGAATATTATGGTAGATATGATGGATTGGGTCAACGCCTTGGCCCATTTGCTAAACTACTAGAAAAGCATGGTATATGTGCACAATACACTATGCTAGGTATGCCTCAGCAGAATGGAGTGGCTGAAAGGCGTAATCGTACATTGATGGATATGGTTAGGAGTATGTTAAGTAATTCCTCTTTACCCATTTCATTATGGATGGAAGCCCTTAAGACCTCTATTTATTTATTGAACAGGGTTCCTACTAAAATAGTTCCAAATACTCCTTTTGAAATATGGACATGAAGGAAACCAAGTTTAAGGCACTTACACGTTTGGGGTTGCCCAGTGGAGGCTAGGATTTATAATCCACATGAAAAGAAATTGGATTTCAAAACCACTAGTGGTTACTTTATTGGCTATCCAATGAAATCCAAAGGGTATAGGTTTTATTGTCCTAATCATAGTACGAAAATTGTTGAAACGGGTAATGCCAGATTCATTGAGAATGGTGAAATCAGTGAGAGTGATCAATTACAAAAAACAAACATTCAAGAATTTAGGGTGCAAGTCCCACTACCCATAACTTCTAAAGAAATTGTTGTTCCTACAATTGTAGAATCTTTTGACAATGTTGAACAACAAATTAATGATCAATCACTTTCCAATGAGATTATCACTAATGAACCAATTATGGAAGAACCACAACAATCAACATTAAGAAGGTCTCAAAGAGAATGTAGACCTGCTATTTCTGATTATTATGTGGTTTATTTACAAGAACCTGATTATGATATTGGGACAAGTAAAGACCCGATTTCATTTTCACAAGCCATTGCCTGTAGTGATTATGATAAATGGATTGATGCCATGAATGATGAGTTGAAATCAATGGATCAAAACAAAGTCTGGGAACTTGTTGAATTGCCTGAAAAATATAAAGCAACTGGTTGTAAATGGGTCTTTAAGACCAAATGCGACTCAAAAGGCAATATCGAACGACATAAAACTAAACTTGTGGCCAAAGGTTTCACTCAGAAATGGGGTATTGATTATAAGGAGACCTTCTCTCATGTATCCAAGAAAGACTCACTTAGAATCATTATGACTTTAGTTGTTCATTTTGATTTAGAGCTACACCAAATGGATGTGAAAACTGTTTTTCTTAATGGGAGTTTAGAAGAAAAAGTTTATATGGATCAACCTGAAGGTTTCTCGATAAAAGGAAAGGAACGGATGATTTGAAAATTAAATAAGTCAATTTATGGACTTAAACAAGCTTCTAGACAATGGTATCTTAAATTCAATGATACTATTACTTCCTTCGGATTTAAGGAAAACACCGTTGATCGATGTATATACCTAAAGGTTAGTGGGAGCAAGTTTATATTTCTAATTTTATATGTTGATGATATATTGCTTGTCAATAGTGATCTTGTTTTATTGCACACAACCAAGAAATTCCTCTCTGAGAATTTTGAAATGAAAGATATGGGTGAGGCAACTTACATGATTGGAATAGAAATATTTCGTGATCGCTCACGTTATTTATTGGGGTTATCTCAAAACCGATATATTGAAACAAATCTTAGAGAGATTTGGTATGGAGAATTGTTCAGCTAGTGTAGCCCTAATTTAGAAAGTGGATAAATTTAGTCTCATGCAATGTCCACAAAATGAATGGGAACGTAAATAGATGGAAAAAATTCCTTATGCTTCTGCTGTAGGAAGTTTGATGTATGCACAAACTTGCACTAGGCCAGACATCAGTTTTGTAGTTGGTATGTTGGGCAGATACCAAAGTAATCCTGGAATGGATCATTAGAAGGCTGTGAAGAAAGTGATGAGGTACTTGAGGGGAACAAAATATTATATGCTTACTTTTAAGAGGTCTGATAATTTGGAGGTGATTAGCTACACTGATTCAGACTTTTCTGGATGTGTTGATAGTAGAAAATCAACTTTTGGTTATGTATATCTGTTGGCTGGGGCAGCAATTTCATGGAAAAGTGTTAAACAAGCTATTATTGTTGCATCCACAATGGAACTGAATTTGTGGCATGCTTTAAGGCCACGATTCATGGTTTATGGCTATGAAATTTTATCTCAGGGCTTGCTATTGTCGACACTATTGAGAATCCGTTGAGGATTTATTGTGATAATTCTACAGTTATATTTTTCTCCAAGAACGACAAATACTCTAATGGTGCTAAACACATGGAGTTAAAGTATTTTGCCGTTAAGGAGGAAGTTCAGAAACAACAGGTGTCTATTGAACATATTAATATTGAGCTCATGGTTGCAGATCCACTAACTAAAGGGTTACCACTAAAGACATTTAAAGAACATGTTAAAAATATGGGTCTTGATTGTAACCCTTGATGCCTATTATGTTTGGATTGCAAATGTTTGTTTATGTTATTAGACATTTTGTCATGTTTATGATTTTTCCTGTTTTCCATTTTGTACATACATCTATGAGATTGGATAAATGATAATAGGAAGTCTTTTACAAAGACAGTTTTTGTTGGACCAATTTTGGATACTTCTCATTTATGAACCATGGTTGATTGGATTGCTAGTGTTGTAGTACATGGAAGGGACTATGTCGCCTTATTGATGTACATCCGCCATGACTCATACTAGTGATTCATTTGACCATAGTATTTATGATGACCAATTTGAGTTAGAAATGAATTAGTGTTTTATGCGCATAATGTTGACTTCATTGGGGCTAAAATAAAGTTAGTCATATGGGACAAGTGGGAGAATGTTAGATATTTTTCTAATGTCCCACATGACATGTGTATGGCTTTAGTATTTTATTAAAATGGAGCTATTTGATCTAATCTCTAAAATATTGGTTATACAATTAGAGAAGTAGTTTCCTATTTTTTACTCATTACTTTGATGGGAAGTGGAGTGGTGGTTACTAAACCGTTGGCAGTTACCAAAAGGAAATAGGTCATCTCTCTACCCATTTAAGTAGCATTGTATGGTTTCCATAATTTTTTTTTAATGTGGAATGTAATTTTTCATTTAAGAGAAATGGCTAAGAGAGAGAAACCTATCTTCTGGAGAATTCTACATTTTCAGATCAAGAATTGACTGAAGAAATTGTTATGGATTCTGGTATGTTATTTATGTTTGTGAAAATCATGATAGTCAAGATCTTGGAATTTGTAAAGCATTAAGTTTACATTTAAATTTTTTTTATCACCCTTTGCCAAAAACAAAGCATGTGAACCGTTGTATTCTTTTTATCTACATCTGTTCCTTGCTTGGACAGATTCTTAAGCCTTAAAAGCATTTTTCAAACTCAAACGCAAGAGAAGACTTTAGATGGCTCTCTTACTTTCCACATGATTTATTTACATTTTAGAAGGCTTGTAATTTTCTTCTAATGTGAACCATCTTCTTATTTAATTTCGATAATTATTTTACCTTTAATACAAACATTTCCAAATAAGATTCCTGATTTAAAATTTAACCACATTAATTATGTACAATAAACTATTTCTTCTAAATATAGGTTGTGATTTGTGTATGAATTTCATAATTACTTCCTTAATTTTTCCTTCCTGCAAGAATATAAATCATGGTTAAGGTTTTGCAAAATTTTTCTTTTAAAGGATATAACTTGGTAGACAATAAATTTATTGGCATTAAAATTCATTTTACACTAAAAGTTTGTGACTATACCTTATATTTCTTATAGTGAAGTCACAATGGAAAACACATCATACCTGTGTTATTATGATTTCCATCATATTAATTAAACTTCCACAGTCACTATAATTTTTATATGAAATAACATTATGATTAAGATATTTCTATAATTTTGATGAGCACTTTGGAGTATTACTCATTTGCCTTCTTCATTCTACTAAAATTTTCAAAGAAAAATTACCCAATAGGGTAGGATTGATGGAATAATTACTAAGAAGGTTCTCTTATCTCAAAGATTTTTAAAGGACAATTTTATCTTTGAATATTGTTAGCCCAAGGGTTCTCCTAATCAGGTTTTGATGATAACAAACCATGGTTAAGTGACTAATTGGTTTGAATGGTAAAGAATCTCATGTATAAATTCAAAAATTCATCAAACGACCAAATGAATACAAGATCGAGACTTTCGGAAGACTTTTAATCATAGATAACAAATGTAAGATGAATGCATGGGTGTACTTAGGGTTTTCATATCTTTTCATGCATATTTGAAAACTCGATTTATTCTTTAAAATTACGATTTCATTAAAACCCGAGTTTTATCAAATGTATCTTAGGCAAAACGTTTCAAAATTGGCATATTAATTTACCTAAAGACCTTACCTAAGTGTTAGAAAAGAAAAGAAATGAAAAAGATAGGTTTTCGGGGCCAAAAGGTTGAACTGGTCGAGGCCCTAGCCAACCGGCTCAACTAGTTAGGGAACCGGTCAACCGGTTGCCCTTTTCTGGTCGAGGTTCGATCGAGGAGTGTCAAAAACACTCTCTCTCATCCAGTAACCTTCCCTTCCCGGTTGGGGTTCCCTCATTCCTGGTCGACCTCCGATTGAGGTCCGGTCGAGGCAACAATAACCTACCAAAGCATTAAATGCTCCAGCGACTAGTGAACCAGTCGACCCCCAACTCAACCGGTTGAGGCTGCCTTTTACTTTTCTTGGCTCCCGAGCTTAGAAACCTATAAATTGAGAGCTCCACTACATTTATGATATAAAGAACACTTGCAATCAATTGTCTACCTACTTGTTCTTGCCTTAAAAGCTCTCATTTCCTTCTTAGTGCATTAAACCCTCACTTGCATATTTTTTAGTGCACCCTTGTGAGTCATCCTAGCTTTGTTTTGTATTTGAGCTATCATTGAGCTAGGTTGAAGGATTCATTCTTGTAAAAACTGAGTGTTAAAGCCTTCAAGAGGTTTGAATCTTGAAGAGATTGTGTAAGAGCTCATTGAGCCGAAATCCAAGTGTAAGAAGATTGGAAGCTTGGTTGAAGTTTCAAGTTAGTGAAACTCTCACTCGGTTAGGAGATTGAGGAGAGTGGACGTAGGTAAGAAAGTGCCGAACCACTATAAAATCCAAGTTTGAATTTTCTAACTCTATCTCTTTATTTTTTATTATATTGTGCTTGAATTTATTGTGTTGAAGAAGTTTTTGAAAAACCCAATTCACCCCCCTCTTATGTGTTTTTCTCATTTAAGCATAACCTTTATTTTTTCAAATATGTTTTCTATATTATTTATAAATAATTTTGAGGTTGTCAATGATGTGGGGTGGGGCTCATACATGATGATAAGTATAGACAATCAATAGTACATTTCTTAGGCCTAAAAATATTGTTGTTCACTTTTGAACATTCAAGTGACTGTTTTAAAATTTGTTATTTTTTCTTCTTTTTTTTTCAAAAAAATTGAGATTTTTTAAAGAACCTTGTAAAAAAAAATAATTTTCAATATCTCATAAATAAAAACCATATCCTAAGGTTATTATATCGTTTTATATGTGGAACATATAATTAAAAACTTTGTTACCATAATAAAATGAATAATTATTTTTTATAAACACTCATCAATTGAATAATATATAAATATTCAATTGACTAACACACAACTATTAAATGAAATAACTCACAATTATTCATTGGGTAATATGGCACGTGAAAAAATTAAACAAAAATAAATGAAATTATGTTGTAATATATTGTAAAAATAGTGTATTTGTATTGCAAGTGTAATGCATTTATGTCGTACCTATATTTCACTACAAAAGTAATAATTCTAAAAATACTTATTTGTACCCTATTTGTACTAATACATCGTATCAATATATTAACAACACTCATCTAGTGCATTGAAATTACTTAATAATTTTTGTATACAAAAAATTAAAAAAAAAAAAAAACTACAAGTCTCGTGAATTCAAATTAGTATTTTATTTGATTTCAGAAATTATTTATGATATAAGTATGTTGTGAAATATGGTATGATCATACAAAATTATCATTTTTATAAAATAAAAAATCAAAATTTTCCTAATTAGTTTTTATTATAATATAAGTGCATTTATATTGTAATTATAACATATTTTTGGTGTACCTATATTTTATAATAAAAGTAATAATCTTGAAGATCACTTTTTATACCTCATTAATATTCAACATATCAAATGTATTAACATCATCCACTCGATACATTGAATATATATATATATATATATATATATATGAAAATTAAGAAGAAGAAAAAACACTATGCAAAGGAAAAAAATCACAAATTTTTTTTAAAATTATTTTATTATAAAAAATAAAAAATGATTAAACATTCTGTAGACCTCTTTTTGGGCTACTTGGGAACTGACTGATTTTCATTTTTGGAGTAGGGGCCGATTTTCGAAAGAGCAAGCCGCATGGGACGCATGGCAAAGGACCACCAACTTCCCATGCTGGTGGTTGAGATGGGACATTTTTCCAAACAAAAAAATAGAGAGCAGGTGAAGCTGGATGACGAGGGCCCTTCACTTTTTTGGAGAGAGAGAGAGCTGAGGGACAGGAGATAGCACCGGGAAGAGAGTTGGAGAAAAAAAAAAAAAAAAACTACATAGAGGTTGTCTTGAAGCTTTTCCAGGTATGGTTGCCATGAATCTTATTTCTTTTCATTAACATTTAGTTCCGTCTCATTTTTTTTTTGGGTATTTTTTCGGTTTTCATTTGTTGTTTGGATGTGATTATAAGATATTATATGTTATCTTACTGATCTTAGATTGATTGTAAACTTTAAACTGGTTTGTTCTCTTATTGCTTTCGCTTTAAATCTGGTGTTGAATTCGAATATGGACTTACACTTGATACTCGGTGCTTAGAAGGTGCTTAGAAGTTTTTTTTTTAGAGGGACAGAAGACTTAGTGGGAGAAAGTTGAGTCTTTGATCATTTTGAAGGGGCGAATTTTTTATGGGTTTGTGCAAAGTCTTAGTGAGAGAAAGACGTGAGGTGAAGCTTTAGTGAGAGAAAGTTATCTTTTTTTTAAGAATCAAAAACCAGAAATCGTTGAAGAGAAAAAAAAATTGAAAATTGTTGATCAAAAATATAAACAGCAAGAATGAACGGAGGCAACTTGCGCGAGGAAATGAAGACTGGTGCTACCCATTTTTCTCAAAGATCAGAACCCGAGTTGGTGATATGCAGCATTTGTTGTATTGCAGTTCACTTATTTTGAGGACGAAAGCATAGGCTATAATAATAATAAAAAAAAAAAAAAGGCTCTGCCAGTTGCTAACCGATTAAAGAAAGAAAATAAATGGGCTTGATAGCTTCCACCCATTTCACCATCAAACCAACTTTTTATTTATTTATTCATTCTTTCTCTCTCCCACTATTTTCTCCACTCTTCCAATCCACTTTCATTCACGTTTAATTCTTCATTTTATTATTATTATTATTATTATTATTATTATTATTATTATTTTGTTATATCAAAGTTTAATTTTCCAAAACAAATTTCCATCTCCAAATAACTTTCAAAATTTAATTTTTCGAAATTCCATTCTCAAAATATTTTTTTTAAAGATTCCAATTTCCAAATTAAAATTTTAATTCCCATTTTCTAATAATTTTTCAAAATTCCAATCTTTACATTTATTCATTTAATCATTATTATTTTATTTTATTTATGTATTTATTTTTAAAATTCCATTTTTAAATACTTCTTCAAAAATTCTGATTTCCAAATTTAATTCCAAATTTTTGAAATTCCAATTTTCCAATTTCCTAATCCAATTTCCAATTTCCAATTTCCGGAATTCCAATTTTCACATTTATTTTTTATTATCATTATCATTATTATTATTTTTTTATTTAAAAAAAAATTCAATTTTCAAATAATTTTCGAGACTCCAATTTTCAAATAATTTCAAAAAACCAATTTTCTCTCAAATAGTTTTAATTCCACTTTGGTTTTCAAATGATATTCTGTTTCTCTTGATTTTACATAAGCAAGAATGAATTTTCATAATTCCAAAACAATGGAATTTATGGGATTAATTCATGCAAGATAAACCGGGCTTTGGTGGGGCCCAACATGAAATAAAATTTTCTTTAAAATAAGAATGAATTTTGAATGAAGTGTCATACGTGCTATTGGTAATTCCTCATCTTGTTTGGTGATATGAGTGACATATTTCATGTTCATTACTATGCGTTAACCCTATTTCTTGATAGCACATTTGTGGCTTGTCGTCCAAGTACGCATCCACTCCCCTTTTGGTCTTTCTATATGCATGTTTAGATTATCACATGTGTATGATCACTCGGGTATTCATTGTTTTCCTTATTAGATGCCATGATTGCTTCATTTTATTAGTAGAGACCCGTTTCTAGTGACTTAGAGGGGTGCTACGATTTTTACCGTACCTTCCCGATAAGTAACTTGACCCCCGAACCCGATCCGGTTTTTCACAGACCACATTTTCCAAATAAGGAGTCACACTTAGGGTTTTCTTTCTTATTTTTTTTACCCTTTAAAAATAAAACAAAAATAAGTGACGACTCCAAGTCTTTTCAAAAATCAAATTTTCATAAAATGTATAAAAAGTGAGTTTCGCCATCGAGTGGAAAGCGCGTGAGCCGAAATGTGGGTTCCACACATTCTCTATCATTTTCTTATTCTTTTTAGATAATCTCAATGAAAAATTAAACATTTTATCTCCCTTGAATTTAATACAAAAACATAATTTATCAATTTAAAATTAATATATATATATTTGAAAAATCATCATTTTTATTATATAATTATAAAACTTATTTTTTTTCTTAATAAAATTAAAAATTAGAATAAAAATAAAAAATATAAAGAAAACAATAAATGATATTTTGAAAATATTTTTTAGAAATATTTTTGTTTTAAATAGTAAATTTAAATAACAAATTATACTATCATTATATATAATAATTGTAAGGGTTAAATCCAAAATTTTGATTTAAAATTTAAATATCAATAATTACAATAAATGTGAGGCTCATACACCATAAATGTCTTGACAAATTAAGTGAAGTGCTTTAAATGTATTGAATTTTAAATGTTTTAGTTGAAAGACAATTTTGATATTTAAGACTATTAAAGTCCTCCCCAAAAATTATTAGAAGAGACCACCCTTTCCAGTAATTATTCCAACTCAATCCACCCTATTGGATAATTCTCCCAATTTTCTGATGCTCCTTCTATAAAAAGATCATTGTAGGTAGTTTGATAGGCTTCCTATCATCACTATACTTTTGGTTACATAGGGTCGGTTTCAAACCTCATGAGGCAAAATTTGTTTTTATGTGGATATGCAATTTCCGCCACAAAGCAAGTCTTCCATGCAATGGTTTTTATTCTTATATGGAAATCATGTTTAATTGAACATAGAATTGTCACTGTACAAGCCATTGTGTCGTCATAGTATACCAAACAACTCTAAGGGGTGCACTTTTGTCATTTTTGGAGAATCATGCTCCATTGAAGGTGTCAATTGTCATACCCACGGGTTTTTACTTAATTTTTCTATAATGTGCCATGGTTAGAAACCCTCTAAGTCAACTTATTTTTACCCACAGGAGATTGCACAAAGAACTAATAAGAAAAAACGAGTCAGGGTAACAAATTAAGATTGTATGGCAACTCTTTCCCCCCAACTTTTTTTACTTTACACTAAGAACACTTGTCTATTCTCTCGAGCAAGACTCTCACATTTATTTGGTAAGTTCAATATCTTAAATGGCTAGTGGCCCCTCCATTTATAAGCTTCAATCAACCGACCATATAGCGCATTTATAGGAACAACTTATTTTGAATTAAATGTCTTCAACCAACTCATTGTCTCATCATTTACCATGTGTCCCATGATTGATTCAAAATCCCTTTGCGGCCACCTCTTGCAACATGCATCTTATGCTTCCTAATCAATGCCATCTACCCACAATCTTAACAGCCATATCTCCATGCTAGGAACAAATTTCTTAACCCTTGCTTGTCACATGGTGCTTGACTTGGTTCATGCTATGTGTTTTCCCACTTCAACCCCCACTTATTGACCCATGTCTATTGTCCAGACCATATCAACAGCCCCTTACTTAGGCTTGCCCCAATACCAAGGTGCCTTCCTTGCTTGTGTTGGGCCTAATGTAAGGACTACTTGTGCCATCCTTGTGTCAGCCCACGCCTTGTTGAGATTAACGTGTTTGATCAGCCCCTTGCGAGTGTCAATCTGTTGAGTGTTTGTCTAAGTAGTCCATGTACATGTCAAGCCCTTTCATGACTCATACGCTTGCAACATGCCATAGGACTAGGCTTTCTCTTAGCCCACAACCATGTGTTGCTATGTTGGCTCACATGTGTGCCCACTTGATCAAGCCACCACAGTTCAACTATACTCATATCTGTGTCACAACCATGCCCTTTGTTGTTGTGCCCATGAGTGTATGCTAGCAAGGCTCATCTGTGTGCTTTGCTCGTATTCGAGACACCTCATAATGCGCCCTAGGTGTTGTTCAGCTCGAGCCTTATTGCTACCTTTAATTGAGTCACGGCTCTTCCTTCCCCTCCGTCGTAAAAAGCACAAGTCATTTCCAAAATGTTTGGAGGAAACATCATAAATGCTTAAGGAGTCATAATAATTTTTCATTAATTATAAAAAATATATTTATAAAAAAAAAACCAAAATTTCACTTGAAGACCCCATCTTAAGGCTTCCCTTTTAATGAGAAAATACCAGTATACCAAAATCCCAAACTTGAATTTTGGCTTAATCGAACTGAGTTGAACTAGGTCACATGCTGCCCATGCGTGTCCAGCCACCACACATAATGCTGCAAGCCTCGAATCCACTTGTCTTGCTCATTAAGCACTCATGGGTCCAAGGTGTCATCCTATAAGGCCTTGGTGCCACATTGTCTCAGTCATGGTGCTAACAGAACGCTACAAACTTGGCAGTCTTGGCACCTTTGTTTGAACCCTTATACGAGCTGCTTGCACGACCCTTTAATAAGCCTTCACAAAAAGGTTCATTTCGATTGCAATTGTGAGTTGTTCAAAGCATCATGTGATCTGGTCGCTATTTGGACATTGGCAACATGTTGTGTGGTTTTCTTTGAAGACTTATTTCAATTCTGAATGGCTTTACAAATGATTTACGAAAAAGGAAACTGGAATTTTGGGTACCGTTGGAACGACTGTGTGCAATATCGAACAACCATGTGAAGTGCAAATGACATGCAGTACATCCAAAATGCAAGCTGCTACCTCATTTTAAAACGCATGTGTGGAAGTCTCTCATTCTTGTGCAAGAAGACATCCATATTCCATAGCAGTAGAAAAAAGGTTTGTTTCTGTCGTGGTTTGAACCAGGGGTCGAAACCTTTGAAGAGAAAACTGAACTTTAGAGCTATTAATGTAAGTTGAATCTTGCATCCTTATTTGAGCCCCTCCATGCATATAGGAACATGTAAGCACAATTTTGGTTGTTTTTTCTATGACTTCTTCGTATCACCATGCGAGATATTGGCATGCCCACGCAAGATTTGAGAGCCTGCGCGAACATGTTGAATCTTGGCCCCAATCCTCTGTATATCACATTTCTCCGACAGCCTTTGATTGTGGGTGAAGGCAGTGCATATATGATATCTAAGATGATTCCAAGCAACCAGTTCACCTTGGCCTATAAATTGGGGTTTGAGTTTTTAATAAACTTTTTGGCCATTTTTGTTTTGGACAGAGTTTGTAATTCTTCTCTCAAGGAATACAAATATGATTCAATTTCTCTCATTTTCTCACCAGCCAAAAATGTTGTCTGGTGTTGATCTTAAGACCATGAGTGGCTAATTTTATTTTATTTTTTTAATTTGGAAGAAGAAAAATTTAGAGTTAAGATCTATGATTAAACATCTAAAGCTAAAATTGAAAAGTAATCTTGTTTGAATGGATTGATCAATGAATCCGAGAAAATATTTTCTTTCAAATATCTTGAATAAGAAATATACTCTGATCTTAATTGATTGAATAACATCATATTGTTGCAATATAAGATCTATCGAAAGGTAATTAAGAATAAATTGAGTTTAATTTTTAATGATTAATCAATGTAATTAGGATTCCTGATTTAAGAATTTAATTAATTTAAACATTAATTAAATTGAATATTGGTTTAGGTTAGATTTTTAGGTCTTCAATTGAATTTGATGAATAATAGATCTTGACTACCTATTTACCATAAAGGTTCATTTCTAATAAATTCCAAATTTGAGAGTTTTTTTTATTAGTAGACTTTATTATAATTTTAGTCAACTTTAATTTTTTAATTAGCAATCTATTTTCCCAACTTTCATCTATATTTTTATACTATTATGAGGAGGTTCATGGGTTGGCCTTGCTCGTCACGTTTTAGTCACCCAATTGAGCTAAATAACTTTCTTTTGTTTCTTACAACTTTTTTATTAAGTGGTGGTATACCAAGCGGTAGCCACCCTCATCATTTTTATTCTCTTTGCTAACCAAGTTTGTGTGGTCAAGGTTATTGTTAGATAAAGTAGAGACCATTTAAACATTATGGAATAAGGTTTGGTCAAACGGAAAGAGTGTAAGGTGGTGTTTGTTTTTTTACTTAATTCTAAATAGAACTTTAATACTTAATAGTATTAAATATTAGGTTGTTTGTTTTTGTAGTATTTTATTTTTATTAAGTATTAAAAAGTAAAAAAAAAAAACAATTGTGTTATTTTTTTTATTTAGAAAAAGCCACATATTTTGGTTTTTTCTATTTAGTAAAAAGTTTATAATAAGTCATGAAAAAGTAATAAAACAAATAATCTAAATTCCAAAACTAAATGGTTTTCAGCAAAAAGTTAAAAAAAACAAACACCACTTAAATTATGGAGAAAATTCTACAATCAACTTTGTTGGAAAAGTGGGGAAATTTGTATTATAGCCCGCAACCTTGACCAACTTGATTGCTTGATGCATTTGTACTTTGTTTGGAAAGTGGGAAAATTTGTATTATGGAATATTTGACTTAAGTAAGAATGAAAAAGTTGGAAAGCTACTTGAAGTTATTTAATTCCGCTGAAAATATCTCAAATGGATCTGCTAGAATATAAATAGATGTAATTCAAATATGAAAAGGAAGGGCAATCAAATTTTTAAACATGCCAAGCAGATAAGTTGTGCTTGATTGGGAGCCATTGTCAAATCAGCAACTTGTCTCCAAATTCTCAACCAATTTTGCTTACTTGTAATGGAAAAGCTGATGATAGTTGAGAGAGATCGCGTGGAGATTGGAGAAGAGCTGACTCCATGTTACGTGAAAGATTCGACCACGGCCACGAAGTCTCAATTTCCTTGTTTAATGGGCTTTGAGGTTTTCTGTCTGAAAGAAGCGATTCACGCATAGTTTGAATTCATGAGCCTAATCTATACGACTGTAACCAGTAGGATGGTGTAGAGACACCAAGAGAGACCTGGTATGTCCTGATGAGATGAATATCTACTTAAATTATTAGTCTACCCCAAATTCTCCTTTGCACTTATTCCATCCAAATGGCATACGCCACCCAAGAAATATAGAAAGTGACATATTAAGCCTATTAGGCTGTAGAGCTTTTTATTAGTAACATTTTTACAAAGAATTAATTAAAAAAATACTTTTAAAACATTGATACACTCATAAATTATTAGGAGTCAAATGATGTACTAAATTTCAAAAGAAATTTTCATCCTCATATTGAAGGATGAAAATCCTGACAAAAGTTGGGTGCTTTCCTCGTCATGGTAGGCGTTGGAAATCCATAGAAGAACGTAGAGAAAACCATCACCCTGTTCCAACTTTCAACTAGGTAGCAAAGTTAATCAAGGCAACCAGCTAGACGCCAAAATAGTCTCTAAACTGCCCTTCTCATGGAATTCCACAAGAAAATAGTAAAATACACGACACATCAATCACACACAGACGAACAACAGTGTTTCATATGTCCGCTCCTTCCTTTTTGTGGAGTCAATGTCGATGAAGTTGAAGAATCTTTTGACCATGCTTGCCCAGAATAGGAAACAGGTTGATCATGCACATGACACGTGTCATCATCTTCACTGTATATTTCCAGATATGGTTGATTAATTTTAAAATAAATGTTAAAAATATGTGTTGAAATTAGATATAATTAATGTTTTATTTGTTGAGAGGTTGAAATAAAGGATGTCAAGGTCATGGTAAATAATTGTAATTTATTATAAAAGAAAGATAAGCCAACGTGGCTCAAATCAAACTAGCATAGGATCCTTCATGTTACTTTAGTCCACAAAAATCAAGTTTTGTCCATCAAATTTTGGTATGAAATTAATTGAGTTTTAAATCATTTTTAAAAATTATTAGACTCGTTGATGAATTTAATGTATTACATTTTACTTATTTAGAGTTTATTTGTCTGGCCAAAAAAAATAAAATATACCATTAAAAAGAAATTAATAAAGTTATTTAAATGAATTTTGGTATGTGACTTTTTTATATTAATTGGATTGGTTTTATGTTTCGTAATTTTTTAATATCAATTGATCAGATTTTGAGTTTTAAAAATAGGAAATTCAATACATCTTGTGTGTGATTTTAAATTTATTTACTTAAATAAAAAAGTTAGAAAAGTTCAAAGAAATTAAGAAAATATGTAATTCAAAGAGATCATATTTGAAAATTTTATGTATTGGTTAATAAAAAGAGATTGGAAGGAAAAAAAATAGAGTATGTTCTACTTCATTTAATTTTTATAATTATTTAAAAATTATTTTATCATTTCTTCATATTTTTAGTTTATTTTAAAAATAATTAAAAACAATTCATACTTGTTCACTGCAAACTCTAAAGAACTATAATAAAATTCAGGATATATTAGATGGATTTCTTTTAATATAAATAGGATGAAATTAGATTTTGATAAATCTAAAAGATATTAAACATAAGATAATAAAGGATAGCATAGTGTTGTTGTTGCTGGTTGTTGGTGTTGGTATTGTTGTAATTGTTAGTGTCGGTGTTGGAGTTGGTGTTATTGTTGTTGTTAGTGTTAGTGTTGGAGTTGGTGTTGTTATTATTTAAATAATTTCATTTTATAATTAATCGTGCTTGATGGTAACTTTAAATAAAATTTTTAAACATTTATACTCATTTTTGAATTAAAAGACGGTTAAAAACTAATCATTTTATTCTTGAAGAAAAAAAGATGACCATGTTTTTCGTAACTTCAATTATAACATAAAAAAATTATATTATTAAATGAAGATTTAATTACTCAACCCAAGTCGTTCATTTTATCTAAGTTATTATATATGATATTTAAATTTTCAAAAGATATATGAAATGTAACATTAAATTTGTAAAATAAATTAGACTTCAACTCTTTGTATTATTAAATGATTAAATTAAAGTCAACTCTTAAATTTAAGATAATATGAAACTTTTTTTTTTTACTAATTCAGGTCTTATAATTATTAACACTTCTAATTCAGCACTAAATTTTTATAGTACTTGATTTTTAATTTTATCAAATACCTTTTTTTAACTAATTTTTTAATGTAATTTATAGTTGACATATCTTTCTTTAAATGAAGTTATACTAGGTCATTTATTTTTGACAAAAAAAACATTAATATTGCCATTATACACAATATAATTCACGTGCATACAATAAGTTAATATAGTTCACATGGATAGAATTAAGAATGAAAATGTCACAATTTTTCAATAAAATATCATGTATCAATAAGTTTCAAAGTGAAAAAGGTGGGACAAATGTTGAGAAGTCGATGATAAATCGAAAACACGCAAAAAAAAATAAAAAAAAATGAATG
Organism: Vitis riparia; assembly: GCF_004353265.1. Taxonomy (NCBI): domain Eukaryota; kingdom Viridiplantae; phylum Streptophyta; class Magnoliopsida; order Vitales; family Vitaceae; genus Vitis; species Vitis riparia. Next base: position 8,649,013 of record NC_048437.1, read on the forward strand.
TGCTAATTGGTTTTTGTTGAATACCATGATATAACATCAAATTTTCTCGTACACTCCAATGGTTATAATCTTGATCCAATAACCATGGTTTCCTTTGTGCATTTAAAAGCCTTTGTAATTGTAAGATTAAAAATTCAATGGTCATAATTAAATGTGGATGTGATCTAACAACTAGAAAAGGTTTCCGGCCAATAGCTATATGCATGATCCAATGACTAGATTTCATCTAACTTCGATGTAGATGCAATCCAAACACTAGAAAGTGGAAACGATTTATAACAATTATACAACCTTTCAAAGACTATTATTGGTCCCAAAATTTCCTATAAATACCTCATTCTCATTAAATTTCATTCAGAATGCAATTAAAGAGACTTTTGATGTTATACTGCTCCAATTTTTTGTTTGATTTCTTTTTAAATTTTATAATTTTACTATTTTGGTTGAAGTCGTTGATTAACCATAAAACAAGACTTAACATATACTTAAGATATGTTACAAAATTACTAATATTAAAAATTTAGTTATGATACCTTTAGATGAAAGAGAGATAATGATAGAGACAATAATATAGATGATGATAATGATGGAGAATATGTTGGACATCAGGACCACCAAATGAGACTAAAATTTGTCATCATTATTTCATGGGTTATGGTCCATCTCCTCATATGATGGGATGAGTCAAAATTCAAATGATGAAAAATATGGTACATATAATGATCCTCCAATGCAAATGTCATAAATTGTTCAATGAAAATTGGGAGCTTCCCATCTCTGAAAAAGTAGTGGATTGGAGTAAAGATATCTATACATAACATATTTTTTTATTATAATAAATGTTTTTAAAACTTCATATTATAGTACCAATATTATTTCCAATAAGATGGGTTTCCATCCAATAATGGACATGATATTATTATCAAATGTGATAGAGAAAATAATTTTAATACATGTATTATTATTTTCATAATTTTTTAAAATATTTTTATTCATTTTATTTAATTTTAATTTCATTAATGTTTTTTATCTAATTTTTTATTCAATAAAATTTTACCATTAATTTTTTTTTTTTTGTAAAAAATGATATTTTTATCTTTCCATATAATAAGTTGTGAACAAGCGCTGATAATTTATTTGAGGAATCAAATGTTAGACAAAAGATACCATAAGATTCGTCCAAACTGAACTTGTGGAATCCAATCAATTGTTTTGTTGGCCACGGCTTTGGAACTCAGAGGTAGACACGTGTTATGTTCAACCAAAATTTGTATATGATTTTTTTACTTGCAGGACCATAGCTAATTCAATGGTGAATTAAAATCAGATACCATGCTTGACAAGCTCATTTCCCTTACTTAAGCAAGACATTTCACACGTACCTGCTGGCAGGGCCCATACATGTTGTATCCCTTTTTGAAACCAAGACAGAGGGTAGGCCAGGGGCCGAGCCGTGTCAAATGTTTCAGTCTTGGGCGTGCGTAAGTCAATTGAAAGGATTAGAATGGTTACTTCTATAAAAGGGTAAGTAACCAGTGCAAAAATATAAAAGTATTTACAGTTCAAAAATAGAAAAGAACAGAGAAGACCCTCCACCATAATTGATTCTGATAATCTCAATGAGAAAAATAAAAGTGTGTCAGCTAAAAAAAAAAAGGACAGGACCCTCCACCTACCACCATTGTCTCTTGTGTTATTTTTTCATTAATAAAGTCTGTTAGCAGAGATTCCATGCTTTGGACATGATATTAGTTTTAAACAATGAAATCAAATCAAATCCTCGTCATGAACACTTTAGTCAAATAATTGAAAGGGACAATGGATTACGGCCGACCTTTCGCGGAGGGACTCTTTCTAATAACCACGTTTTATATCTGGGAACAGGACATGCGAGTCACGCAATTATTTTGACTTTTCGACTGTTGAGACTTGAGAGTTGATCTTTCCGCATCCAGCTCCAAATAAAGGTCCGCATCGTTCAGCAACAAGCGCCCGCAAAAAATACATGGAGGTAGATCGGAAGCAAGGAAGGCATTTCGTGCTGGTTCACGGAGCTTGCCATGGAGCTTGGAGTTGGTACAAGGTCAAGCCACGGCTGGAGGCCGCCGGCCACCGCGTGACGGCGCTGGACATGGCCGCTTCCGGCATTAACAGGAAGCAAATCCAGGAGGTTCACTCAATGCATGAGTACAGCCAGCCGTTGCTGGAGATGATGGCGGCGCTTCCTCCGAATGAGAAGGTGATACTGGTGGGTCACAGCCTTGGGGGCTTGAATTTGGCGGTTGCCATGGAAAAATTTCCTGAAAAAGTATCAGTCGCCGTCTTCCTCACCGCCTTCATCCCCGACACACTGCACAGGCCCTCTTATGTCTTGGATCAGGTATGCTATAACCTTTAATATCAACTTAAGTCTTAAGAGTCTCATCATTCTATTCATAAATTTCTCAAAATAACATGAATCTTTATTCGATTTATTCACACTTTCTCCATCTTCTCCATATTACATCAACGAAAAAGAAAAAAAGAAAAAAAGAAGAAAAGAAAAAAAAAAACAGTTCTTTAATATATGGTGGGTGTTGATAGCTTATCCTAAATGAAAAACTGCTGTCCCCTTTTCCCCCTGTCCAAAGCAAAGCTTGCCTTCAATGGCGCGCACTAAGATGAAATCCCTCAAATTGCCACAGAAATATATGGACTTGGATTCTTCCCCTGTTTTTATGGTTGAATAGTAACTGTAAATTCTTCCCTTTTTTTTAGTATGTGGAAAGGACTCCAAACGACGCATGGTTGGATACTCAATTTTCACCTTATGGTAGTTCAGAAAAGCCTCAAAATTCAATGTTCTTTGGCCCCGAGTTCACCTCTACCAAACTGTATCAACTATCCCCTATTGAGGTAAATGAGTAAATCTCTCTCTTCTTTTATCTCATCAAATTTAATTTAATTACATTATGCATTTTTAAATAAAGGGTTTGAAAAAAAAACTCATTTTAATCATATTGTATAATTTTTAATGAAGGATTTGGAACTTATATATGCTTTGGCAAGACCAGCTTCATTGTTCTTGGAAGATTTGGTGGAATTAAAGAAATTCTCGAAAGAAGGATATGGTTCCGTTACTAGTGTTTTTATCAGGTGTGATAAGGATGAAGCTATAAGAAAGGAATTTCAACAGTGGATGATTGAGAACAGTGGAGGAGTGAAGGAGGTGATGAACATAAAGGATGCAGATCATATGGCAATGTTTTCTAAACCAGAAGAACTGTGTGCTTGTCTCCTTGAAGTGGCACATAAATACGTTAAACTTCTATTTTACTAGACATTGAGTTATCATATTAATGGTGGTCTTATAATAATTGAATTGTATCTTTCGGCTTGATTGAGTAATGGGGTTGAATCGTGTTGGTCTTTATATGTATCAAAAATAAGATATGCAAATGTTGATTTTGGTAATGTTAGTAATTTTATTGAATTATCAATTATCTCTATCTCATGCTCTTTTTTTTTTATGTTTATTAATATTTAATTTGGAGAATTAAATATAATATCAGAATATTATAATTGGGAGGAGTAAGTGTGAGCCAAGAGTTGGAGTTGACATTTATGTCGCATACGGAACGAAGAAAAAGGCAGATGGGTGGATTTTGACATGAGAACTAACATCATTTTGTTTTATTTTACTTAATATTCTAAATTAAGTGTTTTATTTTAATTTTCCATTGAAGAAAAATATGGGAGGCATTTTATGTTTCTTTTTTGGGAAAGAACGAGTTTACAGGGAAAAAAACCAAACAAGACAAATGAAATTAGTCTTTGATTGTACATGAAACCTAATTGATTTTCTTCTTATAACATTTGAAATCAATTGACCTAATCTTGATGGGCTCAAGGTTCTTCCATTAAATCCTTTTCTAGGGAGAAAGAGTTTAATTTGAAATGTACAACTTTTTTCATTTTAAAAAATTTATTGTAATTTTTTTTTCGTTGTTTTTTAAGTCATGATTAGAACAAATCTATGGACCCCGCATTTCGCTCGATGTGTTCCCATTCGAAAGTGAAACTCGCTTTTTGTTTTATTTATTTGGTGAAAATTGATTTTTAGAAAATACTTAGAATCAGCCACTTATATTTGTTTTATTTTTAAAGGGAAAAACAAAATAAGTAAAAAAAAAAACTCTAAGTGTGACTCCTAAAGGAAAAAAACGGGTCTATGAAAAACCGAGTTTTGGTCTGAGGGTCAGATTACTCATTGGGAAGGTACGGTGGTTAGTCATAGTACCCCTCTAAGCCCGTATACGTACGGCCTCTACTAAACGAATCGAGGAAATTGTGGCAATTAATTAATTAATTATGGATATAAAAAAAAAAATCAATATACAAGTTATGGTGAAAATTAATATGCACAAAATCAATGATGAAATCTAATTACAAAAATACACAAAATAAATAATAAGAGAATTATGCAAAATGATCGATTGAATTAAATAAATAAGAGATATTAAAATAAAGTTTTAAAGAAATTTCAAAGATTTTATTAAAAATAATTTTGAATTAATGATTTCCATTTATTTACTTATAAAAAAAAATCAATTTATTTTCTCAATTTCATTTGTATTTAATTTTCAAAAAAAAATTATTTACATTTATTGTATCAAAAGAATTTATTACAAAATTTCAATTTGGGGACAAAAATTATTTTTACTTGCTTTTACTAGAAAATAATGAATTTTTACAATTTTATTTACAAAAGTATTTAAATTCATTTTCATTTAAAAGAGTGATTTTTATAAATAATTTTAAATGACATAACTTTATTTGCAAAAGAAATTTTAATTAAAAAGAAGAACAAAGATTTAAATTCTCTATTTCTGAAAAAACACTTTTAATCTCATTTTAATTAAGGAAAAAGAATTCATTTGAAAATATATTTTTAGACAATTTTACTAAAAATTAATTTTTGGAACAACTTTATTTACAAAATAATTTTTGGACAATTTTTATTAAACAAAGAAATTTTTTAACAATGTCATTAAAAACAATTTTTCAAATTCTATTAAAAACAATTTTTCAAATTCTATTAAAAACAATTTTTTTGGATTTTTCTAAATGCATTTTTTTTGAATTTTTATAAATAAATAAAAAAAATCCTTTTATTAAAAATAATATTTTAAAATTGTTGTTTTATTAAAACACATTTACTAACTTCGTCCTCTCATTTAAAAAAATTTCTAGTTTGTTCGATGTTCAATTCTGCACACACTCAATAAATATATACGAACAAATATTTACAAGAACTAATAAAAGTAAAACCAAATAAAAGTGAGAAATAAAATATATACTCAAATAAACTTACAATAAGTTCCACGTGTATTCAGCCAACAAGATTGCAAAGTGGGTCCATGCAAAAAACAAGAATAGCACATATGTAAATATCCAGAAATGTATAAAATCCCAAACAAATATTCAAACCCAAATTCTAATTTCAAATTAGTCTCATAAATTTCGTCAATTAAAATGAGCCCAAATTACTATAGGTCTTAACCCATAACATCCAAATTAATAACAAAAAATACAAACTCAATCAACCAAACCTAAATTTTGATAAATTAAAATAAATTCTACTAGACCTAAATTTAATATTTCATAATTTAAGCCTAGTTTAATATACACCACAATTGTCCCATGTCCAAATTAAGCAATTCAAATTGGCCAAACTCATATCAAATATTCAAATAATCCAACAAATCCCACCCACATTATGGGCCCCAAAATTCACATCAATTAACAAGCCCACATAAAAAAATATATGGTCAAGAGAAATAATATTCCAAACCCAAACAAATAACAACTTAACAATAGGCTCAAGTCCAAATAAACAATATGCAATTGATATAATCGAAATATCCCCAAATTAATCATCAAATACAATATGCCCACAAACCCAAATTAACAAATTTCAAATTAATTCACTAACAATAAATTAAATCAAATTACGTATTGATCTACCAACAACAGATTAACCCCAAATTTCATATTAATTCAACAATTCAAATTTCACAAACAACAATTACTATTAAAATAAAATAAAATAACAACATTAACAATAACAATAACAATAATAATAATGACAATAACAATAATAATAATAACAATAACAATGATAATAATAATAATAACAATGATAATAATAATAATAATAATAATAATAATAATAATAATAATGGGAAACGGATGAGATGGGAAGGGGGTCACCGACTAGCAATGGCTCGTCGGCGGCGACTGAACGGTGGCCTTACCGGCAACAATGAGGGTGGACGGGTTTTCGGGAAGCAAAATAAATTAAAATTAAAATTAAAATAAAATAGGAGGAAGAAAATGGGGATGGAGGGACACCGGAAAAGGCGCCGGCGGGAGTGGGAGTTGGGGTTGTGCTACTGGAATGGAGGTGTGGTGGAGTGTTGTGAAGGTGGGAGAAGAAGAAGAAAAAAAAAAAGGAAGAAGGAAAATCCGAGATCCAATGAACAGTGAGGGAAGGAAAAAAAATGGAAAAAAGCCAGGGAGCTCTCCCAAAAAAAATTTTCGAGGGTCGGCTGTCTTCCACAGTTGGAGGAGAGAGAAAAGATGAGGAAAAAAAGATGGGGCGGAAAAGTCTTGGGGATTGGGGGAAAAGATGGGGGGAAAGAAAAGTGGGAGGGAGATGGGAGAGGGGGTGGGGCGGGCCAAAGAGTGAGAGGGAAAAAAATTTTGGGGAAAAATGAAAAAGTGGCCGGTGGTGAGGAGTAAGGGAGGAGAGAGAATAAATGGGTGGGTGGAGGAGAAAAAGAAAGAGAGAGAATAGAGAAAAATAAATTACAAAATAATGAAAACTAAAAATTAAAGAGTGAATGGGTCTAAAATAACAGATGTAATCGAGATTTAAAATTTGGCTCAAAATTAATGTAAAGATAAAATTGGGACAAATTTTGGGGTCTACAAAATCTTATATGATATTTGTTTTCGTAATATTTTATTTATATTAAGTATTAAAAAATAAAGAAAAACTAATATAATATTTTTTTTCATTTAAAAAAACAAATATTTTAATTTTTTTCTATTCAGTCAAATATTTATAATAAGTCACAAAAAAAATAGAAAAACAAACAACCTAAAATCTAAAAGCAAATTGTTTTCAACAAAAAACTAAAAAAAAAAAAAAACACCCTTTTAATCTCTAATTAATAAATTAACAAAAAAAAAAAACTAATAATATGGGGCAATTTTAGGATCTAATATAATTTTGGTTAATAACTATATTTGTGGAAATTTCTAAGTTTGTTGTAAAACAAAGTGGAAGAGGAAGAAGAAAACAAGAAAGAGATAATAGAATGCATGGAGAAAATTGAATTGATTTTCATTAGGGGTCTCTCCCTTTTATAGGGAGTCACAAAGAGATAAATATCATTATGGATGATTATCCATAAGTTCCCACAATACTACAAATTCTCATATTTTATAACACTCCACCTTGGATGATCATAAGAATATGGTAACTACCTTGTTAAAAACCTTGCCAGTAAAATCCAATGGGACAATACCTGGACGAAGGGAAAAATGGTGCTGTATATCCATATTAGTATTCTCCTCCTCATGTAGATATTATTATGATTTCTTCAACATTTCAATTGGTAGATCTCTCAATTTTTGCATTCTAATGTCATACCTTAACTTTTTCAATGTGGTTGAAGGTAAGGTCTTTATGAATCATCCACTAGATTATTGCATGCCCAAATCTGTTGAACCTCAATCTCGCCTTCCTCTTGGAGCTCGTCAATATAGAAGAATTTAGGGAAGATATGTTTAGTTTTGTCACTTTTTATGAATCTTCCCTTAATTTGTGCAATACAAGTAGTATTATCTTTATGTAACTTGGTTGCTTTGCCTTTGATGGAAAGCAATCCCCATGTATCTTAAATATGTTGAATTATTGACCTTAGTCATACACATTCACGACTTGCTTCATGAATTGCAAGAATTTCTAAATATTTGAAGATTTAGCTACCATTATCTGGTTGATTAATCTCCAAGATATTGTCACACCGCCATAAGTAAAAACATATCTTGTTTAAGATCGAGCTTTATTTTAATGACATAGAAATTACCTACAATAACAAACTAAATAGAAAACTAAAAATATCTAAATAAATTTATAAATGTGAAACATTTAACTATGCCTTTTCATGAAACATGACGACTATTTTAAAAATGAAGTATGAAAAATTACGAATCTAGATATTTAAACCTCCTTATCTAATAGAAAGAATACTAATGATACATTCAAATCTAAAACATAGAAAATTAAGGATTTCAATAATTGAATTCTTAAAAAAAAAAAAAAAAAATCATATTTCATAACTTTAGGCCATAAAAATGTATAAAATTCTTGTAGCTCTAGGCTATAACAAGGCTATAACAATGTTTATATCATTATACTTGTAATAATCTATATTTATGTATAACATATATTTTGTTTTACATATATGACTTCAGATCATAAATTTTCTATATAGCTTCTAGCTATGGATTATAAAATTAATTATTCAACATAAATCTTAGCTATGAGAAATTATATAATATTAACTTTTTTTTGTATAGCTTTTAGCTTTAATAACATATAAAATAATAATCTTTATAGTTTTCATTAATTGGAAATACCTATTTTCTTTCATAAAACTTCAGACTATGAAAATATTTTACATTTTTTTTTCAAGATATAAAATATATATAAAAAATTTCCATATAGCTTTAGGCTTTGGACTACAAAAATATATAAAAGTTTTTCATATAGCTTCAAGCTATAAGAATATGCAAATTAATTATTCATATAACTTTAAGCTATAACAATATACAAATTATTTTTCATGCAGCTTCAAGTCACCAAATACAAATTATTATATAATTTCTAATTATAAGAATATATAGGAATATATACTTTCCTTTTCTACATAGATTGATCATGATAAACAATATTTTTCATATTATCATAAAGTAAAATAATTACTATGAATTCAAGAAACTAGCTAATAAGGCAATATTGACTAAAGAATAAATTTGTTAGAACTTCTAGCCATAATTTTATTACGATAAAATGAAATTTTTTGCATAGCATCAAACTATAAAATATTCTCTATATTACTTCTAGCTATAAATTTTCATAAAATTATTCATGCTTTATGAAAATCGAGCACGCTTCCGTACACAACTATCACAGGCCCTGACTATTTTCCACTTTATTCCTGTTTTTCATTAAGGTCAGACTCTTTCCCGCAATCCCCCACTCACTCTTTCCATGCCCAATCCTTTTTAGCCACCTGCCACTATGTGAATTTTCACATTTAATTGTTAATTTTCTAGTAAAGTTTCACCATTTGGATTGATCGATTGAGCTTTTAAACAACTCAATTCTATCTCATTTGAATTCTTATATACTCTTTAAAATTTTAAATCCTAATTCCATCTATGAAGCCCATAAACTTAAATTAGGTGAGAAGAGGGGGACAAAAGACAAAATTAAGGAAATTACCCGCTTTGTAAATGCTTTATAGTTTTTCTACCAGTTCCAATATCATTTTTTCTTTGAGTTTGTGCTAAATATTTTTAGAAGGTAAGACAATTAAATTTTCTCAAAATCATCTAAAAAACAAGCTAATTTTTCTTGGAGGCATTTATCTGTATCAGTTTCAGAAAGTAATATAATCATTTCTTGTGATTTTGATAGAAAGAAACCATTAGTTATGAGAAAATTACCTATAAAATTATTGTCTATGTTACTCATCTTATAGATTAATGGTCACATGCATGCAGAACTGAATGGCATTGTTTCGCTATCTAACTAACATATCTTCCGGCAATGTGCCAAAGTGATGTGTAACAAAGCGACCTCCTCTACAGTGCCCGAGTTTTGTTTAAATGGAGAGTTACTTTAATAGTCACACATATATCACCTTGAGACCAATATTCATGTCTTCTCTCATAATATTCGTATTCTCTCTCATAATGTTCATATTATCTTTTACAATGTTTGTTCCATTTCTTATAATATTCGTACAATTTCTCACAATATTCGTACATCATTTTACATTATTCGTACTCCATCTCACAATGTTTGTATTATCTATCATAATATCGATACCTCATTTCATAATATTTATTCCCCCTCTCACATTATTTGTACATCCTCCCATAATGTTTATATTATTTCTCACATTAGTCTCACAATGTTCGTACCAGTAGACCCTAATTTTGGGTCATAGGAAAGACTTTTTTAAAAAAAAAACATTTTTTTTTACCACTTTCTAAAGGCCTTTGGAAGCAGCTGGAGAGTGCGAGCTGTCAGAGAGAGTGAATGGGTGTAGTGGTGGTTTTCGGGGAGCAGCAGGTTGGTTAGGACAGGGGAAGATTCTATACCATGGTGACACGTAGCAGAGGAGCAGGAGGCAGTTTTTTTTTTTTTTGGTTTGTTTTAGAAAGAGTGAGCTCTGGAGATAAGGAGAGACCTTTTTTTTTGGGACGGCAGTTCTGGAGAGGATGAATCAGGGGAGCTAGCGGTGAAAACAGAGAGAGGTGGTCGGAGATGAGAAAAAGAAAAGAAAGTTATGGGAGAGCTGAGTATAGTGAGCGAGGTGAGAGGACGATATTTTTGAGAGAGTGAGGAAGCTGTGAGTGGGTCTTGAGAGACATCTGAAAGTGTGTCTTAGAACAAAGAGGAGAGAACAAGGGAGCCGAAAAAGCTGTGGGAGAAGGATCGGAGAAAGGTAACGAAGGAGGACGAAAACCTACTGATCTTGGAAGGACCAGAGGAGCACATTCAGGTATGGTTTGTTTGCAGATTTCTTATTGATTTTTCCTCATTATCACTACTCTTCATCTGCTCTTCTTGTTGCTAGGGCACTATTTATTTGTTTGATTTGAGATAACAGAGAACTCATGTTGATCTTTGTTGGCTTCTTATTTCTTTTCATGATTATTGTTGTTAGTATATTCACTGCTTTATATGGTATTGTTTGGACTCGGCTTAACTCTGTTTTATTTTCACTGTGTGACATATCTGGGTATTGACTTCATTCTCATTTCCATTTTTGAATCCACCTCAAAATTATCCTCGATTGTTGAAGCCCATGGATTGGTTTTTGTTGATTCATTTAATTTCCTTCTTCTATGCCTTGTTTTTGGTTGTTTTCCTCTATTTTTGGTTCACTTCCCGTTTAGCTCCTTTTCCGGCCTTCACATTTCGCCCTCTGTTCTAGAACTGAAAACTGGGAGGAGCTCGTCAAGAAGCCATTCATTTTCTGTATATGAAGAATATATTTGGAGCTCCTATTAAAGCTCTCCTTATTGTGGCTTTGTTTCATTAGTCCAGAGATCCTCTAAGGCAGGGAAACTTTGGATGGTATTATGTTGGTGGGGTTTGCTTTCTCGTGGTGCTTTTTATTGTATTTGCCAGGTTGAACCTCTGGTCTTTTAGTAGAACATAATATTAATTATGGGTCCCAAAGTATACTTTAGGCTAAGGAAGATGGGAGAGAGAGAGAGCGTGAACGCGGTGGTGAGCGAGAACGTGATGAAGAAAGAAGGCGAGATTACGCCGGTGAGGGAGCTGAAGATAAGGAGGGGCCTCGAAGAAGACGAATGGGGAGCAGGTTCGCAGTAGAGTCAAAGGTGTTCGAGCTGGCGTTAATAGAGAGAAGAGGAAAACCCCAAATATTCATAGAGAAAAGTAAGGGCGGAGTCTTGTCTTGGGTCAGAGTGGGAGTGGAGAGTTTAGGGTTCCTAATGGAGGGCCTAAACCACTGTATAAGGGACGAGAAAGAAGACAAATGGGTAAGGGAATGGAAGGAACATGAGAGATCCTACTCTCTGCTGCGAAGCGCGAATAAAGCGGGATGTTTCCTCCGGCTAGGGATAACTGACTCGGAACGAAAGCAATACTGTATGTACATCCCAAAAAGTAGATGAGGAAAAAAGGCATGGGCTTCAATGGTGGAAAATCTACAGCTACTGCGAAGATCAATCGGCCGAAAGAACAATATGCAAGAAGAAATAGTCGGTGGAAACTTGGCTGTGAAGAGAACGTTCGCGGAAGTGGTGAAGAGACCGATTTGCAGAGATATAAACTCAATTAAGGTAAAGGTATAGAGGGAGGAAATCCATAGAAATCTGGAAAAATTGGAATATTGTGTAGTAGGGAACTAGAACCTTAGGTCAGGTGATGAAGAAGATTTGGAGAAATTAGGGAAATTTTTGGCGAACTCTTGGGGATTGAAAGGAATGTTAGGGTTGGCAAAATTAGAGAGAAATAGAATTTTGCTGGAGTTTGAATTATTGGATGAAGCTCAACGGGCTCTTCTGTCAGGAGAGAGAACGATGGGAGGGCTTAGGCTGAGATTTGAGAAATGGAATCCAAAGACTGGCTGCAGGGAGGAGGAGAAACAAAGCAATGAAGTTTGGGTTAGAATCTTTGGGCTACCAGTCTCATTGTGGAACCCGACTGTGTTGAGTAGGGTAAGGGATGAATGTGGTGGCTTCGTTGCCATTGATCCGCAGACGGCGAAGTTGGAAGAGCTCCAATGGGCTAGGATTTTGGTTAAGATGGACGGAGAAGCTAAGCCGAGTACGCTGGAGATTGAGGTTAAGGAGAAAGCTTACGCCCTCGTCCTCTGGTGGGAACTTAGGTCGTCAGTCAAGAAGATTAGGGTTGACAGTCGAAGAAGTGGGGAGGTCAGAGGTGACAACCTCTCACGCTCCGGCTCGCGCGTAGAGTTGGAATCGACCCTTGAAAGACCCGAGGAGCTGCTATTGTCAGATGAGGGGACGGGGAGGCAGGAGAGAGTTATGGGCCGGGAGGTGATAGCTAACTGGGCTCAAGTATCAGCGCCCATGGGATCTGAGAAGATGGCTTGTGGGCCGAGCTTTACGGGCCTAAAGCTAAAGGGAGTGGTGAATGAAGGAGCGGGGCCAGAGGTTGGGCCGTCCAAGAGTTGGGCTTTTGACGGGGATGGCTCTATGCTGGATGGGGCCTGACTAATTAAGCTCATGGCCCAAGAGTTAGTATTCGAACAGCCCGAGGTGCTGACGCATTCAGATAAGGAGCTGGGCTTGCAGGAGAGGAACTTGGGTTGGATAGGGATAGCAGACCGGGCCTAGGCTCCAATGATAAGGGGCGTAGAGAAGAGTCCATGTGGGCCGAATGCAGCAATAAGCCTAAAGCTAAAGGAAATGGTGGCTATCTTTGCAGGACCAGAGGCTAGCCAGCCCAAAAGATGGGCTCATGATGGGAGAGACCCAACGTCTGAGTTGGAAAAGGCCAGATCAGGTGAGTCCATGGCCCAAAACAAAGGTAAAAGACCCCTGGAGAAGGAATGTCTTCTAGAATGCAGAATTACTAGCAACGGGAGTTCTTCAAAGGGTGAGCACTTAGTTATCTGGGAGACAGAGGAAATAAGGAAGAAAATGAAGAAAGTCATACTCTCAGCAACAGACAAGGCTCTGGCAGAGGAAGCCATGAGGTATGATTCTGGACAAAGAATAGAGGGGAAAAGGGGTTATGGGTCTTCTCATCGTATCCTGTATTCTTTTGATCGAACTCCGGAGGGGAAGTCTTTCGATCACTCTGGGGTGCTAGGAGAAATAAATGAAGATGGTCCCGAAATGGATGACAATGGATGCTGGGACCTGGTAGAATTCACTAAGGACAGTAATTTGGCTAGGGGGTGGAGTGGAATTCAGAGATGACAGAATCTCAAGAGATCATAAATGAGAAAGAGGACAGATGGGAGGAAAGTAGCTTGGCGAAGTTTAGTCACTTTTTGGGCTTTTCGACAGAGGGGCTGGAAAAGGAAATTTTGAACTTTTTAATCAAAATAAGAAAGAGACGGGAGAGAATTCATAGCAAAGAATTAATGGAGAAGTCAAAATTTGAAAGGGAATTGAAGAGACTGGAGTGCTCAGTTAATTATGAGAAGGGGTATAAGCAAAAAGGCCCTTCACAGGGCAAAGGGGATCAAATTACAGTAGATTAATGAAGCTAAAGTTGTTAAGTTGGAATGTGAGGGGGGCAAATGACAAGTCCAAGAGGAAAATTATCAAGACATTCATAAGGAATCAAAAAGTTGACTTACTGTGTATTCAGGAGACAAAAATTCAGCCAATGTCAGAGTGGTGAGAAGTTTAGGCTCGAGAAGATTCTTAGATTGGAGGGCTTTGGATGCGGATGGGGCAGCGGGAGGTATGTTGATTTGTTGGGATAAAAGGTCGCTGGAAATTGTGGATTGGGAAGAGGGCCAGTACTCTCTATCGTGTAGATTCAAGAATGTGGAAGATGAGGTTGTTTGGGTGTTTACGGGAGTCTATGGTCCTTTCACCAAAGAGGAAAGAGAATGTTTGTAGGAAGAGATTGTGGCTGTAAAAGGAATTTGGGATGAGCCTTGGTGCTTAAGGGGCGACTTTAATAATACCTTATTTCAAAGAGAAAGAAGCAGGCAAAGGAGAATAACCCCGACCATGAGGAGGTTTGCTTATATTATTGATGACCTAGGGCTGGTAGATCTTCCGTTGCAAGGGGGAGTGTTTACTTGGAGCGAGGGCCTTAACAACCAGTCCTGGGCTAGATTGGACAGGTTCTTGGTGTCTCCTAATTGGTTAGATCAGTTCAGTGGGGTGCTTCAAAGAAGACTGCCTCGCCCTGTTTCTGACCACTTCCCCCTTCTTCTAGAAGAGGGCGGGCTAAAGAGAGGTCCTTCTCCTTTCAAGTTCGAAAACATGTGGCTAAAAGTTGAGGGTTTTTTAAACCTTATCCGGAATTGGTGGAGGGTGATTGAGGTCAGAGGCACTGCTAGTTATAGATTGGCAGCAAAGATGAAGGAGATCAAACAGAAACTAAAGGTTTGGAATAGAGAGATCTTTGGAAATCTGGAAGGTAATAAAAGTGCAGTTTTGCAGCAAGTGGATTATTAGGACAGTGTGGAAACTGAAAGAAGATTGTCTTTGGAGGAGACAGAATTAAAAAAGAAAGCAAAGGAAAGCCATAAAAAATGGGTTCTCTTGGAAGAAAGTCATTGGAGACAACTCTCAAGGGAGATATGGCTTAAGGAATGGGATAAAAATACGGGATTTTTTCATCGGATGGAAAATGCCCACAGTAACAATAACTCCTTGGACAAAATTAAAATTGATGGGGTTTGGCTCTTAGAATAACAGGAAGTAAGGGAAGGGATTGCTAATGCTTATCAGTAGATGCTCTCAGAAGACTCGGGGTGGAAGGTGGATATTGGGAGGATCCAATTAGATCAAATTAGCCAGCAAGAAGTAGAGAATCTTGAGATTCCGTTCTCTGAAAATGAGATCCATTCAGCCTTGATGAAGATGAATGGGGATAAAGCCCTTGGGCCAGATGGTTTTACTATGGCGTTTTGGCAAAGTTGTTGGGATTTTGTGAAATGGGAGATCTTGGAGATGTTTAAGGAGTTTCATGAGCAAAGCTCTTTTCTCAAAAGTCTCAATAATACTTTCCTGGTTTTGATTCCTAAGAAATGGAGGGGAGCAGCTGATCTGGGGGATTTTAGACCCATTAGTCTCTTGGGGAGGCTATACAAATTGATGGCTAAAGTGTTAGCTAATAGACTCAAGAAAGTGTTAAGCAAAGTGGTAGCCCCAACCCAAAATGCATTTGTGATGGGAAGACAAATCCTTGATGCTTCTTTAATTGCGAATGAGGCGATAGACTCGTGGCAGAAAAGAAAAGAGAAAGGGCTCATATGTAAGTTGGATATTGAGAAAGCGTATGATAACATCAATTGGCAGTTTTTGTTGAAGACATTACACAAAATGGGATTTGGCTCAAAGTGGTTAGGTTGGATGTGGAGTTGTATATCTTCAGCCAAGTTTTCAGTTCTAGTTAATGGGGTTCCAGCTGGTTTTTTCCCGAGTTCTAAAGGGCTTCGTCAAAGGGATCTCTTATCTCCTTACCTCTTTGGTCTGGGAATGGAAGTTCTAGATGCCCTAATTAGGAGGGCGGTTGCTGGGGGCTACCTCTCAAGATGCAGTATTCAGGGTGATAGGAGATACAATCTAAAAATCTCTCATCTTTTCTTTGCTGATGATACAATCGTGTTCTGTGAGGCTAATAAAGAGCACCTAACACATTTAAGCTGGATTCTTTTGTGGTTTGAAGCAGCTTCAGGCCTAAGGATTAATTTGGACAAAAGTGAAATTATCCCAATTGGTATGGTGGAGGAGATTGAGGAGATGGCAGTGGAATTAGGGTGTAGGGTGGGCTCGTTGCCTTCTCAATACTTGGGCTTGCCTTTAGGGGCTTCTAACAAAGCCCCTTCAGTTTGGGATGGGGTGGGAGAGAAAGTGAGGAGGAGACTAGCACGGTGGAAACGGCAATATATCTCCAAAGGTGGGAGAATCACTCTCATAAAAAGCACATTGGCTAGCATGCCAATCTATCATATGTCCCTATTCCGGATGCCTAAGTCAGTTGCTAAGAGATTGGAAAAAGTTCAAAGAGACTTCCTTTGGGGAGGGGGAAGTGTGGAAAGGAAAGCTCATCTAATTAAGTGGGAGGCGATTTGTGCGGATAAAAGCAAGGGAGGGCTAGGCTTAAGGAAGCTAGTGCTCTTGAACAAAGCCTTGCTTGGTAAATGGATATGGAGATTTGCTTATGATAAAGATAATCTATGGAAGCAAGTGATATCGGCGAAATATGGGCAAGAAGGTCATGGTTGGAGAGCAAAGAGGACTTATGGGGCGTTCGGAGTAGGGGTGTGGAAGGAAATTTTGAAGGAAACTGAATGGTGCTGGGATAACATGGAGTTCATAGCTGGGAAGGGAAGCAAAATCAATTTGTTGACTGATGTTTGGTGAAATGGTACAAGGCTGTCCCAAAATTTCCCTCACCTATTCGTTATGGCTTCCCATAGGAATGCTACGGTGGAGGAGATGTGGGATCAGAATTTTTGGTCAAAGGGGTTGGAATCTAAGATTTTTGAGGGACTTTAACGATTAAAAGATGGATATGATAGGGGATTTGCTCCATGCTCTAAGGGATTACAAGCCTTCTATGGAGGAAGATTCAGTCTGCTAGAAGGGAGGAAAGAATGGAAAGTTTAGGGTCAAAGAAGCATATAGATTGGTGGCCAGATCCAATGATATTGTTTTTCTGTCAAGATGCATTTGGGTGGATTCATTTCCAACCAAGGTGGCATTCTATGCTTGGGAGGCTACATGGGGGAGGGTGCTCACTCTTGATAGACTCCAGAAAAAAGGATGGCAGCTTACTAATTGTTGCTTTCTGTGTGGTTGTGAAGAAGAAACTGTAAATCATATACTTATTCACTGTATAGTGGTTAGAGTTCTGTGGGATATTGTCCTTGGGTTATCAGGTGTGCAGTGGGTCTTTCCAGAAACTGTAAAGGAGGTCTTAACTAGCTGGAGGGGCCGTTTTGTGGGAAAGAAAAGGTAAAAGATATGGAAATCCATACCATTGTGTATTTTTTGGACGGTTTGGAAAGAAATGAATAGACTAGTTTTTAGGGGGGGAGTGTTAGATATTCAAAAGCTTAAGAATTCTTTTGTTTGTAATTTGTGGAGCTGAGCTAGATTGTATATTGGAGATGAGCGTCTGTCCCTTATAGGGTTCTTGGAATGGTTAGCGTCCAACTAAGGGGTGGTGAGACTTTGTTGGGCTTCTTTTTGCTTTGAGAGGGGGTAATTGCTTTGTATACCCCCTGTATACTTTGTAACTTTCCATTTCTGCATTAATACATTTTGCTTTACTTATCAAAAAAAAAAATATTTGGAGCTCCTATAGCAATTGTGTTGGAATCATCAGGTGACATCACCAGAAGGCTTTTTGATTAGTAAATGGGTTTCATTGTTTTTACCAATATGGTTCTTTTAATCTCTTGAGGAAAGTAAAAGATTGAAGGGGATGGCGATCATGAGATAAGTAAGAATGGGATTTTCTCTGTGCTAGAACATACCCTTCATATCAGTCAAACTAATGTTGGCAAGCTTTCGGAATGTGATTTTGGGAAGAAGGAGTGACATTCACCAAGCTTTGTAAAGCAGATGT
Source organism: Vitis riparia (assembly GCF_004353265.1). Taxonomy (NCBI): domain Eukaryota; kingdom Viridiplantae; phylum Streptophyta; class Magnoliopsida; order Vitales; family Vitaceae; genus Vitis; species Vitis riparia. The sequence continues at coordinate 8,667,125 of NC_048437.1, forward strand.
TCCAAAACTCTCTTTTCTACCTACGACCCTAGGGTGATTCATCTACGGAACATATACTGATCCTAGTTCTAAACTAGAGACCCTTAAGGATGCCTTTGATGTAGCCGTGCAAGCAGTCATCGGGAATCAGAAGCTGAAGTGGTCTTTCTGTAAGGAAAATAGAGACAGCTTGCATTAGAAAAAAAGAACTTCAAGGAATGGGCATGCAAATTCTGTTGAAAAGAGTGATTGGTTATTGGGTGATGATCTATCTAGCAAAGCTGTACCTTGGACTCTTCGACGAATATTCGAATTTCTTCATGGTTCAACAATAGACGCACCTGTTAGGAAGTGTCTCAAATTCCTAATTAGTATAGATTCCTTTTTATAAAGAATATTATATAGAATATTTCTAGATTAATATATTATTGTAATATTAGACTTCCTTATAGAATAAGGAAGGTTGTTGGAAATATCTTTATAAATATTCTAGGTCATGAGGGGAAAAAGTTATGAGATGGAGATGGGCCTGTAGAGACTATACAAGGTGGATAGAGATGTGAGGAAGAACGGGAGGTACCCGGTGGAGCGAGATGGCTCGTAGTAAGGTATGGATACAAGGAGTGGGGAAACATGGGATGTTTCGGGAACCCAATAGTTGTATCTGGTTCTGTCCTCTGTAATATTCTCTATTGTATAGTGGAATCATTATCTCTCATCCGTGGACGTAGGCATGGTTGGCCGAACCACGTTAAAACCTCGTGTATCGTATGTGTGATTGTTTTATCTTTGTGTTCTTGAACTAACATTGTTAGCATCAAAGCTTTCGTTGGCACTACAACTGGTATCATTTGTTGGGCTTTGTGGAGCCTAGTTTTGTTTGATCCGGTTTGACAACCCGACCCGAATAATATTGCATGGCTTTTTAATGGGAGATTTATTGAGGCCTGTTGGGCCCGTTTAGCCCATTGTGGAACCACCTTTTGTAATTAGGGTTTTTTAGTGTGGTGGGGTTGTCGTGTTATATATATAGAGAGAATATTGTAGCCACCAAGTTGTACTCTGTATTATTCCCTGATAATAGTGATATCCCTGCAACTCCGTGGACGTAGGCAAATTGCCGAACCACGTAAATACTGTCTTGTGTGTGTGATTGTTTTTTTTTTTTTTTTGGCGTGTGTTTTCTCTAATTTTTTGTTTCTCACGGGTTGGGAATTCGGTTTAATTCCCTACAGCACCTATGATTACTCCTACAAACTGTGAGTAGATCATCACAACTTTGATTTTGAGCATGAAGGATGTTCTGAATGCCGCTGAAATGGCCAGATGGTGCTACCCAATGGCCAGAGTTGGAGATCTTCGATTCTCAGGTTAATAGAGCCTGCAAAATTATCAAAGACCATAAATCCAGAAGTCACCTCAGTGTCTTACTTTAGTGGTAATTGGTGCTCTCACGGATGAAAGTTTTGGCTGAAGAAATCACCAAGATGATGTCTCCACGGCAACACTTTGTTCCAAATGCTTCTGGCGATCGGCATCATTCAAAGACATTTAAAAGCTTTAGGTGGCAGCTCATTTTTTCCTTTCACATTCAGACCACTGCAGAAGCCCTTGAAGGTCTCCAGTTTGCATGCATTCCCATCAACTTCTTTCCATTACTCACCTCTCCTATCCCCGTGCATGTGATCCATGCATGCATGACCACCCAAAACTTTTGAAAAACCCTGCATCAAAATCCTCCCTCCATTAAGTCCAAATCCCAAGCCAAATAACTCTGTGCCTAAAACCTTAGGACCAGCTCACCATCTCCCCAACCTTCATACCCACCAAACTTATCACCATACCCACCATCTTCAGTTTATCTCCAACACCATACCCAGCACCATCAGCTTATCCAAATCATCATGCCCACCAATAACTCTTCATACCTACACGACATCGATCATATTCGGAGATGGAAATCTCTCACTGGAAAATCTACCCAGCTCTACATTGGTGATATCGGTGACTTTGTATTCTTTTTCGAAGGCTTCGAGTCATTTGAGTCTAACGCAGGCAAATCCAATGCTATCATTGCTGGAGCTGCCCAATTGAATGGTAGTATTCCGGTCATTTCTGTTCCTGATGGTCCCATGCCCCGGACGAAGGGACACACAGGCTCTTAAAGTTCTTATAGAGTCTGTGGGATCCAAAATGCTATAAGGTGCCTTGTGTCAAGGGACTTCTCAAATTTTCTACCCTCATCCCAACTTGTCGAAGGAATGGAAGAAACTTTTGGGAAAAGGATCCGGGGCACAGTTGCTGAAAGGATTAGAATTTGCAAAGAAAAGAGAAAATGGGAGTTTTGATCACATTGTTATAGAGATTATGGGATTGCCAAATCCAGTACCAATCATTCCAACTTTTTTATGCTAAGGATCAGGTCTTCAATGATGCCGAAGTGGATGGCATTATGGCTTTGGTGCTGTAATACTTCATAGACCTGCAGAAGACGCTGCACTAGACATTCTAGATGCTTCAATTGGGTTTGCTCTGTTTTCGGCTAGGGCTGTGATTGATGATGTCTTAGCTCCTATGAATTTGATGGTGATGATGGGCCTGATACTTCATGCAAGGTCTTCATTCATTGCTTCGCAAGTTATAAAGGCATGCCCCATGTGGGGTATTAGTTGCTGATTTGGATGCTAAAGCTGAAAGGACTCTCACAAAGGAAGCCTTGGCACTGTTTAGGAAGATGCAAGAGTTGGAAAATCCAAATGCTTTGCTAATGTGGGGAACTCAATTTGAAGACTTTGCTGAATAGGCCCACCACTCACCCCCGCGTTCATGAAAATTTAACATGCATAGCAACCTTAGTGTAGTGGCCAATTCCTTTCTAGTCTTCCAGCTTGCTGCTAAGTCTTCACGACATTCAAGTCACCACCCAACCTTCAAGATTTGGGAATTACAACTATAGCAGCAACATGATGCTACAAGACACAAGAATGTGAATTTAAGGAGTAATAGAAGGCTTCTCCCAAGCTGACAGCATCACCGGGTTCTGGGAATTTTGTAGACTAGAAACCCAGTTGTTCTTCAGCACAAAGAGAGGATAGGTCTTTGGCCAGATGCTATTTGTTCTGTCAAATTTTTAACAAGCAAAAGCTTCACTCAGTCTGACATGCACCATTAATCTTAAAGCAAGTCTTTGACGAGCAAAGCAACTAGGTAGCTAGAAGAATTAGAGTACCTTTGTTCGGAGATTGGCCCCGGCATTTCCAACATGACAGTTTCCCTCGGTAGAATTGCGCTGCCATGGTGATTCAACATCGATTAATACTCAGAGATACGCCCTCTCATGGAATCTATTCCTGGACCTATGAGTACATGAGAGAGCAGCTTCACCCAGATTGCCACAATCTATTCCAAGTAAATGGTCCAAATAAGAATGAAATGAAGAGCCATGGGGTTGAAGTAATCGACCGCAATTGCTACGTGATATTAGTGGTGTTTTCGGGTTTGGGATTCTGATTGCTTTGGTTGGTGTGAGGACCACTCCAAACCAGATGCACACTTTGGTCCAGTTCTTCTCTGCATGTAGCCAACAGAAAACCAGATGGACGGTTCAAGAAGCAGGAATTTCAGTTCTATTGGAGCAGCAGATATTCTGGAAAAGACAATATGACAAGCTGGAATGAGTTCGCCTAGAGTATCCAAAAATCAGAATGACCCACTTCTTAGTCTCTATGCTAATTGCACCTATCCACTATCATCCTTCCCACGCCCATGAAATGTCAATCTGCATGGTCACCTTTGAGCACCAAAACTAAGAGCTCAACTGAACGTGAAAAGAAAGGATCCTTTAACTTAGAATACGGACTTGATGATAGCATTGGAATCGAGTACCAGTAGTGGCGTGGATCAGGATATGCTGGACCCGTTATGTATCAAAAATAAAATAAAATAAAATTAGGAGGCACTCCAAGGTTCCTCTATTAAATCTTTTTATAAATGTACAATTTTTTCATTCTAAAAATTTTATTGTAATTTTTTTTTCCAGTATTTTTTTTTTAAATCATGATCAGAACAAACCTTAATCTCTAAAGTCTTGCAATTTAATAGATTAAAAAAAAACTAATAATATTGGGCAATTTTAGGATCTAATATAATTTAGGTTAATAACTATATTTGAGGAAAATTCTAAGTTCATATTATATCGAATTTTCAATTTGAGACTTTGATACATATGGTTAAGACTAGACAATTGAGTAAAGTACTTTTGTTCACTTATCACTATTTTGCTAATCATGACAAATCAATAGTCTTTCTTGGATGCTTACATGCTTAGAATGTGTTTTTTGATCAAATCTTCCTTTGAAGTAAAAACCTTAGAAAAAAAACAATTTAGTGATGGAAAATGGTATAATCTTAAAACTATATTTCTTTTGTAGACATAAAAAAAAAAAAAAAAAATTTGGTAGACTACATGACCATTACATTGATCATAAAAAATCTTGACTCCTTGGTTCAACAAAATTTGGATTTTATAAGTGATGAATTATATACATTGAACATGTAATATGTGATTCAAAAAGTGACACATGGTAAAATTTGAAAGTCTACAAAATTAAATCTTATAAAATCAAATCAAATCAAATAATTAAAGTAAAAAAAATAGAAATAAATATTCTCTTGTTGATTAATTTCCTAAACAAAGGAAATAAATTTCTTAATTGAAGTCGAAAGAAAATTAGAAATAAATATTGTTTTGTTGATAAATTTTCTAAATAAGTTAAATTCTTTGAATTAAATAATAAAATCTTAGGAAATCCAAATTTAATCTCTTAACCCACTTATAAATAATGATAACTTCTTTTAATAGAGAGGATCGAAAAAAACAACGGTATAAGATAAAAAAGGTTTTGCAAGAAAAAAGAAAAAAGTAATATGTGAAATTCATGCAATGTTTTAAATTAACTCTTCTTTGCATTTAGCCAATTTAGTTTATTTGTTGGTATTATTGCGATAAGGTATGGTGATTGATTGTTGAAACTGACAAGATTATAAAGGAAACATTGGTTAGCTTTGGAGTGTGATATGAGAGAATTGGAAAAAGGAAATATTGATATAACTTTGAATTATGACACAAGAGAATTCCAAAAGTGAACATTAATACAGCTTTGGATTGTGACAAAAGAATTAACCACATGAAATGAGCAAAACAATTCGACTTGGAAGTGTGTAATAAGAATTAACTTTGCTTTATTTATCTAAGATTTTAAGTTTCTATTGAAGGGCATGTGGTCCATGCCCAAGATCAACTTTCACATCATTTGATATATTATTATTTATCCTTAATGACTGAAAATCCTCTATTATTATAAGGGTATAATTTCAGCATATTGGCTCAATCCAATCCAATTTTAGAAGGATTAGTGCAATTATTTCTAATATTTGAATTAAATTTGGATTAAATTTTTTTAATCCAAATTTAATTTGGATTAGATTCAAATCATTTGCTATAAAAATAAAAAAGTATTCGTCATTCTACTAATATTGTTGTCGTTTAATTAGTGGATAATGCTTTCTTTTTGTGAAAAAAAATCATAAAATAAAAAGTCAAATTTATAAAATACAAGTTTTAAGCTTTCCATATTTTTCTGTGCAGAGATGAGTATGGTTATATATCAATACAAAGAAAAATTAGAAGCTAAATTAGGCTATACACAAATTACGCCTATTATAATAGTTGACCCTTAACAGAAGGGATTTTAACAAATCTGGCCTATAATTTTTCCAATCACTGACAGCTCACGCCAACACTCCCCCTCAAGTTGATGCATATATATCTTTCATGCACAACTTGTCAAGTGAGCTGTAGAAGACTTTGCCGGAAATAGCCTTTGTAAGAATGTCTGCCAATTGATCTTCAGATCGAACAAATGGAAATCGAATTACCTTTTCCTCGAGATTCTGTTTGATGAAATTTCTATCTACTTCCACATGTTTAGTACGGTCATGTTGGACTGGATTGTGGGCAATATCAATGGCTGCTTTGTTGTCACAAAACAGGTCCATTTCGGAACTAGGAGCAAAGCCAATCTCAATTAGCAACCTTTTAACCCAAATGAGTTCACAGATGCCCTTGACCATTCCTTTGAACTCAGCTTCAGCACTAGACAATGCCACCACTTTTTGCTTCTTGCTTCTCCATGTAACAAGATTTCCTCCTACTAAAGTAAAGTAGCCTGATGTGGATTTCCTGTCAGAAATATTTCCAGCCCAATTTGCATCTGTATAACCCTTAATGTTTAGATGATTATTTTTTGAGAACATAAGCCCTTTTCCAGGAGAGGACTTTAGGTAGCGAAGAATCCGAATTACTGCATCTGTATGATCTTCACTAGGACAATGCATAAATTGACTCACTGTGCTTACAGCATAGGCTATATTTGGGCGAGTATGAGATAAATAAATTAGCTTACCCACTAATCTTTGATATCTCTCTTTATTTGTTGGGAAATGATCTGAATACTCCCCAAGTTTATGATTCTGAACAATTGGGGTCTCAGTTGGTTTACAGTCTTGTAGTCCCACTTCAGACAATAGATCTAACACATATTTCCTTTGAGAAAGAAATATACCTTGCTTTGATCTGGTTACCTCAATTCCCAAAAAATATTTGAGTCCTCCGAGGTTCTTCATTTCAAATTCATTTTCCAGTTGTCCTTGAAGTCTAGAGATCTCTTCGATGTCATCTCCTGTAATGATCATGTCATCTACATATATAATTAGAGTTGTTACCTTTGCTAGCCGGTGTTTCAAGAATAGAGTATGATCTGAATTGCTTTGGGTAAAACCATACTTTCTTATAGCCAAGCTAAACCGACCAAACCATGCACGGGATGATTGTTTTAGTCCGTACAGTGCCTTTTGTAACTTACACACAACATCAGTCTTTGAAGATGTCATGTATCCTAGTAGAATATCCATGTAAACTTCCTCCTTTAGATCACCATGAAGAAATGCATTCTTTACGTCAAACTGATGTAACGGCCAGTTCAAATTTGCTACAAGAGATAACAAGACTCTGACCGTTTTCAGCTTTGCCACAGGTGAAAAGGTTTCTTGGTAGTCTATGCCATATTTTTGTGTATATCCCTTTGCCACAAGCCTTGCCTTGTACCTTTCAATGGATCCATCTGCCTTGTGTTTAATGGAGAAAACCCATCTGCACCCCACGGTCTTCTTTCATTTCGGTAATGGAACAAGAGCCCATGTTTTACTCTTCTCCAGAGCTTCCATTTTTGCTTTTATGGCTTGAGACCACTTTGGATTTGATAAGGCTTCTTGTACTGTGCTGGGAACATGATATGAGGACAACCTATGCACAAACTCCTTGAGTGGTTTTGGTAATCCCTGAGTAGACACATAATTAGCAATCAGGTATCTTGATCTTCTTTCCTCAAAATCTGGAGAATACCGATGTGGAGGCTTGCCACGATTGTGTTTGAAAGGTAAAGTATAACCAATAGAATTATCCAAGTCATTAATAGGTGTGATAGGAGAGCTTACCTCCGGAGTATTCTCAGGAGAAGGGGCTTCGAGTACTGAGGAGTGAGGTTCTTCATTTTCAGGTTCAGATGACTCGGATGTAGCTTCCTGAATGATATCAGGATTATCTCTCATTTCTTCACTAACCACTGCCTTATTGCCATCACTCATCTGTACCGAGTTGTCTTCAAAGCCTTGCTAAGTCCACCAATTCAGTTTTTCATCTCGTATCTCCCCCTGAAGAGATGAAGTGGATACCGATGAAGAGAAGAAAGTTTCTGATTCTAAGAAAGTAACATCCATAGTGACGTAGGTGCGCTTGGTGGCAGGGTGGTAACAACGATATCCATTTTGGTGTGTAGCATACCCCACAAAGATACACCGAACATCACACAGATCAAGCTTGGTTCGTTGATTTTTATGGAGATGGACGAAAGCGACACAACCAAAGATTCGTGGTGGAAATAGCAAGACAGTAGGCAAGGAAACATGTTTAGAAAGAACCTGCAATGGTGTCTTGAATTGCAGCACTTTTGAAGGCATACGGTTTAATAGATACACTGTCATGGCAATAACATCATCCCAATATCTACTCGGCACATGTGCCCCAAGCAAGAGAGCACAGGTTGTTTCTAGGATAAGCCGATTCTTCCTTTCGGCAACCCCATTTTGTTGGGGTGTTTGAGCACATGACGTTTCGTGAAAGAGGCTATAGGTCACAAAGTAATCCTGAAATTTCTTATTGACATATCCACCACCATTGTCAGAGCGAAAGATCTGAATTTTAGCTGAAAATTGAGTTTGAATCATTGTATGAAAAGATTGAAACACACTAAACACATCATCCTTATGTTTCAACAGATATAGCCAAGTCATCCGAGTACAATCATCGATAAATGTCACAAACCAGTGAATGCCAAAAGAGGTGGTAATTGGAGAGTGTCCCCAAACATCTGAATGAATTAAAGCAAAAGGAATATCACTTTTATTCAAACTTGTGGAATAAGAAACACGGTGACTTTTGGCTAGAATGCAAGTATCACATTTAAAGTCAGAGTCAGGTGATTTGAAAAATAAATATGGAAACAAGTATTTCATATAGCTAAATTACGGATGCCCCAAGTGTCGATGCCATAACCAAATCTCTCTCCTTAAGGCTTGCGTGGTGCATATGATGAGCCTGACCAGAGCTGAAGTCATCCATATAATATAACCCCCCCTTCTTAGTACCACGCCCAATGATCTCCTTGGTGAGAATATCCTAAAGAAGACAAAAGGTAGGATACATTAGTGTAACACAATTTAGTTCCTCAGTAACTTGTCCTACAGACATCAATTTATTTAAGAGGAATGGAACTAATAAAGTATTAGATAAAGAAAGAGATGGTGATACGGCAACAATTCCAGCCCCTGTAACTAGATATGTAACCCCATTATCGTTCGCAATATCAGTTCACCTTGGTTGGGTAACTTCAATAAAATCATCTGAATTGAATGTCATATGATCCGTGGCCCCGGAGTCAATTATCCAGCCATTGTCACCATTCTGGATAGAACTTAGTAGAGCATAACCACAGTTACCTTGATCATTGAGATGAGTTTCATCACTCGAAGACTCTATTTGTGAGGTAAATGATAACTGAGGTGCTGCAATTACCAAGGCAGCCCAACCAAGCCCTTCATTAGAGGCAACATCACGATTTTTTCGGGCCTTGTACTCATTCCACCAGTTTGGGTACCCATGTAACATGAAACAGGTTTCACGGGTATGTTTCATGCTCCCACAATGAGTACAACCTCCTCCTTCTTATTGGGTCTTGGCTCTGGTGTTGGTATTCAGTTTTCCAGCACCTATAAAGCCATTTTTGGATAACTGCAGAGAGGGTGGTTGTTGTTGTCCTATCTTGACTCCTTTTGATGCCATAACAGCTCCAGTCGTGTCTGTACCTATGAGCATCATGGCCTGTCGGATCTCCTCTCGTCGAACATGAGCATAGGCCTGTTCTATGGTAGGAAAATGACGTATGTGTAGCACATCACTTTGAATCTTGTCCAGCCGATCATCCAATCCATCAAGAAAAATATAGACTCTGTCTTCTTGTAGGATTGTATTATATTTTTGTATATCAGTGGCACACTTCATCGGGTTAGGACACCGAAAATCAATTTCTCTCCACAAGCCTTGAAGATCATTGTAATATTTTTCAATGGATCCTCCGGCTTGTCTCATTTTAGTCACCCGTCTTTTTAGATCATATACTTGTGAAGTATCAGTTCCATCAAAGTAAGTAGTAGCAACAGAATCCCATACCATTTTTGCATGTGGGAAGCGAATGAAATTACTGATCAAGGTCGGGTCCATAGAATTGATCAGCCACCCTTTGACAATTTCATTCTCAGTTCGCCATTGTCGGAAAGTCGAATCTGTAGGTTCAAGTTGTAGGAAATCACCATTGATATATCCCAATTTGTCTTTGCCCGAGATATACATCTCAACAACTTGGGACTAGAGGGCATAGTTGGTGCCATCCAACTTAATGCCGATTTGTGCAGTGGAAGTATCATAGGTCAGTAGGTGGGTTTGAGTTTGATTTTTGGTCAAGACTTCAGTCATTTTTGCCGTCAAATCTTCTAGGATAGAATCTGTGGAGCTGTCGCCAATTTGTACCACATCATTTGGGTTCACCATGGCTGCAAATCAGTGTTTAGGGTTAGGTTTGGTTGTAGAGCAAGTCCTAGAGCAAGTCCTAGGATTATGCTATGATACCATGTCAAAAATTCCTCATATATTTTTCCATATCTTTCTATACAGAGATGAGTATGGTTATATATCAATACAAAGAGAAAAATTAGAAGCTAAATTAGGCTATACACAAATTACGCCTATTATAATAGTTGACCCTTAACAGAAAGGATTCTAACAAATCTGGCCTATAATTTTTCCAATCACTAACAGCTCCCGCCAACAGTTATTTAATAATAATTAACATTTCACACACTTTTTAATCAAAGGTCCTGCTTTGTCCATTCAAATACTATCTTTTAATGATATAAGTACTACCTATGACTAAGAATAACTCTCAGTTATTTCCTGCAAATAAGCACATAGGTCCAATGGCTTACTGAACATGGGCATGTGATCTGAACCCAAAATCACCTTCACCTCATCTGGTGGATTATTCTTTATCATCCATCGCTGAAAATCCTCCTTCAGTAGATTGTCCTTATCACACACTATGTAAACTCGACGAACTGTTCCATACTTTTCCCTAGTCACTGTTGTTTCCTTAAGCAAATTTTCTCCTCTAAAGAGCTTGTTGGGCCTCATCAACGTGGTTGCAAGCGTCAAATCCTATAAGAAAAAATAAGAAATAAAAAAACATATTTAACAAATATTTTCTAGAAATATATTTTAATTGTTTTTATTTGTTTTGAAATGACTATTTAAAAAAATTGAAAATAAAATACTATAGATAAAAATTATATATATATATATATATATATATATATATATATATATATATATTAAGTTCTTAAATAGACTTTTAGTTTATAAAAAATAAAAATAAATAAATAATCAGTCCATGTGTCTTCGCAAAATTAAATTGAAGATACAACAATACTTAGTCATCATGTGATTTTGATATACAAGTGAGAAAAGACACGACTGAATATGATACCTCAGGTGGGGAGAGCTGATAAATCTTGGCCGCCAAGTCCTCCGGGCTAAATATGATGGAGGTTGGAGGATTGTTGGGCCCTCTATCTAACGTGTACTGCGTATCCATGGAAGCAACCTTACGTCTCTGGTGAAGCTGTAATCCCATATGAATATTAAGTCATTTTTTTGAACTCAAAACTGATTATCAATTACATAATCAGTTAAGGATGAAATTCTCTATACTCTGAATTTCACTGTCAACTCAGAGATAGCCTCCGGATCACTCAAGCATTGCATAGTGTCATTTAAGTCTTTTAAGTTTAATATATTTGTGCAAAAGAGATGTTTAAAAAATAATAATAACCCACTTATTATAAATTTTAAATATAATTAAAATACTTAACTCTTATATTTTTTACAACATGGGAGATGGGTATAAAAGAAATTCATAAAACATGTTTTTATTGGAAAAATAATTTTTCTTATTTTAAAGGATGAAGGTTTATTTTGAATTTAGAAATTATTTTAATCTCCTAAAACAATCCTTGAGTTTAATTGATTTGTAATTAATATTTAAAATTTTTTTTTAAATGTTTGAATTCAAAGGTAAAAATGACCAAGAAAAATGTTAAAATTATCTAATCATAGGATAAAGGGATCTCATTAATATTATTCTATGTAAGAGTATAACTTGAATGGGTTGATTTGACCCAACACAAACATTTTCAATTGTCGGATTGAGCTTGAGTTAAGTTTTATAAACCCAAATTTAATTCGGGTTTGGCTCATGCTAAAGTTCAAACAACCCGAGCCTAATCAAAACTCAATTTAATGTTTTTATAATGTTTGTTATCATATATAATAATATTCGTTTTTTTAAACATCAAATTATAATTATATTATGTACTTTTTCATTTTTTTAAAAAGATATATAAATTTATTTTTACCTTTTTATTTTTATTTTGAATTTTTTTTTCTTGTTTACTATTTAAATTTTGGTATAAATATGTAAAAAAATATTTTTTTAAAAATCATTATAGATAGATTTTGAATCATGCAATACAATTATTCCGAGTACATCTTTATCAACTCGAGTTCAATCTAACCAATTTAAGTTTAATCCGACTAACTTGAATCAACTCAAATTCAACTTGAATTAACTTAAATTCAACTCAAATTGAGAAAAAATGAAGTTAAGTTGGGCTTAAGTTAAGATTTATCAATATTAATTTTCAATTGTTAGGAATTTGAGTGATTTCAATCCAATCCAATCCAATTTGATTTTTTTTCTTTTTATGGACTTGCACAATTAAATTTGTTATTTATGTAATTTGCAAATTTTTTTTTTTTATTTCAATCCAATTAAAAACAAGTCATTTTTTAGGTGTTTTGAGTAATAATTGAAAATATAAAAAAAAATGTTTTGGAACTTTTACATTCAATACAAGTGTTTGAGAAGAATTAAAAAAAAAAAAAAAAAAAAAACTATTTTTCATATTTGAGTTTTCAAATACAATTTTGAAACTTAGCAAACAGATGTAAAAATTTTCATAATTCTAGGCCCTCTTCAGCTGTCTACTCGAGAAAGGCTGAAATGGAAACATCCTTTTTGTCCATGAAAAGAGTTTAAGAGAGAGCATACCTCTTGATAAACAGTGGAAAGATTGAAATCAGGACCCGGCATATAAGCAGAAACGAAAACTGCGACAGAAATTTTCTGAGGGAACCTCTCCATAGCAACCGATACGCTGACCCCACCCAAGCTGTGAGCCACCAGGATCACCTTCTCCCCGGTTACGAGTGAGGTCATGAATTTCATCAATGGTTCATGGTAGTCTGAAATTGAATTCAGCTCGTCTAATCGCTTTCCATTGGCACCGGCAGCGGCTAGGTCCAAGGCAGTGACCTTGTGACCAGCAGATCTTAGAAAAGTTGTCACCTTATACCAACACCATGCTCCATGACAGGCTCCATGAACCAACACAAAATGCCTCTCTCTTTTCTCCATCCTCTCCTATTGCTTGTACTACTTGGTTTTTTCTTACTTTTATGGTATGGACCAGTTTCATTCAGGTCCCTCAAGCCTTAGATATTCTATGTTATGTGGTCCAGTTTCATTCAGGTCCCACAAGCCTTAGATGTTCTATGTTATATGGTTTAGATTGTTTTGTTCTTGGTTCCTTGTTTAGCAAGTAGGGCCTTGTGCAAGTCCGTATTGTACGGAATAGTTTCATTGTAAAATTAGATTTTATTATAAAATATAAAAAAGTTATTAAAAATATGTCTATAAATATTTTAAGTCATGAGAGAAAAAAGTCATGAGATGTAGATGACTCTGTAAATACTATATGAGGTGGATAGAGATACAAGGAAAAACATGAGGCATCCGATGGAGTGAAAAGGCTTGTGATATGGTATGGATATAAAGAGTGGAAAAATATGGGATGTTTCGATAATCCAATAGTTGTATTTGATTCACTCCTCTATAATATTCTCTATTGTATAGTGGAATAATTCTCAGTCATCCGTGTATGTAAGCATAGTTGGTCGAACCACGTTAAAACCTTGTGTACCATATGTGTAATTGTTTTATCTTTGTGTTTTTTATACGATTACTTTTATTAGTTATTTTCAAATAATGATAACTTGAAAATTTATCACAAATAATTATTTTCATTTAACTAAATATTGGATTATTTCTTCTTCCGTTCAAGTTTTAAGTATAAACTATGTCATGTTAAGAAATTTAAAGTGGATCTAACTTTGTTTACAAGTGAGGACATCTTGATTAAGGGATAAATAATGAATTATAATATTTTAACTTTAATTAAGTTGATTTATCAATATTTAAGCAAAGTTGGAGAAAAAAAAACGACGATACCTATATTTTTGTCTTTCAATAAATTAACATATAGTTTTAGTCATTACACCTAGTAATTTCTTTTTTCTCTTCTTCTTCTTCTTTTTTTCCTTTGTTCCTTTGACACCCAATGGCATATCTTTCAAGACTTTAAGCTCATAAAAATTTTCAAGTCTTCCCATCTTATCTTTTAAAATTCTAGTCACTCAAAGTATTTAATACTTTTAATAATGTCATATTTCTATAACTATAACTAATAAGAGTTTTGACCTATTAAAAAAATGAACCAAAAATACTTTGCAAAATATTAAAAGTTCGTAATTATCTCTTTTAGCTTAAATGTGAGTGTTATGTGTTTGCTAGTTCGCATATTTGCAATATAACCTAGGATGGTTGAGCTTCGTAACATGCTTATCATAATCAATTCATCCTTCTATAATTTTTCTTTTCCCTTTTGGTTCTACTCATTTTAATGTAAAGAAGAACCAAAGCATATTTATTAGTTGATTTTACCCATGGTTACACACCTGACTATATGGAGTCTAGACTTGAAAAATTTATGCATTTTCGGTCTAACAAGCTATGATACTTAGACCTAGCATTACATGTGAAAGAAAACAAAAAGTAATAATAAAAATATAATTTTTGTGGGAAAATTAAAATTGCTATGAAATATTTTATTTTCTTATATGTTATTTAGATATTGACATATTGACTTGTTAATTAAAGTTGAAATACTGTAATATTTTTTTGTCATTTCTTTTATCAAAATGTCTTAGTTCGGAAATACTTGAAATTTAAATTCCTTTTAAGTTTCTATTTCTATAAACTCCAATTGGCTTAAGTAATATGAAAGTTTACAAATGAATTGCCTAATTTTCTTTCCCATGTAATGAAGTTAAAAAATAAAAAAATAAAAAAAATAAAACAATATATATATAATGTTGTTGATTTTGGTAATGCAAGTTGTTTTAGAAAGTTTACCTCTTTTTTCTAACTTGACTCAATTTTACCCATTTGACTCAGTGATTAAAGTATATATCACTTTGATACAGTCATTGGTTACCGGTTGAAACCCCATTTTTTGCCAACATGACAACAAGCACACAGATCCTTAAAAAATAAATAAGTATAAAATTTTAGTAAATCATTCTAATACATAATACTAAATGTAATGTTGAGGCAAATGCTATATTTTGATAAGAACTTGACGAGTGTATAGATGAATGAATTGGAAAAAGTAAACATTGGTACAACTTTGGATTATAAGAGAATTAGGAAAAGAAAACATTGATATAGCTTTGGATTGTGACACGAGAAATGCAAAAAGCTCTAGAATGTGACAAAAGAACTAGCCAAATGAAACGGGTAAAACAATTTGACTTAGAATTATATGCTTGTGATACAATAACTAAGAATAACTTTCAACTATTTCTTGCAAATAAGCACATAGCTCCAATGGCTTACAGAACATGGGCATGTGATCTGAACCCAAAATCACTTTCACCTCATCCGTTAGATTATTTTTTATCATCCATCGCTGAAAATCCTCTTCTAGCACATTATCTTTATCACACACGATATAAACTCGACGAATCGTTCCATACTTTTCCTTAGTCACCGTTATTTTCTTCAGCAAATTTTCTCCATTGATGGGCCTCATCAACATGGTTGCAAGTGTCAAATCCTATGCTCAAATTCATCATGGTTACAACTTACAATAGTGTTTTTAAAAATAAAAAATAGAAAAATATATTCAATAGGAACTTTTTGAAAATATATTTTAATTGCTTTTATTTGTTTTTAAGGATTATTTTAAAAAATAATAATATAAATATACAAATTAATCAAAAATAAAATACCACTTGTAAAAATTATTCTTAAAAATATTTTAAATTCTCAAATAAACTTTGATCTTATAAAAGATTGAAAAACAGTTCATGTGTCTACAAAAAATTAAATCGAAAAATCGGTTTTGAAAGGTACAGCAATACTTAGTCATCATGTCATTTTGGTATATATACAAGTGAGAAAAGACACGACTGAATATGATACCTCAGGTGGGGAGAGCTGATAAAGCTTGGCTGCCAAGTACTCCGGGCCAAATATCACGGAGGTTGGAGGATTGTTGGGCCCTCTATCGAACGTGTACTGCGTATCCATGGAAGCACCCGGACTTCTCT
This sequence comes from Vitis riparia, assembly GCF_004353265.1. NCBI lineage: Eukaryota > Viridiplantae > Streptophyta > Magnoliopsida > Vitales > Vitaceae > Vitis > Vitis riparia. Next base: position 8,683,341 of record NC_048437.1, read on the forward strand.
GGTGAAGCTGTAATTCCATATGAATATTAAGTCGTTTTTTTGAACTCAAACTGATTATCAATTACATAATCAGTTAAGGATGAAATTCTCTATATTCTCAAATTTTAAAAAAAAAATCAAATTATAATTGTATTATGTATTTTTTATTTTAATATATATATATATATATATATATATTTGTTGTTATTTTGAAATTTTTGTATAAATGCTTAAAAAAAAGTTTTTTAAAAATCATTATAAATTGATTTTAAATCATGCAATCCAATCAATCCAAAAGTTTTTTAAAAATCATTATAAATTGATTTTAAATCATGCAATCCAATCAATCCAAGTCCATCTCAATCAATTCGAATTCAATCTAATCAATCTAAGTTTAAAAAAATTGAAGTTGGATCGAAATTAGTTTAAATACCTCAGATTTAGTTAAGTTGAATTTGCATTAATTAATTTTTAAATTCGAATCAAGTTGAAGTAAGGATCAATCCCACCCATGTTGCACATTGAATTCCACGCCACACTGAATTCCACGCCACATTGAATGCCACGCGACTGGATATGGAGAAAGAAAAAAGGATAAGCAACTCACCTTCGGGAGATACAACATCCCTTATCAACTTCTTGTAGTTCTCTAGAATCCCCCAAATTTACGTGGGGACAGCATGTGCCCTTCTACCAACGTTATTAAAATCATTTCTTGAATGAATACAAGTCCCTAGTTTTACAATCGAGTGAACTTTGGTACAAATATCATGCTACATTTTATATATTTAAAATTAAAATTAGTTATAAAATAACTTTTAAAAATGAATATAAATTTAATTCCTTTAATTATTTTTAACCTCTGCCATATCAATTACAAATTAACCCTTTAATTATTTTTAACCTCTGCCATATCAATTACAAATTAACTAAATATACGATTAATTTTATTTTCCAATAAAAATTTTACCAATATTAATTTTCAATAGGGGAGGGATTTGAGTGACTTTAATCAAATCCAATCCAATTTGAATTTTTTTTCAGGGACTTGGACAACTAAATTTGTAATTTATGTAATTTACAATTTTTTTTTTTTAATCCAATCAACAACGGGTTATTTCTTAGCTGTTTTGAGTAATAATTGAAAATATAAAAGATACTGTAAAACTTTTACATTGTAAGTGTTGAAAAGAATATTTTTAATATTTGAGTTTTCAAATAGAATTCTAAAACTTCACGAACAGATGTAAAAATTTTCATAATTCTAGGCCCTCTTCAGCTGTCTACTATTGAAAGACTGAAATGGAAACATCCTTTTTGTCCATGGAAAGAGTTTAAGAGAGAGTATACCTCTTGAATAACACTGGGAAGATTTAAATCAGGACCCGGCATTAGAGCAGCTACGAAAACTGCCACAGAAATTTTCTGAGGGAACCTCTCCATTGCAACCGATACGCTGACCCCACCCAAGCTGTGAGCTACCAGGATCACCTTTTCCCCGGTTACGAGTGAGGTCATGAACCCAATCAATGGTTCATAGTAGTCTGAAATTGAATTAAGCTCGTCTAATCGCTTTCCATTGGCACCGGCAGCCGCGAGGTCCAAGGCAGTGACTCTGTGACCAACAGATCTCAGCAAAGTTGCCACCTTATACCAACACCATGCTCCATGACAGGCTCCATGAACTAATACAAAGTGCCTCTCCCTTTTCTCCATCCTCCCCTGTTGTTGATTTTACTAGTGGGTTTTTTCTTACTTTTATAGTATGGAACAGTTTCATTCAGGTCCCATAAGCCTTGAATATTTTATGGTTTGGTGATTGAGATTGTTTTGTTCTTGGTTCCTTGTTTCGCAAGTGTGGCCTTGTGCAAGTTTGAGTCCTGTCGTTGGCTTGTGTCTTTACACTCAGATATATATGTTGAACCCTCCATCGCTTTTGTTTGTTTTCAGATAAGAGTTCTCTGTTGCCCAACCCCGCGCTCTTCATATATCTAAGCAATTTTATGGATCATTTTGTGTTTGATGAACTCCCCTCGCCTAAAAGAAGTACAAAAGAAAAACAATTTCTAATTTGTTTCCTAGACTAAACGCTGCTCAAATGTTCAATTGAAAGATGAAGACTACGTGGCCAATATGGAGTAATTCAATTAACGGCCACAAGAGAATGGATCTGTCACACCGGGTACTGACATTACAACAGAACAAAGATATAATGATATTGGTTGGAGCTGAAGCTATTGAAGGTGAGGCAAGTCCCTATCTCATAACTGAGTTTCCAAAGACGGCTTTCTTTCAACTTTGTTTTTTTCAATATCGCAGGCAAACCTGGAATCTTCCCTCCCACTTAGACACTTGATTCTAACCAATCAAGACAAGCGGACTCTACAAAGTTTATTTAAATATATTTTCTCTTCGTAGTATACAGCATATTCCTTATCATAATAATAATGCTACTACTTTGCATGAAGCAATAAATGGAGAAAGAACCCCCAAAAATTAAAATCTTGGAAATACCACTCTAGAATCCTCGAGAAATCCAGCTAACAGGTTAAGAAACATTATAGCAAGGTTTCTCCACCTCTCCTAGTAATAATTGAACTAGAAGCCGTACAGCTTGAGAAGGACCATTGTGGGGGGCAACCGTGAAAGATTTGGGCAGTCAAAGTGCTGATGCACAGGTTCCGACTATTGACCATTCCAAAAGTGGCAGAAGCTAGACTGTATTCAACTCACCCACCCAGAGCAGGAAGCCTTGGTTGAGTGGAATATCCTGCTAGGATCAGTATTAGGCTGGTATTGTTTTTGATATTCTGTATTACTAGGGAATTACAAGATAGAAGTGATAAAGAAAGAAAGAAAGAAAGAAAGAAGAAAGAAGAAAAAAGAAATAAAATAAAATAAAAGAGTTGAATTTTCAATCATGAGGATATGGCTTCTCTTCCATTCTCCCAAGTACCATAGTGTGAGTGTGTGACAGATAAAACATTGCATAAGCAAAATTTTTACATGGCAAAGTTTTAATAAAAATTACCCACTAAATTAAAAGGTGCACCTCATCATATAAATGACGCAATTTTGAGACTTCAAGTGTAGCTTTTCTTGATTTAGTTAACTTTAATAATTTAATTTCCATAAAATCTAATATGAGAAAGTCTCCAGAAAAATGAGTGCATAATAAGATGGTCAAACACATAATCCAGCTAATTTATGTGAGCTAAATTTACTTAATAGTACTCTCATAAAAATAAAAAATTACTTATTGGTCCATGGTATAGTTCCATCAGTCACTAGGGAATACTTTTGACTTTTCATTTTTTTTATTTTTATAACCGTGGATGTCCGGATTAACTTACGCGCACCTCGACTAATCCCATGGGGCCCTGAAATTAACGACCGAGTAAACCTCTAATGGCCCTGAGGGGCCTCAAACTGGTGACCCTCAGGTCCCACAAGCCTTAGATATTTTATGGTATGTGGTTTAGATTGTTTTGTTCTTGGTTCCTTGTTTCGCAAGTGGGGCCTTGTGCAAGTCTGTATTGTATGGAACAGTTTCACTGTAAAATTAGATTTTATTATAAAATATAAAAAAGTTATTGAAAATATGTCTATAAATATTCTAAGTCACGAGGGAAAAAAGTCATGAGATGTAGATGAGTTTATAAATACTATATGAGGTAGATAGAGATATAAGGAAGAATATGAAGTACCCGATAGAGTGAAAAGACTTGTGGTATGGTATGGATACAAAGAGTGGAAAAATATGGGATGTTACAATAATCCAATAGTTGTATTTGGTTCACTCCTCTGTAATATTCTCTATTGTATAGTGGAATAATTCTCAGTCATCCGTGTATGTAAGCATGGTTGGTCGAACCACGTTAAAACCTTGTGTACCATACGTGTAATTGTTTTATCTTTGTGTTTTTTATGCGATTACTTTTATCAGTTATTTTCAAATAATGATAACTTGAAAATTTATCATAAATAATTATTTTCATTTAACTAAATATTGGATTATTTCTTCTTCCGTTCAATTTTTAAGTATAAAGTATGTCATGTTAAGAAATTTAAAATGGATATAACTTTGTTTACAAGTTAAGACATTTTGATTAAGGGATAAATAATGAATTATAATATTTCAACTTTAATTAAGTTGATTTATCAATATTTAAACAAAGTTGGAGAAAAAAAAAGGACAACACGTATTTTTATCTTTCAATAAATTAACATATAGTTTTAGTCATTACACCTAGTTATTTCTTTTTTCTCTTCTTCTTCTTTTTTCCTTTGTTCCTTTGACACGCAATGGCATACCTTTCAAGACTTTAAGCTCATAAAATTTTTCAAGTCTTCTCATCTCATCTTTTAAAATTCTAGTCACTCAAAGTATTTAATACTTTTTGCTATAACTTATAAGAGTTTTGACCTATTAAAAAAATGAACCAAAAATACTTTGCAAAATATTAAAAGTTCGTAATTATCTCTTTTAACTTAAATGTGAGTGTTATGTGTTCGCTAATTCACATATTTGCAATATAACCTAGGATGGTTGAGCTTTGTAACATGCTTATCATAATCAATTCATCCTTCTATAATTTTTCTTTTCCTTTTTGGTTCTACTCATTTTAATGTAAAGAAGAACCAAAGCATATTTATTAGTTGATTTTACCCAAGGTTACACACCTGACTATATGGAGTCTAGACTTGAAAATTTTATGCATTTTCGGTCTAACAAGCTATGATACTTAGACCTAGCATTACATGTGAAAGAAAACAAAAAGTAATAATAAAAATATAATTTTTGTGGGAAAATTAAAATTGCTATGAAATATTTTATTTTCTTAAATGTTGTTTAGATATTGACATATTGGCTCGTTAGTTAAAGTTAAAATACTCTTAACATTTTTTTTTCATTTCTTTTATCAAAATGTCTTGGTTGGGAAATACTTGAAATTTAAATTCCTCTTAAGCTTCTATTTCTATAAACTCCAACGGGCTTAAGTATTATGAAAGTTTATGAATGAATTGCCTAATTTTCTTTCCCATGCAATGAAGTTATAAAAAATAAAAATAAAAATAAACTTGTTGATTTTGGTAATGCAAGTTGTTTTAGAAAGTTTAACTCTTTTTTCTAACCTGACTCAGTTTTACCCATTTGATTCAGTGATTAAAGTATCGCTTTGATACAATGAGTCATTGGTTACTAAGTGAAACCCCTTATTTTGCCAACATGACAACAAGCACACAAATCCTTAAAAATAAATAAGTATAAAATTTTAGTAAATCATTCTAATACATAATACTAAATGTAATGTTGAGGCAAATGCTATATTTTGATAACAGCATACCTCACCAGGTCATGCCGTGTATAAGAAATTGACGAGTGTATAGATGAATGAATTGGAAAAAGTAAACATTGGTACAACTTTGGACTATAAGAGAATTAGGAAAAGAAAGCATTGATATAGCTTTGGATTGTGACACAAGAGAATTGCAAAAAGCTTTGGAATGTGACAAAAGAACTAGTCAAATGACATGGGGAAAACAATTCGACTTAGAATTGTATGCCTGTGATACAATAATTAAGAATAACTTTCAACCATTTCTTGCAAATAAGCACATAGATCCAATGGCTTACAGAACATGGGCATGTGATCTGAACCCAAAATCACTTTCACCTCATCCGATAGATTATTTTTTATCATCCATCGCTGAAAATCCTCTTCTAGCATCTTATCCTTATCACACATAATATAAACTCGACGAACCGTTCCATACTTTTCCTTAGTCACTGTTGTTTCCGTCAGCAAATTTTCTCCATTAAAGACATTGATGGGCCTCATCAACATGGTTGCAAGCATCAAATCCTATGCTCAAATTCATCATGGTTACAACTTACAATAGTGTTTTTAAAAATAAAAATAGAAAAACATATTCAGCAGGTACTTTTTGAAAATATATTTTAATTGCTTTTATTTATTTTTAAGGATTATTTTAAAAAATAATTATATAAATATACAAATTAATCAAAAATAAAATGCCACGTGTAAAAATTATTTATAAAAATATTTTAAATTCTCAAATAAACTTTGATCATATAAAAGATTGAAAAACAGTCCATGTGTCTTCAAAAAATTAAATCGAAAAATCTGTTTTGAAAGATACAGCAATACTTAGTCATCATGTCATTTTGATATATGTACAAGCGAGAAAAGACAGGACTGAATATGATACCTCAGGTGGGGAGAGCTGATACAAATTGGCTGCCAAGTACTCCGGGCCAAATATCAGGGAGGTTGGAGGATTGTTGGGCCCTCTGTCGAAGGTGTACTGCGTATCCAAGGAAGCACCCACACTGCTCTGGTGAAGCTGTAATTCCATATGAATATTAAGTCATTTTTTTGAACTCAAACTCATTATCAATTACATAATTAGTTAAGGATGAAATTCTCTATAGTCTCAAATTTATAAAAAAAAAAATCAAATTATAATTATATTATGTATTTTTTTTTAATATATATATTTGAAATTTTTGTATAAATGCTTAGAAAAAAAGTTTTTTAAAAATCATTATAAATTGATTTTAAATCATGCAATTCAATCAATCTGATCAATTCAAGTTTATCCCAATCAATTCGAATTCAATCTAATCAATCTAAGTTTAAAAAAATAAAATAAAAAATAAAAAAATGATATTGGATCGAACTTAGTTTAAATACCGATTAAAGATTTAGTTAAGTTGAGTTTGCATTAATTATTTTTTAAATTCGAATTAAGTTGAAGTAAGGATCAATCCCACCCATGTTGCACACTGAATGCCACGCGACTGGATATGGAGAAAGAAAAGAGGATAAGCAACTTCACCTTCGGGAGAAACAACATCCATTATCCACTTCTTGTAGTTCTCTAGAATCCCCCAAATTTGCGTGGGGACAGCATGTGCCCTTCTACCAACGTTATTAAAATCATTTCTTGAATGAATACGAGTCCCTAGTTTTACAATCGAGTGAACTTTGGTACAAATATCATACTATATTTTATATATATTTAAAATTAAAAATAGTTATAAAATGACTTTTAAAAATGAATATAAATTTAATTCCTTTAATTATTTTTAACCTCTGCCATATCAATTACAAATTAACTAAATATACGATTAATTTGATTTTCCAATAAAAATTTTACCGATATTAATTTTCAATAGGGGAGGGATTTGAGTGACTTTAATCAAATCCAATCCAATTTAATTTTTTTTTTCATGGACTTGGACAACTAAATTTGTAATTTATGTAATTTACAAATTAATTTGTTTTTTCAATCCAATCAACAACGGGTCGTTTTTTAGCTGTTTTGAGTAATAATTGAAAATATAAAAGATATTGTAGAACTTTTACATTGTATGTAAGTGTTGAAAAGAATAATCCAAAAAAATTATTTTTGATATTTGAGTTTTCAAATAGAATTCTAAAACTTCACGAAGATGTAAAAATTTTCATAATTCTAGGCCCTCTTCAGCTGTCTACTATTGAAAGACTGAAATGGAAACATCCTTTTTGTCCATGGAAAGAGTTTAAGAGAGAGTATACCTCTTGAAGAACAGTGGGAAGATTTAAATCAGGACCCGGCATTAGAGCAGCTACGAAAACTGCCACAGAAATTTTCTGAGGGAACCTCTCCATTGCAACCGATACGCTAACCCCACCCAAGCTGTGAGCTACCAGGATCACCTTTTCCCCGGTTACGAGTGAGGTCATGAACTCAATCAATGGTTCATAGTAGTCTGAAATTGAATTAAGCTCGTCTAGTCGCTTTCCATTGGCACCGGCAGCCGCGAGGTCCAAGGCAGTGACTCTGTGACCAGCAGATCTCAGCAAAGTTGCCACCTTATACCAACACCATGCCCCATGACAGGCTCCATGAACTAATACAAAGTGCCTCTCCCTTTTCTCCATCCTCCCCGGTTGTTGCTTTTACTAGTGGGTTTTTTCTTATTTTTATAGCATGGAACAGTTTCATTCAGGTCCCATAAGCCTTGAATATTTTATGGTTTGGTGATTGAGATTGTTTTGTTCTTGGTTCCTTGTTTCACAAGTGCGGCCTTGTGCAAGTTTGCGTCCTGTCGTTGGCTTGTGTCTTTACACTCAGATATGTTGAACCCTCCATCGCTTTTGTTTGTTTTCAGATAAGAGTTCTCTGTTGCCCAACCCCGCACTCTTCATATATCTAAGCAATTTTATGGATCATTTTGTGTTTGATGAACTCCCCTCGCCTAAAAGAAGTACAAAAGAAAAACAATTTCTAATTTGTTTCCTAGACTAAACGCTGCTCAAATGTTAGATTGAAAGTTGAAGACTACGTGGCTAATATGGAGTAATTCAATTAACGGCCACAAGATAATGGATCTGTCACACCGAGTACTGACATTACAACAGAACAAAGATATAATGATATTGGTTGGAGCTGAAGGTATTGAAGGTGAGGCAAGTCCCTATCTCATAACTGAGTTTCCAAAGACGGCTTTCTTTCAACTTTGTTTTTTTCAATATCGCAGGCAAACCTGGAATCTTCCCTCCCACTTAGACACTTGATTCTAACCAATCAAGACAAGCGGACTCTACAAAGTTTATTTAAATATATTCTCTTCGTAGTATATAGCATATTCCTTATCATAATAATAATGCTACTACTTTGCATGAAGCAATAAATGGAGAAAGAACCCCCCAAAATTAAAATCTTGGAAATACCGCTCTAGAATCCTCGAGAAATCCAGCTAACAGGTTAAGAAACATTATAGCAAGGTTTCTCCACCTCTCCTAGTAATAATTGAACTAGAAGCCACAGCTTGAGAAGGACCATTGTGGGGGGCAACCGTGAAAGATTTGGGCAGTCAAAGTGCTGATGCACAGGTTCCGACTATTGACCATTCCAAAAGTGGCAGAAGCTAGACTGTATTCAGCTCACCCACCCAGAGCAGGAAGCCTTGGTTGAGTGGAGTATCCTGCTAGGATCAGTATTAGGCTGGTATTGTTTTCGATATTCTGTATTACTAGGGAATTACAAGATAGAAGTGATAAAGAAAGAAAGAAAGAAAGAAGAAAGAAGAAAAAAGAAATAAAATAAAATAAATGAGTTGAATTTTCAATCATATGAGGATATGGCTTCTCTTCCATTCTCCCAAGTACCATAGTGTGAGTGTGTGACCGATAAAACATTGCATAAGCAAAATTTTTACATGGCAAAGTTTTAATAAAAATTACCCACTAAATTAAAAGGTGCACCTCATCATATAAATGACGCAATTTTGAGACTTCAAGTGTAGCTCATCTTGATTTAGTTAACTTTAATAATTTCATTTCCATCAAATCTAATATGAGAAAGTCTCCAGAAAAATGAGTGCATAATAAGATAGTCAAACACATAATCCAGCTAATTTCTGTGAGCTAAATTTACTTAATAGTACTCTCATAAAAATAAAAAATTACTTCCTGGTACATGGTATAGTTCCATCAGTCACTTGGGGTACTTTAACCGTGGATATCCAGGTTAATTTACACGCACCTCAACTAATCCCACGGGGTCTTGAAATTAACGATCGGGTAAACCTCCAATAGCCCTGAGGGACCTCAAACTGGTGATCATTGGGGAGCAAACCCAAAGCCGAACCAACTAAGCTAACCCTCAAGGTTAGGGATACTTTTGACTTTTCGTGAAGATGAGATGAGTCCAAATTATATGAAAAGACAGACACTGCCACAAGATTTGTGCAATGAACGATAACTTTGACTTCTTATTCTCTTTGGCTAAGATGCCTTGGTCCAAAATATAAAATAAAATAAAATAAAAATCTGTATCTTATCATGTCTCATCAGTTATAGATTTTGAATCCATGAACATAGCAACCAAGAATAACTTAAACATTAACATTGCAAACCAGTAGGATAGTATAATGGCATCTAGAGAGAGAGAAAGACCTGGTCTATCAGTCCAAGTACCCAGACTCTCTTGGCATGTTATTCCAACCAATTGCTAAAGACAATGGAAGAAATGCAAGTACCACATGAAGTGTGTGCTTTCCTCCTACTGATCCGTAGGAAATACATTCATTTTCCAACTGCCTCAAAAAACCAGGGGCAAGTTGCATAGCCTGAAAAAAGGAAAAAGGAAATAGAACAATCACGACCAAGTTCCACATAAGTAGAAAAGTGGGATAACACGAGTAGTTTTGTGTCGTCTAGTTTTCCAAATAGCGCATTGCATAGGTTGCTCCTAAACTGCTTATCTTATGAAATCCTTGAAGATAAATACATCAGGTATCAATCAGAAATACACGCAAAAGAGTCTGGTAATCATTTCTTTGTTTTAGGATGAAAGTAATAATAAGGAAATTGGTGAATTTGTAACGCCCAAGTTTCTTTTTTAGGGGCAATTTAGAAAAATATTAATAATATTAAATTAATTAATTAATTAATTTAATAAAATGAAAGAGGGGTGAAAAGGTAATTTTACGAATAAGGAATTTTGTTATTCCTATTCTTTTTTTAAACGTGTTCCTGTTCGCAGAGAGTTCCAAAGAATATAAGATTGGAATCGGATTTCAATGTTTAAAGAACAGATCTTTATAGGTAAGATTCTAACCCCTAAATTAATATTTTAGATTCATTAATTAATTTTAAGCACATTAGATATTTTTGAAAAACTCAAATCTAGATTAGGGTTAGTTTATTATTATTTTTAATTCGTTTTAATATCAAAATAGTGAAAATTTAAGATTTTGATTTATTGTTGGAATTTGAGAGATCTTAAGTTTTTTTAAATAAATAAATAAAATCTTGAGAAGATTTCGATTTATACTAGGGTTAATTTATTTTTTTTAAAATAATAATAAATAAATATATTGTTAATTGTGGCTTAAGGGATTAGAAAAATACAATTTGATTTAACAAAAAAAAAAAAAAAAAAAAGAACGTGTGTGCACTGGAAAATAGAAGGTTGGTGAAAAAAAGCGCGTGTGCACTGGTTGTATGCATGTGGGAACTATGCATCCACTTTTTTTTGTAAGGATTTCATGGTTGAAATCTAGTTGGTGGATTTTCAGATACTCTATTATTAAACTTTGATGGATACTTGAGTATGTAATATTTAATAGTAGCAAGACTCCGTATTATTAGACTTTGATCGGTACTTGAGTACTGAGTATTGTATTATTTAATAATGGCAAGGCTTTGTGTTATTAGACTTTGATGGATTGTGTATAGGCTATGTTTGATGAAAAAAAAAAAAAAACTTGAAAGTGAGAAAATATAATTTATAAATAAAAGAAAGTAAATTTTTTGGTATAATAATTATATTAATGATGGGCGTAAGTTAATAAATAGCATAGAATTTAATTAGTGAAATAAATTACAATTTAATTAAATTATGTTGTGTCCCAAGAAATAAATTGAAAATAAAATTTAAGTTTTATATGAATTAGAAATTTATTAAATTTTCTAAAATAAGAATAGATTAAATTATCTTTCATAATTAAAAACATTAATTTGAATATCTAAAATTTTAGGATTGACAAACCTATAATTTTAGATAAATAGTAATGGTTATTTCTCTTATATTTTGTTAGGTGAAGAGTAGATTTTCAAGATTATTTTTCTCCAAAGTTTTTTAGGACTTCTTTTGAGGTAAGGGAAATTAATGCGGTTATTATTTTTTTTAGAAACAAATTTTTATATACATCTTTTGGAAACATTTTGAGTTATTATTCATTTTATGCAAGGATCAAATATGTTTTGCATGAAAAGTATGTTAGAATCATATTTTATTTACAACAGAGAAATGTGGAGATATTATGTTTTGCAAATTTGAATAATTGAAATAAGTGTTTGACTCTGGTTTGTTTGACCCTTGTCAACGGGATATAATAGTTGACTTTTGACTTTTTGGCCCTTGTCAACGGGATATAATAGTTGACCTTTACATTTCTTGGTGGGGAATGTAATTAATTTGGACCCCAGCCTCTAGGGGTTTGGTTAGAGGTTACTAGTACTAGTAGTGTTTGGTTCTGTCCACCTTAAAGGAACAATTTGAAGCTAACCACCTATTTGAAAAGTCTCACCTACCTAGGCACCATTTGATGTTTGATGACCAGAGTAAATAAATTATTTGAATGTTTTGACTGAATTTGACATGAAAATGTTTGAATCAGAAATGAAAGTGTACAAGTAAAAGTTTTGAATGTATTGGCAAAACTGACTCAAAAGTTTATGAAAATAATTAGTTATAATATCTCCAATTTTGCAAATGAACTTGAAATATTTGATCCATGGACTGCATTAATGTTTCTTATTGGGCTTTGAGATCATTCCTATTTATTGATTACTTTTCAGGCACCCTTAGTTCGGGCGAGGAGTGATGGCTAGGTCGAGGAATGGTCATTATTAGGATTTTGCTTAGGATGTTATTTGGACATTGTTAGCTTATAAGTTTATGTTCATTTGGATTATTTGGTTTTTGGAAGCTATTTAGATATTGAGCTTTTAAATATTTTTTTTTTATATAAGTTTGAAGTTGAGATTTGGAGATTATGAAAATTTGTTAGCACTTGATTTATTTGAGTTTGCAATATATTTGGATAATGGATTTTGGTTGATGGATGCTTAGTTTTAAAGTTAAGTTTGACGATTTTAGAATTTTGTTCCGCTACTCTGAACAGGTTTTTGGTAATTGGTTACTTCCAGTTATAATATGATTGTTTGAGTCAGGTTACACTTTAAGCCTTCGGGTTTGAGGTGTGAAATGACCGTCACGCCCTTGGAGTGGGTCTTGGGGCGTGACAGAATCTTTCAACAATACTCCCCCAGAAATATTCTCATCATGCATATCCCATCATCTTTAATGAATATTTCATTATATAGCAGGCAAACATTACAATTACAATGATAATGGCATTTTCATGTTTTCAACAAACGGAAGGAGCTCAATGAAGGGAATAAAGGGAAGATTATGAAGTCTCTCATTCTTTCTCATAGGATGGGCTTGGTTTATCTTCATGAAACAGAAGTGGAACCTACATCAGTGGATCTTACCAGAAGCTGAGGGGTAGGGAGGTTTCAGGGATGGGGAGCTATTGATTCCAGAGGGGCTGCTGGTGGGTTAGTGGTGTTTTGGTACCGCAGGATTTTGGAGTTGTTGGACATGGAAATGGGAGCTTTCTCTCTTTGCAGTAAATTTGGAAATTGTGAAGATGGGTTTCTGCTGGACCTTTTCAGGGGTATAAGGTCCCATCTTGGGTTTATAAAGAAGGGATTTTTGGGAGGAGTTAGGAGCTATCACAGGCCTTTAGAAGGATCGATGGTGCACTAGTGGTGATTTTAATGTGGTATGGTTCCCTGGTTAGCATTAAAAGTTCACGCATTTCTCATCCACTATGAGAGGCTCTCTGAATTTATTAATGAATTTATCCTTGCTAATCTTCCTTTTGGCAAGTGGTGCATTCACTTGGTGTGGGGCGCATGGGGGTTGTTCTCTGTCTAGGCTGGACCATTTTTTAGTTTTGGCAAATTGGGAAGATCACTTTACCAATGTCAGATCACATTACCAATATCACTTGGAGCATTCTTCCTAGACCAGTTCCAACAGTGGAGGCTTCAGAAGTGGGAAATGCCCTTTCAGATTTGAAAATATGTGGCTTAAGGAGGGTGGGTTTAAAGACCTTGTTTCAAGGTGATGGGGGTAACTATGGATTCAGGGGTTCGTCTAGTCATAGGCTTGGTTTTAATATTAAGGCCCTTAAAGAGGACCTAAAAAGATAGAACAGAGAAGCTCTATGGAAATATAACTGCTTAAAAAGCTAATGCACTTGAGCAAATTAAAAGGTGTGACACAAAAAAGAAAGGGATTGAGGTCTATCCACTAAGGAGAAAGCAGCTAGACTGGACACCACTCAATAGTATGGCAGGCTGGCTGCTATGGAGGAAACATCGTGGAGACACAAATCCCATGTTTTATGGCTCAAGGGGATAGGATGGCCAAGAGAGCCAATTTTATCAGCAGTTTACAGGTAGAGGGATCTTGGCTGCATGAGGAAGCAACTCTAAGAAGGGGAATCTCTTTTCTTTTCTTTTTTGTCAGCAGCCTTATTCTGATCCTTTGGTTCATTGTTGTGGGATTGAGAGTGAGATCTCCAAACAAATCTGCTATAGTGATAAAGAGAGTTTAGATAAGTTTTCTATTGATGAAGATGTCTTGGCTGCCTTTTCTGAATTTGGAGGGGACAAAACCTCAAGTCCTATATGGTTTTGCAGTGGAGTTTTGGCAGCATTGTTGGGACCTAGTGTGGGATGATCACAGGATTTTCATTCTTTCAGGTCTCTTTGTAAGAAGTAATGCTACTTTCTGATGTTAATTCCTAAAAAGAACGGGGTGAAGACATTACAGAGTTGAAGCCTCTTAGCTTGGTGGGTAGTATATATACAAGCTTCCAGTGAAGAATCTAACAAACAGGCATTAGAAAAGTTATTGGCAAGGTAGTTTCAGATTTCAGAATACCTTTTGTTCAAGTACATAAGATTCTCAACACAGTCCTTGTAGCTAATCTAGATCTAAAAGTCAAAAACATGGGGTTGTATGCAATTTAGATGCAGAAAAAAGCATACCATTATATCATCAGTTTCCTTTTCTCTATTAATGAATGGGGTTCCCACGGGTTCCTTTCAAAGCTCTAGTAAGGGGGTTTTGAGTTGTTTCATGTTGAGGCAGTGGAAGGAGGCTTCATCAAGGGTTTCAAGGTCAAGACGGTAACAGTGGTGAGAGAGTTGAAAGTCTTACATTCTATTTACAGATCATACTCTTCTATTTTGTGAGGCTGACAAGGAGTAATTGCTATACATAAGTTGGGTGGTGTTGTGGTAAGCTCATTTCTAGTAGGGAATGTGGGGGAAGTGGAGTTTTTGGCCTGTCTCTAGAATGAAAAGTCGGTAGTTGCCTTCTAAATATCAAGGATTGCCTCTTGGAACAAAATTCAAGTCTTCCTCAGTTCACACCCAGTTGAGGAAAGGTAAGAAATATTTGACAACTTGGAAATGACAAGTTCTATCTAAAGGTGATAGGGACCTTATGGAAGAGCACCCTGTCTAGCTTCCCAACATACAACTAGCAACATTAGCCATCCCAAGAAAGGTGAAATACCAGTTTGAAAATATTCAGGGAGATGTTCTTTGGGGAGGAAGCAACTTGAACGGATCAACTTAGTAAGGTGGGAGATCATTTGCTCTGAGATAAGTTCTAGAGATTTGGCCATAAAAAATTTTGGGTCCTTAACAAAGCATTGCCAAGATAGTGGCTTTGGAGATTCATGGTTGATTAAGATAGTTCAAGGAGAAAGATCACAATAGGGAAGTATGGAGTATTGGAAGGGAAGTAGTTGTTCGTGAGAGGATAGAGAAGCGATTGCACAAACTTATAGAAAGTGATTAGGAAGGGATGGGATGATTTCTATTCAAGGACAAACATTTTGGTGGGGCATGTTGGGATTGATTTTTGTGTGGAGGGACCCTCTTAAAGATCATTTTCTGGTGTTGTTTCACTTAATGGTATACAAGGATGCTTGGGTGGCAGATTGTTCAAAGGGGATGACAACAAGGTTTCATGGAAGTTAGAGCCACAACTTGAAGAGGCAGTATAGTAATTGAGAGCTGATTTGGGTGGAGCGTTGCATTATTTTGTCTAACTCTTGTTTCCGTGAATGTCTAAGTGACAGATAAGCTAGTATGGAAGCTTCCAAAGAACAGGACAATCTCAGCTAAGGCTAATTACAAGTCCTTGTCACATCATGTGGTGACTTCCTTCCTGACTTAGGAGATTTGGATTCCAAGAGCACCTTTTAAGGTCAATTTTTTTGTGTTAAGCAACTTGGGAGAGAATTCTTATCATAGATAACTCATGAACAGAGGTTGAATTATGGTTAAGAATCAGTATAGCACATCCTCATCTAGGATAGCAATCTTGTTTAGAGTTTAGTACTGTTATATTTATTTTGGACCATTTAGAAAGAGCTTAATGGGAGAAATTTTTAAGGAATGAAGTGGTCGATCTTGGTTGTAAAGATTTTTTTTTTCCCTAAATCTTTGTTTTTTTGGTGCAAAAGGGCAGATGGAAGTCACTAATCACAATGTTCTTGAATTTGAAAAATAAAGTGTTCAGTTTGGCCTATACATGCATTGCATGTTCGTTGCGTACATGGATTGCATCCCCCTTCTGTTAGGTGCAATCAATCTTTTTTTTTTCCTTGTTTTCCTTAAACTAAAAAAAAATGGTAGCTAGATTTTGTTTTTTGCAGGGGGCAGATATATTTTCCCAGAGTAATTATTTTGTCTCTTCTGTAGTACTACTGTTAAGAAGCTATTTTGAAAGATTCTTAGGGAAAAAAAAGGTGGGGGGTGAACAAACCAGAAAATGTATAAAAAACCATTGTGTCTTATGGCAATGTAAGCATAGAATAGAACCAAATAATGTTCATCATGATTTGTTTAAGCCCATAATAGTATCCATTTAAAGGAAAAGGTTATTCTCTCTCAACCACTAGAATAGTAATGGAACAATTAAAGTAACATGAAAATTTAGTGATCTTAATTACAGTTAATGCCCAAATCCACCATTTGGAATAGATACATTTTTTTCTGATACCTACCATTTAGAATGGCTAAATTATATACTCAACTCAATATAGACTATGGGAAGACATTAGAAAAGATCAGAAGGAATTTGATCACAGAAAAGCTATCTGGGTTAAAAATGGTAGACATACAAAATTGTGATGGGACAGGTGATGGAGGAGATAACTGTCTGAAAGAAGCATCTCCTCTATTGTTCAAACTAGTTTCTCATGAGAATGCTACTATTGCAGACATGTGAGAAGCAAAAGGAAGCGGAGGCCAGTTGCTGGAGCAATTCAGAAGACCCTTCCAAGATTGGGAAATGAAGGGGGCATCACAATTTTGTTGGATCTTATTTATACTGGGAAGATATCTCAGTTTGGAAGGAGGATAGGAAAGGAAACTTCAGTGTAAAATGGGACTACAGCTCATTGTGTGCTGAATCGAGAGTGGACTTCCCAACCAAAGACATCTGGTGCATATGGAAAGAGTGAAAACAGAATCTTCAATGGAGAAGAGCTTGCAAATCAGAGGTTAAAGGAGAGCTTCATTAAATCCTTCTTTGATTTATCCAAAGTTCAGTTAGAAATGGGAAATTTCTCAATCATGGCCTTCAGACATAGCCTTAGTTGCAGATAGTTTGGATTTTGAGGTTGTTTTTTGTAGATACCTACTGGTGTTCTTTGTTTTGTTTTTCTGTGTATACTTCTGGTATACATAAGGTGCACCCCCTTTCATAGATTCTATGTTTGCATATCAACATATATATATATATATATATATATATATAGAGAGAGAGAGAGAGAGAGAGAGAGAGAGTGCCTCTTCCCCCATTACAATTACTTAAATCTACAAAAATTATTTTCCCCGTAGCGCTCCATGACCACACACCTCCTTATATCATAGGCTATCAATTGATATCTAGTACTAGATAATGTATTGTAAATTATACTTTGAGTGTCATTTAAACTAAAATAACTGTTGAATATAATGTATTTATAGTGTATAACCTTTCCTTGTTAATATAGGACACATGTATGGTAGTTAGGACTCCTAGCCTTGTATATATATATATATATATTTCTCAATTGTAAGTAGATTATTACATTAATGAGAATTAAGGTCTTTCTTCTTTCTCTCTCTCTCAACATGGTATCAGAGCCAAGGAAGAAAACCTAATTCTTTCCTGTTTCCCGTGTCATCAACTCCGGGAAACCTTCCAATGACCGTGTTTCATTCCGGTCACCTTCCCCATCTCCCAATACTTTCCGGTCAGTCGGATCGTCGACAGAAACCACTCACCGCCGGTGAACTTTCCGGCGACGTATTTTTCCGACACCGACCATACCAGACGGAGCGCCTGGAGAAGATCTCCAACTTTTGTGAAGGCACCGGCACCAAAAGAGCATCCACGCGCCGTCCACGCACAATTTTCCAGCCGGCGGCTGCATCTCACGCGCCGGCGCATGAGGGCTCGTGAGGCCTTTTCCGGCGACGCGCCTCCTCCTCCAGCTTCGCCTGACGCCGACCAGCCTCCCTACCTCCCTGGTTCTCCTAGCAAGAATCGACATCTTGTTGAGACAGCTCGTACTCTCCTCCTCCATAGTAATGTTCCTTTTCGTTTTTGGGGGGACGCTGTTCTTACCGCTTGTTATTTGATTAATCGTATGCCCTCCTCTGTCTTACATGATCAAATTCCTCACTCCCTTCTCTTCCCTGACCAACCACTTTATTTCCTTCCTCCTCATGTCTTTGGTTGTACTTGCTTTGTTCATATTCTCACTTCTGGACAAGACAAGCTTTCCGCCAAAGCCATGAAGTGTCTCTTCTTGGGATACTCCAGACTTCAGAAGGGTTATCGTTGTTATTCCCTTGAGACTCATCGATACTTTATCTCCGCTGATGTTACCTTCTTTGAGGACTCACCATTCTTTTCCACCACTTTTGAGTCTCTTCCTGTTTCTGAAGTCTTGCCTATTCCCATTGTCTCCCCACCTGATGCTATGCCTCCTCGACCACTTCAGGTTTATCATCGTCGCCCTCGTGTCGTTGCTCCTCTCCTTTTTGCTGAGGCACCTGCTGACTCACTTCCTATCCCTTCGGCTTCACCTACCCCGGCTCTGCCTTCTCCTAATGACTTACCCATTGCTGTTCGGAAAGGTGCTCGCTCTACTCGTAATCCTCATCTTATTTACAATTTTTTGAGTTATCATTGATTATCTTTACCCTATTCTGCTTTTGTTTCTGCTATATCCTCTGTTTCTCTTCCAAAGAGCACCCATGAAGCTCTTTCCCATCCAGGCTGGCGACAAGCAATGGTGGATGAAATGGCTGTTCTGCACTCTAATGGCACTTGGGATCTTGTTGTTTTACCCTCTGGTAAATCTACCGTTAGCTGTCGTTGGGTCTACGCAGTTAAGGTTGGTCCTGATGGTCAGGTTGATCGCCTTAAGGCCCGCTTAGTTGCTAAAGGCTATACTCAGGTTTATGGTTCTGATTATGGTGACACATTCTCTCCTGTTGCCAAGATTGCTTCTGTCCGTCTGCTTCTCTCCATGGCTACCATGTGTTCTTGGCCTCTTTATCAATTGGATATTAAAAATGTCTTCCTTCATGGTGATCTTGCCGAGGAAGTTTATATGGAGCAACCTCCTGGTTTTGTTGCTCAGGGGGAGTCTGGTTTAGTATGTAGGTTACGCCGTTCTCTATATGGCTTGAAACAATCTCCTCGAGCATGGTTTGGCCGTTTTAGTTCTGTTGTTCAAGAGTTTGGCATGCTTCGCAGTACAGCAAACCATTCAGTTTTCTATCATCATAACTCTTTGGGACAATGTATTTATCTGGTTGTTTATGTGGACGACATCGTCATTACAGGCAGTGATCAGGATGGTATTCAGAAACTAAAGCAACACCTTTTTACCCACTTTCAGACCAAAGACTTGGGGAAACTCAAGTATTTCTTGGGAATTGAGATAGCTCAATCCAGTTCTATTGTGGTCCTTTCCCAAAGGAAGTATGCTTTAGACATCCTGGAAGAAACCGGTATGTTAGACTGTAAACCGGTAGACACACCTATGGATCCGAATGTCAAACTTGTACCAAGACAAGGGGAGCCTTTAGGAGACCCCGGGAGATATCGACGGGTCGTAGGTAAATTGAACTATCTCACCATTACTCGTCCAGACATTTCTTTTCCTATGAGTGTTGTTAGTCAATTCCTACAGTCACCATGTGATAGCCATTGGGATGCCATAATCCGCATTCTTCGATATATCAAAAGTACACCAGGCCAAGGTGTGTTGTACGAGAATAGAGGTCATACTCAGGTTGTTGGTTACACAGATGCAGATTGGGCTGGCTCACCCACAGATAGACGTTCCACTTCAGGGTACTGTGTTTTTATTGGAGGTAATCTAATATCTTGGAAGAGTAAGAAACAAGATGTAGTGGCCAGATATAGCGCTGAAGCCGAGTATCGAGCTATGGCTTTGGCAACATGTGAACTCATATGGTTGAAACATCTTCTTCGAGAGTTGAGATTTGGAAAGGATGAACAGATAAAACTCATATGTGATAACCAGGCCGCATTACATATTGCATCCAATCCAGTCTTTCATGAAAGGACCAAACATATTGAAGTTGACTGTCATTTCATTAGAGAGAAGATCGCATCAAGATATGTTACTACAAGTTTTGTTAATTCAAATGATCAACTAGCTGACATCTTCACTAAATCTCTCAGAAGTCCTAGGATCAAATATATTTGTAACAAGCTTGGTGCATATGACGTATATGCTCCAGCTTGAGGGGGAGTATTGAATATAATGTATTTATAGTGTATAACCTTTCCTTGTTAATATAGGACACATGTATGGTAGTTAGGACTCCTAGCCTTGTATATATATATATATTTCTCAATTGTAAGTAGATTATTACATTAATGAGAATTAAGGTCTTTCTTCTTTCTCTCTCTCTCAACAATAACAATGGTACTAATATCCAATTGGTTCACAACCCCTTAATAGACTTAGAAGCCAATAAAATTTTTATTTTGGCATACAACTTTGGCAGCAAAACAAGTCAAATTCATACATATTTCTAGTGTTTAAGAAACAATATTTGGCAAGAAAAAAATGAAAATCAGCCTACCAACTAAAATACAGATCTGATGCTATAAAGCTGAGCCTTACACAATCTTCATCAAACACAAAACAGAAAAATTAAAAAGTTTATTAAGCCACTTTTGTCTCCTATTCACCTATTGGTCTTAATTTGCAAGTTGAATGATATCTGGGTCCACCAAAACCATACCTAGTTTCTTTTTACCTTTTTCTTTACCTCTTTTGTTTCATTTTGTTTTAGTAAAGAGAGAAAAAAGGAAAAAAAATCCTCAAGCTCCAGCATTCTGATATTTGATATCACTGGGTGTAGTAAAGAGGATCAACATCAAATTTCATTGCTTCTTGATATAAACATCAGACTCCACTCTACTCAGAACTAGAAAGGAATATTGAAACTCCAGAAGAAAAAAGAGCAGTAGAAGAGTGCTATTGTTTAGCCATGTCAAGTGCTTTTCCACTAAAGCAAAGGAATAAGCTTAGGTAGATAAGATACTTAGATCAATTGATCACAGAAAATAGGAAAAGAGTTGTCAAACATTGAATACCAGAGCTATAAAGCACAATTGCCTCCAACTCTGAACCATCCTCAAGAACACAAACTGTTGGGACTGGAAAAATGATGAAAAAACAAACATACAAGAAAGGTTTATAAGCATAATGCATTCATACAGAAGGCTTTATATCAAAGGCACAACAATAGCTCATCCACAAATAACAAACTAGAGAAATTCCATATGCAAGAATATTGCACTCTTTTTTAAAACGATAGAAAACATAAATGCAAAATGACTAAAAGAAAAAAATCAACCCCATCCCCATACAAATAAGCACACAACATATGTGGCTTAACATCAAGCCTCATTGAAGCAAAACCCTTAAATTATAGAGCCTCCTCTTTTCCAAGGAGAAATCTATCTATTATTTCACTTTCCAGTAACCACTTACATTATTTCACACAATCAGCATTACTTTAATGCACACAGCATGCACTTAGGCACATACACTAGTCCACCTGGACATGCAAGTAAAAATTTCTATATATTTTACAACACATTTTCCTCTGTTCTCCTTCTTGAGAAAAATATCAGCTATGGTGTATAAGAACCAGAAGTTGAAATAAAAAGAGAATCAGAAATAAATTACCTAAATTACATGTGGTAGGCAGGTTGCTGCTTTTTGTATCGATCAGCTCTTCAACAATCAAATAGATGATCAATCAATCCGAATAACTTGCATAAGAAAATTGCTTCAGAGACTGTAAAGGAACACTCCTTCTGTGTCCTGTGTCTCCCCATTGAACCTATACCCATTTCTATCTACTTGTAGCCAATCAAATATGGTTTCTGGAATTGTCATCCTCTCCGCACATTCAAATCTCATTTACTTCGCCGATATTCCACTGGGAAAAAGGTTTAAGGCATCCAGAGGTCCAATCGTGAAAATAAACAGATGACAATCTGTGAGATGGGTCTCAACATCCTCAATAGTTCTGTCATTATTTGGAAGTTAACATTCCTCATGTTCAAGGCAAAGCTGATGAAATCTCGTTAAACTACAAGAAAAGATTAAGAAATTCAGCATAATAAAATTGAATAACATTTGCAACATCTTAAAGAATTGAAGAACATGATAAAATTGAAAGCTAATAGTAAAGATTTAGAATATAACATTCTTATAGTTTGTATAATTTGAAATGTTTCATCAGTATGACTTCAATATTGTTGCTAAATGAAAATAAGAAAATGTCAAGTAACTACACCCTAGTTGGCTGGTGATTCCTTCATTTTATAAGAAAATTTTAGTTATCAGATTACATCAAGAAAACTTCCTTTCTATTCGGATAACTAAGAGAACAAAGGTAAACGTGTAAGTATAACCTTATTTATATAATACCAAGAACATGCTATCTGTATCTTTAACACTCTTCTCAAGCTAGCGTATAAATATCAATCAATGTCAACTGGAACAAAGTAATACATGTAAGGAAGTTTTGGAAAGAGATTTTGTAAAGACATCAAAAAAGTGAGCAGAAGAGCAAACAAAAGGAGTAAAAATCTCTTGGACTAGAACTTTAACACAAACAAAATGACAGTTAATTGTATATGCTTGTTCAATTATGAAAAACAGGAATACATGCAATATGAATGGTTGACTGATTGTCACAATGCAAGGGTAGGAGATAAAACTGGAAAATCTAACTCAACTACCAATCTTCAAAGCAAAATAAATTTGCTAAATATTTGAGCCACAGCTCTATGGCCATGAGCAAATACGCATTGCTCCTGGGTACACCATGATACCTAGTTACCTCCAAAAAATGTACAAAACCCTGCAGTAGACCTTTGGCTATTTGGTGAACCAGATCAATCTGCATCTGAATAGCAAACAATATTCAGGTGACATTCATTTTGAAACAGAAGTTCCTTTCCCTAGAGAATTTCTTATATAATAAAGAATCCAGTAATTCCTAACGTTCAATAAATGATGTATGCTTTAACTGGCTGTGAGATAAATAAGTTAATCCACCAAACTCCAATATAAACAATATAAAGGAGCATCACTACATGCTGAAAATTTTTTGTTCATATCAATAGGAGTATCACAAGGCTTGCATCTAAGAAAACCTATAGTTTTTAACAGATCTAAGATATACTTCCTTTAACAAAGGAAAATTTCTTTGTTAGAGTAAGAAATCTCTATCCCAAAGAAGGTTAAGTAGATCTTCGCCTCAAAAGTACTCTTTCAAGGAATTTTCAAGGGCAAGAATGCCATGAGAATGCCTCAAAAGATGATCCTGTTGATGTTAGTAAAAGTGTCATCAATAAAGGAATAATTATGTTTTCTCTGTAAGACCATACACTAGTTAACACTTTTTCTGGATCCACCATCAATTTCCTGGAAAGGATGTCAAGGCAATACAGGGACAGATTTTATGGAATGAAAAGATCTTAGTTACAGAACACTTCCACCCTTTCAAGAATAAGATAAGAGGATTACCTAAGAAGTAAAATTAAACCCCATTACAGTAAGAATAAAGAACAGTTACAGGGAACAAAATGGAATTTGGAATAGTAATGGAAAATAGAAACAGACCGTCTCAGAAGCACTTGTGGATTATATGGAAACAAGCTCTTTTGATGAAGATTTTCCACAGAATTTTTCAAGGAAAGTAAACATTCCTTTGCTTCCTTAAATGGTTGTCCTCTAGATCCACATTCCTTGTGGCCATAGTTGTGTTTTCTCATACATTCCTTCTCAAGTGACATAGGAATGCCAGCATCTATAATTGGTGAAGATGATGGTTCTACCTGAGAATCTGGGCCATTCTGAAAGACTTTTCTTTTCTTGCGAAATGATTGACTCATAAATTTCCCAGTCACTGAAAATTCCACAAATAAGTCCCACGATTCACATATTTTACGCAAACACCTAATATTAAAACAAGTCCAAGAGAGAAGCACATCAAATCACCATAGGGATAGGATAGACGTTATAAGAAACAAAGCTTTCTTCAAGTGCCACTCTCATAATGCTTAAGTATGATAAAATGCATCATTATATCATGTAATGAACAAAATCAGCAAAGTGCAAGGATATAGTCAAACAAATACATGGCCCATTTGTAGAGCATAGTAAATGAACATGGAAACCTGCTATGATACCTGGATCCTTCAATTTCACCCAATGTACCCATGTCAACACAACATGACATGGGTGTGGCTATGGAATCCTAGTTGAACACTCCTATTTTACAAGTCTAGTTGTTTGATTTTTTCATCAATATCCTCTTATTCTTTCAACATTTTTGGTAATAATTACATTAGGAAAAAATAAGAGTTAGCTGAAAAATTATTTTTTGTAAGAATATTTAGGGATAAGAGGGAAAAAAATTAGAGTGAAAAGATTGGAACTTTTAAAAAGGATATCTTCACTTTCAATTTATTTTTAATTAATTTTTCTTTTATTATGTCATATTCTAGTACCCATATCCATTTTTTGAATGTTTTTTAGTCTAGTCCCCGTATCCTAAAATTTGAGTTGTAAAGGACCAAACACCTAGACACATAACCACATCCGATACTCATACCTAAACCCATGCAACATAGGAAACTTGTAAAACTATATTAGGAAACAAGTTTCCTGTAAATAAATATGAGTCTTTGTGCGTTTCAAATTGAACATTCTTATTTGTTCGAAATTCCAACCCGAATTGGTGGGTTAAATAATAGGCTAGCTTCTAAGCTAGACCACTTTCTTGTGTCTAAAGACTAGGAGAATCATTTCAGCCTATTTCAAAGCATTCTTCTATGACTAGTCTCAAATCATGCCCCTATCCTACTTGATGGAGGTGGGATAAGGACAAGAAAAACTCCTTTCCATTTTGAAAACATGTGACTGAAAGTGGAACATGTGATTGAAAGTGGAGGTTTCAAAGATTTGATTAAGAGCTAGTAAGAAGGTTATAGCACACAAGGGTCATTTTGCCACCTTCTAGCAATTAAACTTAAAGCTTTGAAGTAGGATCTTAAAATCTAGAATAGGGAGGTTTTCAATAACGTCTCTACCAAGAAGTTTTTTGTCTTATCTCCATTAGGTTTTTAGGGTGCAAAGAAAAAGAAAAGGTCTCCCATTTTGGATGAAAATGACATTATGAGGGAAGTGGTGGAGGACTTTAAAAAATGGTTGGCTTTGGAGGAAATCTCTTGAGACAAAAGTCGAGAGAACTTTGGCCAAAAGAAGGGGATAAGAACACTAATTTTTTTTTTTCACAAAGAGGCCTATGCTCGAAGAAGAAGAAATTTTATGGCAAGTTAAAGGTGAATGGTGAATTGTTAACTAAGGAAGTTGAGATTAAAGAAGGTACGACAAATGCTTTTAGCTTGATCCTTTCTAAGTCCGAGGAATGGAGGTCGAGCATTAGTGGATTTTGACTCCTTACCTAACATTGATTCAAAAGCTTTGGAGATCCCCTTCTCTAAGGAGAAGGTCCTTGTTGCTTCATCAAGCTTAAGCCGGGATAAAGCTCCTAGTCCAAATGGCTTCTCCATGGCCTTTTGGCAATTCTGTTGGAATGTTGTGAAAAGGGAGGTAATGGGGGTTTTTTGTGGAATTCCATGAGTTTGGGACCTTTTAGGGAAGTTTAAATGTCACTTTTATTGTCTTGGTTCCAAAGAAAGGGGGGCAAAAGACCTAAAGGATTTTTGGCCAATTAGCTTGGTAGAAAGCTTATACAAGCTTCTAGCAAAGGTCCTAGCCAACTGGATCAAGAAAGTGGTGGGTAACTTAGTCTCAAATTTTCAGCATGCTTTTGTGGCAGGAAAACAAATTTTGGATGTTGTTTTGATAGAAAATTAGGCTAGTGATTCTAGAGTTAAAGGCAACTTAAGAGGAATCATTTGTATGCTTCATATTGAAAAGGCTTTCAACCATGTAAATTGGAGTTTTGTTCTCACAATGTCGGGAAAAATGGGTTTTGGCTCCAAGAGGATTAGTTGGATTTGATGGCACATCTCTACAATTTGTTTCTATTTCAAAGAGATCCTTTAGGTTTCTTTCAAATCTTTACGTGTTTGAGACAAAAAGATCATTTGTCCCCTTATTTGTTCATCTTAGCAATGGAGACTTTCTCCCACATTCTTATAAGGGCAAAGGAAGGGGCCTTATTAATAGCTCTCTAGTAAAGTAAAGAGTTGGAGAAGGGGTGGAGGTTTCCCATTTGTTATTTGTAAACGATACTCTCATTTTTTGTAATGTTGGTAAGGAGAACATTGAGTACCTGAGTTGGGTTTTTATGTGGTTTGAGGCTTTGTCAGGACTAAAGATCAATCTAGAGAAACGTAAGCCTATCCCTATTAAGGATGTCTCAAATTTGAAGGATCTTGTTTGGGTTTTAGGCTACAAGGTGGATGCCTTCCCAACCACTTATTTAAGGCTTCCGTTAGGAGCCCCTTATAAGCCCTCTAAAGTTTAGGAAAGAATGAAAAAAAGATTCCAAAAAAGGCTAGCTTTGTAGAAAAGATGGTATATTTCAAAAAGTGCAAGGCTTACTTTGGTGAAGAGTACTATGTCCATTTTGCTGATTTACTTCATGTCTCTATTGGTCATCCCAAATAGGGTAGTTGATAAATAGGAAAAAATTCAAAGGGGCTTTTTGTGAGGAGATGGGTTGTGGAAGAAAAGTCGCATTTGGTGAACTAGGCTATTGTATGCCTGGAGAAACAGAAAAGGAGCTTGGGTATAAAAAATTTATCCATCTTTAGTGAGGCTCTTTTGGATAAATGGTCTTGAAGATTTGTAAGTAAAAGGATTCCTCTCTTGAAACGGGTTATTGTAGGTAAGTATGGGTAAGTTGAGGAGGGGGTGGTGCACTAAAGAAGTAAGAAAAGGACATGGTGTGAGGTTATGGAAAGCAATTAGAGGCAATTGGGAGATTTCAAAAATACAATGGATTTTTTAAGGTTAGGTTTAGGAACAAAGTGAAGTTTTAAAGGGCAAGTGGTGTGGGGACACAACCTTGAGGAACTCATTTTCAAAGCTATATTCTATAGTTATTTCAAAGATGGTTGGGTGAGTGACCTTTTGGTTGTGGTAGCTAGTAGGTTTACAAAGCAGTAGCATGATTGGGAACTAGAAGAGGTACAAACCTTTTTTGAGAGGTTGTTTGCACACCCCATTTCTTTGGAGACTAACGATGCTATCGTATGGTTGCCAATAAAGAATGGTATTTTTTCAGTCAAGTCTTTCTACTTCTCCTTGGAAATAGGAGAGTGGAGTCTTTTCCTTATAGCATAGTATGAAATTCTTAGGTGTCATGGAGAATTAGCATTTTTGCTTAAGAAGCAACTTAGGCCAGGATTTTGACTCTAGATTAGCTCAAAATGAGAAGTTGGAGGATTCCTAATAGATGTTACTTGTGTAAGGAAGAGGAAGCAACGAGCGATTGTGTTCTCATTCATTGTTAGAAAGCTCGCTTATTGTGGAAGTTGATTTTTACACTTTTTGTTGTCCAATAGGTTATGCATTCTTCAATTCAAGAAGTCCTCCTGAGCTAGCATGGATCTTTTGTTGGTAAAAAGAGAAAAAAGGCTTAGAAGTACTCTATTGTGTTTTCTTTGGACTTGATGGAGAAAAATGAATAGGAAAACTTTTGATAATTGTGAAAGCTTGGACTAAACAATTAAAAAAATTTCTTGTATCTTTTTTAAGACTGGATTAGATTGTATATTCAAGACCCTTTTTTGTTGTTAGACTTTGTGGATTGGTTAGGCTCTTTGTAGGGCATGGTTGCTAGTTTTTCTATCTTCGCACTTCTTTCTTAGTCTTTTGTTTACTTTGTACACATCATGTATACCTCATTTCTTATTAATAAAATCCTTATTTACCTACCAAAAAAATATATTAGATCAATCAAGTTTCAATCCTAACATATATAATAATTTGACTGTTCTCTAAAATGATTTGAGTTCTTAGATTGAGGTTGAATCCCTACTATTTACACTCAATTTCTAAATTAGGGATTTACAGGTGAAAAGAGTTAGATGTGCCTCCTTGAGCTTTAAATCTTTGACAAAATTAGGAAATGTTTGTTTCCAAGGAACGTTCAAGGGTATTTGAGCTGAAAATCTCATTCTAGTGAAAGCTTTTCATCAAAATGGATTGATTGGGTTTGTTCTCCATTCTCATTTTCTTCATCTTTTTGGGTAAAACTCAAATATTTCCTTACATGAATATCAAGAAGAGCTCAAGATGGTGTTCAAAAGTGATTCCAAAGGTATTCCACATGCATATGATGGGAAGCTAAATTTCCTAAGATACTAAAGTTTAAACAAGCAATTTGGGAGAGGATTGGAGGTCTTAGGCAAAATAAAACCTAGTGCTCTATATTTTCTTCATAGTAGATTTTGCAAGTGTGATTGATCATGGATTTAACTTTTTCAGACATGTTTTATGTTATATCCTTGTGTTAGTACTTCTAATTTCTCTCAACTCTCTTTCAAACATCTATTTTGATTCATTTTATAACTTGAATCCCATACTAGTGGATAAGCTTCATTTGCTATAATGGAAAGTGTGGATATCATTGGCTTGACTTACATATATTCAATTTTTTGGGAGAATGGCATTCTTAGTAGTGCTAAACTACCACCATCATCCCCGGACGCGAGAGCTTGGTCTTTTTTTCACCTTCTGGCTTATTTTTAATTAAATCTTTTTTCCTAACCTTATCTAATCAATCAACTTCAGTTCTCTTTTCCCCCACTAAATCATTTGAAGATTAAAATTTTTATCAAAGGTCAAGGCCTTGCTTGGTTAGTGGCAAACAAGAAGGTTAATACCAATGATGTGCTTCAAGTGAGAAGACTTTTCAAAGCCCTTAGTCTTTATTATTGCACTCGATGTATGAGCAGGGGCGAATCAACAAATCACCTTCTTTAACATCGTCCGATGACTATGGAATTTTGCCATAAGCTTTTTAGATTGGTCAACTTGGCTTGGATTCTTCCTAGAAGTGTTTGTGACATGTTGACCAATTTTTTAGGGGGTTGGGGAGCACTAATAGGGGCAAAGTTCTATGGCAAATTGCTTGTCTTTGATTTGGATAGCATGATGAAAAAGAAATGCAAGGATCTTTGAGGACAAGTGAAGGACATCCAAAACATTATGAGACCTTGTCTATTTATATTCATCATTTTGGGCATCCACTACAATTTCCAAGGGCATTCCTCTCAACTTTATTCAAATCAACTGGATTTCAATGTGTAGTTTAAAAGGGTCAAAATAATAATGTTGAGACATTTTTTTATGTCTTTTGGTTCTTTTTTCTTTTCCTTTGTTTTGATCAAGGTTGTAATTAAGCATAGGATTTCTCATCCGCCTCAGTTTTACTCTGTTAATGACAATGTTTTTGTTTTTGATCCAAAAATAAATAAATAACTAAAAAATTTATAAAAAAAATAAAAAATTGTTTGGGAGAGTGGTGCTAATCCATAAATGAGATTCACTTACATAAATGCCAAATGAGTTATCCATGGAAAAATTTGGCAAGCACAAGCTATGGCAAAAGATCAGGGTTTAACTAAAGCAATGAGAACACATACCGCAAAATATATTCTGCACAACTAATTCCTGTATCTTTTGAAATAAGGTAATCAAGAAGCACTTGATGATCATAGTGTAACTGCAAAATGAACAGCACATAATGCAAAAGAAATAAAGAAAAGAAGTTGAGCATCCAACTCAAATAAATGAAAGACAAAATGTCACTGCTTGTCAAAATGTTTGTATCATCCGAATGTGATACACTTGCCTCTGCAAGGAAAAGATGGAACAGGTGTAAAGGGTTAAAAAGGTGTGACACATGTAAGAGTACATCTTCCTTCATCTCCTGAAAAGCCTCCCTTTCTTGGCAAACCCTACACACATGATACAATCCAATTTGATTAAGAGGAATCCTAACCAATCCATCTAACAATCAAAAGAAATAAACTAGGTCTGTTGCTTACTGTTGCTCAGCACAAGAAGGTAAGCTAAACATTAGCAAGAGCACCTCAAACAAGATATCATCCTACAGTTCAAAAGCAAGATAGTAGATCAACAAGTGCCCTAGCTGATCACCATTCTCCATAGAAAAAAAAAAAAGAAAAAGCTAGACTCCAGAGAACAGTGATAATAACACCAGATTGGGATGGGATAAAAGCAAATATTCCAAACCTGTTAAGACTTTAAAAAACAGTGATAAACATTTATCATCTAGATTAACTCAATCAGTGAATCTCATCTAGGAAATTTCTATATCAAAATTGACATGATATCAGAATCCTAAGAATTTTTCTTGTTTACCATCATTCATCAATATCTTTCATACGATCCAGATGAATGTGACAGGCAGGGTATGGAACCATCCAAGACTTCTCGAGTAGGCAAGTTCAATGGCCAACATACAAACATCATTTTTCTGCCACTACAAAATATTCATCTAATCTCTTATCTAGTCCATGTCTTCCCCCCCCCCCAACAAAAAAAAAAGGGAAGAAAACTTTTAATGGAAATTGTTGAAGCATGATATACATTATACACTCAAATCCTAACGCCTGAAGCTTTTAAGAAAATTGGTTATTCAACATGGTATAGCTCCCATTTACTGGAGGTCCTGGGGTTCAAGTCCTTCATCAATTTATCTATCTAATCATTATGATCACAAAAATGTCATTTGTTTGTCAATGTGCCTACTGTCAGCCCCTTAGCCTCTTGACTTAACCATGAAGGAAAAGGCCTCATGGGTAGGCCTTGCACCCATGAGAGCCTAGGCTGAAAGCAAGGAAAGCCTGAAGGTTTGGTGGTTCAAACTCTAGGGGCTATGTGAGAAGGCTGCGGGCGAGCCAGACGCGCACCGCGAGCCGGCCAGACGCGCACTGCGGGCGAGCCAAACGCGCACTGCAGGCGAGCCAAACGCGCACCACGCGTGCACTACGGGCGAGCCAGACATGCACCGCGTGTGCACCAGATAGGCATTGCGCGCACACCTGACTTAGGTGGTGCAGATGAAGGCTGAGGGACTTTTGGAATTTTAATTTATAATTATTTATTATTCCATTATGTCTCCTCAGGCATATTGATGTCTCCTCCAGAAGTAATGAAAACGGCCCGTATTGCTCTTTAAGGGGGGGTAGGTGACTCAAAGGAGGGAGCACCAAGGGAAGCCTTGACCGCACCAAAGGAGCACCATGGCACGACCTTGGGTGTGCCCAGGACACACGGACGAGACTCGAGCACACACACATGAGCTCCACGACATGTGTGGTGTGCACCCCGTGGCCTCAACGGCACGGGGCCTGGTGCGGCCTATCTCCTCCCCGCCCAAGCACAAGGGCACCTAAGCCTTGTACGGTGAGCCAGCTGATGAAGCCATGGGCACAATGTCATGGTCTGATGGGGCACCAAACAATAGCTGACTCACACCATGATGCCTACGCACAGCATAGGGACGCAATGCCCTGTGCACCAAGAGGGATCAGTCATGGGCGCAATGTCATGGCTCATTGCTATGAAGCTGGACCTGACAGGGAAAGCAAGCAACAAGCCCCAACCATGGGCACCTAGACATGGCAAGGGCTCACACATCAATGTGGGGAAAGCACACTGATGCACTAGTCACTTGGTCAGTTGGTTGGTGCACGCTGCCTGGCTTAGAAGGCCTTGATCAGAGACATGCTGATGGGCACCCGGTCACAAGAGGCACCTTGGGGGAAGGAGGCAGCTTGTTAGGGGGACTCTCCAGCAGCTTGGTGAGCAAGGCTTGAGGAGATGGCAGTGCAGCTAGCTAGTGGCAGTGTAGCTAGTCAGTGGCAGCTAGCTAGAACATCAGGTGATCAAGTCAAGCAGCCAATTGACTTGCAGTTGGCTGAGGAGATGATGACTAGTGCAAGTGGGTGGCATGTGCAGGCCACTATCTGGGTGGTGAGTGGTTATGCAAGGCAGTTATGGGCAGTTCTGGCCGGTTACATAACCACCATGTTGGCTCCAACTTTTGAATTTGGAAATTCAAATGTGTAACTGCGGGCTAGGTCTTTTAAAATGGCTCCTGCAGCCTTGAAACAGAGAGAGAGAGTTTGGGATAGGGTTCCTTCTCGTAATGCTTGGGTGTGAAGCATGTACTCTGACTCAAGGGAACAATTTTGTCTTGTAGAGTGAATTAATACAAGTTGGGAAAGGTTTCCTGTAATTCGTTGGTGTCCCTGTTACTGTGCTTTTACTTTGCTTGAGTTTGCTTTTACTCTGTTTTTCTATAAGCTATGAAGGAAGGTTGGCTAAGGAAGGGTCCTTAGCACCGCACACTCGTGAAAAATTTAGTGAGATCTTCAGGGGTGTGACACCTACCACAGTGAGTATGAGACCGCATATGAGATTCCTAATCTTCAACCAAAATATCATTCTAAATGAATAAACTGGCAAATGAGCAGAAGAACAAAGTTTCCACAAAGCACAAAATACAATGCAATTCTTAACCACATTAAATAAAAAATGAAGCAAAAGCAAAAATAAATAAATAAATATGATAATACCACAATTTTCTAGAGAGAAGTGAATTTTCAAAAAAAAGATAAATATCCTTAAAAAGTTATACAACATTGCAAAAATAGCTTCCAAGAGAGCAAGAAAACATACTTCATGCATAAACAGTTGAAGGAAGGACAAGGCGAAGTCTATGCATTTTTCCCAATACATTTCATGGTCCACAACCAAATACTTAAGAATATGTCCTTGAAGCCACTCATAAAGCTCTGATAGACCTTTCTTTTGACTACAACATTCCAAATTTGAATTCAGGTCAAATGTCACGCATGAATTTGTAGTTGCATATGCACATTGCTCTCTGATTTCTTCTCTCAGACTGATCAAACTGAAGGAACACCTTAGGAAAAGGAAAACAGCCTGTCTCTGTAAATGCCGTAAAGACATGCTGTATACTTCTCCATCAAGAATACTAAATAAAAATGGAGAGCCTTCAAGACAACCATTCTCATCAGGCTTGACTTGACATATTGGTTGGAGCAAAAGATCTTGAAAGTATTCATGGAGAACTTGCAGCCAAGAAGCAAGAATTGAATATTGCAGATGGATATGGAAACTGAGCCTAATCATTAGCATCTGCAGAAAACGATTAATCAGAGTAAATAGAATGAATTCAATAAAACAGTGTTACATGGCTTACAAGCTAATATACTTGAACAAACAAGGATTCATTCACATGTGAAAAAATTAGCACAACAAAGTAAAAGCATTGAAATACATCATAATTAGCATGAAAGTGCAGAGGCCAGAAAGAGAATTGAAATCTTTCTCAGCATCTGTATGTCCATGCAAGTAAGAAAAATTTGGAGGTCACACTTTTGGAAAAATAAACTGATGGCGGTCTAAAAAATAAGTAAACAATTTTCAACAAAGCATTTAACTTAAAATAAAATTTAAAAAAAAAAATAAATCTGGAAGCATATCATGTAAATTAGAGCTAACCAAACCCTCTCCCTCCCAAAAATAAAAAGTCCTTTCGCAAAGTTTGTTTGGATACTTGGTTTACAATGAACAAAATGACAATAATGCTTCCCATAGATTTTTTCTTTAAAAAAAATCGAAAAAAAGAGAAGGAAAGAAACAAACCAATAGTAAGTGCATTTTACATTCAAGAGCATCCCTATTCTTTATTTACCACAAAAATCCCCACAATCCAAACAAAAGAACAATAATAATAACATTAATGATAATGATGACAATGATCATTCACAAAGTATACAAATACCTACAACACAATAGACATAAAACAACTCGACCATGCCTCCAGTTAAAAAATTTCCACATCGTTTTAGGGGATCTATATGGATAATATGATGGCACCTGCTGTATTATGCACATGGACCATTTTAAGGCAAAAGAAAGCAAAGTGATCAGCATTTAAGAGCTCTCCTACCTATGAATTATCATGTTTAGATGTGAAATGTCCATCAGAATTGCACAAAAGTAACATCTGAGTCCAATCAAGAAGAATGGAAAAAGTAGAATACTTATTGTTCATTAAGTGAGACCGATTTCTATATCCCACCTCATGTATAAATACTAAAAACCAGCTAGTTATCTGCTCTATTCTATGTCCTAATAAAAATGGCTGAAGAGCATCCGTCCAAATTTCAAATTTATTTAAAAAAAAAAAAAAAAAAAGCAACTGAAGTAAATCCGTACCAACAACTTGTGTTTAAAGTACTGAGAGATGCACAAGTTGTTACAATTCCCTTGCTTGCCGAGGCACCAATATAAAAGCTTAGGAACAAGGTCGTTGATGTTACAAAGAACAGGATGCTTATCTAAAGAACCACCTGGGACTCCCAGAGAACCACTTTGCTCAACCAATGAACAGAAGAACTGAACAAGATTTCCTAGAAATACAACCCTTGACTCTGGTAGCTGAACATTCTTCAGACTAAAAGTGTCCGAGCATCTCTGAGTGTCACCATTCTGACCAACACAAACATCATTCAATGAATCCCAAGGCACATTTGACAAACAAGAACTGATAGAATCCAAGTATATTTTCCCAAGTTGATCATCATATTCTTGCTTCAAATATTTCAATATATTGCGCAAAACTCGAATAATACCAGCCACTGCAGACCAATTTGCATTTTTCAGTCTGGGTTTTACAAAAACAACAAAACTTGACTTCTCAGTAGAAATTTCATTCCCAGCAGTTTGGAGTGCTAAAGATGATGAAAGAAAGTTGCCAATTGCTACTTCAAAGCAAACACACAAAAAACGCACAAATCCCGCCCAATTGCTTCCCTGGAAAGCCATTTAGAGATAAGAAAATGAAGCACACAAAATTGGTTGCAACATACACAATTGACTTTCAAGGCAGAAAATCAGAACATACAGAAACGGCAACAAACTCAGAAATGACCACAAGAACCTTGCTTGCCAAATATTGAACATATTGACTCTCAGCTGTCAGAAAAACTATCTGTCAGGAAAGTAAAATTAAACTGTCAGATGCAGAAGGCAACAGCATAGAAGAAACTAACTATAAAGTGTGCTGCACGACTGTTCAGCCCTGCTAATTTCAGAACAGGAAAACAAAAAAAATACCAAAAACAAAGAAGAAAACAAAAGGCAGATTGAAAAGGAACAAAGAATACAGTGATTTCAAGGCATTTGA
Source organism: Vitis riparia (assembly GCF_004353265.1). Taxonomy (NCBI): domain Eukaryota; kingdom Viridiplantae; phylum Streptophyta; class Magnoliopsida; order Vitales; family Vitaceae; genus Vitis; species Vitis riparia. The sequence goes on from NC_048437.1 coordinate 8,718,791, forward strand.
GTTGCTCCATAACCGGGACAGAATGGAAGAAATTAGCAATTGAAAATGCATTTCAATATTATTTCATGAGGAAAGATTGGATCCTTCCGTAGGTTCGTATGCAAGTTCTATTGTTTTTCTTTTTACACCCCATTCTTTTTTCTCGTGAAAAGAACACCACATGACTCTGAATAATGAAAAAATTCATTTGAATGAGCAGACTTACCAAGTTGGCTATGATTCCAGTCAAACAACAATGTTCTTCATAATTTTCTGATTTCTCAGTACAAGTAGGTTGGGCCGCCATGTCCTGTTTAATAATTAAGCTTACAATAGATTTATGATAATCTCACAATAGCAACACTTCAAAATCAAGAGAACGAGAGGCACGATGGGACTAACGTCATAGGAATCGGAATCAAGCTCATATATCCAGAGTTGAATCTTTCTTGAAACCTAAAAGGGAAAGTATTCGAATTACTAAAGTTGGAATTACATGTACAACCATATAAGAGGAGGCGGGCAAGAGTAACCTGGGAAAGAGCAAGCAGAAGATCTTTCTCCTTTTGTTTGGTCACCGAAATTAGCTCTGATTCCTGCAAGATCAATACGAAAACTCAACACAAGAAGATGAAGACTATCAAGAACCTTAAAAAACTATAACAATGAAGAACTAACGGTGTAAGGAGGAAGAGAATCGTTGATCAGACGGCAGAGACGCGAATATTCAGAACTAGATGACATTGACCTGCGATTCTTTCGCCGGAGAAGCTTTTCCCTCGCCTTCAATGGCTTCAAACGGAAAGCGCGAGTGGAAGGGATATGTTCTCCCGTTTTTAGCGTTTCCTTTTTTTGCCTCTCTGCGCCAAAACGCAGCGTTTTTGTCTGGGTCCGCCAAAACGCACGTTTAGTGTCTCTCCAAGCAGCTTAATAGTTCAAAATCCAAACGGCCGAATTTGGCGGGTAAACAAGCAGGTTGAGACTTGGGAAATAAACCCACCAATCTTTTTTCCATGCCATCAGCATATGAAGCATCTTCCTTGACAGCCCTTCTCATTCAAAAATGCACCACTACAACCTCACTGAAAAAAGCGCGTCAGCTGCACGCTATCATCCTCACTTCCACAACCCTCTCCGCTCAATCCCCATATGTACACAACAACCTCCTCTCTATGTATGGACGATGCAGGTCCCTTGGCGATTCACAGCTTGTGTTCGACAAAATGCCTCAAAGAAATATTGTTTCTTTCAATGCACTTATTGCAGCCTATTCTAGAACTCCTTGTCATGCAATTTTCTCCTTCAAATTACTTGCCCAAATGGAAATTGAAGACCTCAGACCGAATGGTTCGACATTCACGAGCCTGCTACAAGGGTCTTCTTCATTGGAAGATCAGTTTATAGGGTCTGAGCTTCATGCCCGGGTTGTAAAGTCAGGTTTCTTGAATGATGTACGCGTTCAAACCTCTGTGCTTGGAATGTATTCAAACTGTGGGGATCAGGAATCCGCTGAGAAAGTGTTTGGAGATATCATTGATAAAGATGTCGTTGCTTGGAATTCTATAATCTTTGGGAATTTGAAAAATGAGAGGATAAGGAAAGGCCTTCATGTTTTTGGCAGCATGGTAAGGAATGGTGTAATTCCTACCCAATACACATACTCAATGGTCTTGAACGCCTGCAGTAGATTGGGAAATGATGATTGTGGGCAAGCCATACATGCCCGCATGATCATATTCAGTACTGTAGCTGATCTACCTTTGCAGAATGCGCTGCTCGACATGTATTGCAGTTGTGGTGACGTGCAAACGGCATTTACAATTTTTTGTAGAATTGAGAACCCAGATTTAGTTTCTTGGAACTCAATGATGGCAGGGTATTCAAAGAAGGGAGATGGAGAGAAGGCTATTGATATGTTTGTCCAATTGCTTAGAATATCTTTTGCTGAACCAGATGAACATACTTTTGCTGCCATCATTTCTGCAACTGGAGCATTACTAGCTTCTGATTATGGGAAACCTCTCCATGCCCAAGTTATGAAAGCAGGATTTGAGAGGAGTGTCTACATTGGAAGTACCCTGGTTTCCATGTATTTCAAAAATGATGAAACTGACTCTGCTCAAAAGGTTTTCAGTTTGATTCCAGAGAAGGATGTAGTTCTCTGGACAGAAATGATCACAGCTCATTCTAGAATGGGTGATGGAGAGACTGCTGTTAAGTTCTTCTATGCAATGCGTCAAGAAGGCCATAAGATTGATAGTTTTGTACTCAGTGGAGTTTTGAGTGTGTGTGCCGATCTTGCAACTCTCAAGCAGGGTGAGATGATTCATTCTCTCACTTTAAGAACCGGGTATGATGTTGAAATGTCAGTTTGCGGGAGTCTGGTAGATATGTATGCGAAAAATGGTAATCTTCAAGCTGCTCAGTCGATATTTTCCCTAGTCAAAAACCCTGATTTGAAGTGCTGGAATTCAATGCTCGGAGGTTATAGCCACCATGGAAGGGCAGAAGAAGCTTTGAAGCTGTTTGATGAGATTCTAAATCACAACATAAGACCTGATCATGTGACATTTGTATCTCTGCTTGCAGCATGTAGTCATTGTGGCTTAGTCGGACAAGGAAAGTTTCTATGGAACTATATGATGGAGATGGGCTTATTGCCAGGGCCAAAGCACTATTCTTGCATGGTAAGTTTGTTAAGTCGAGCAGGATTGTTAGAGGAGGCTGAGGAAACTATCATCGAATCACCGTTTAGAGAAGATTATTTAGAACTATGGAGAACTTTGCTAAGTTCGTGTATCAGTAATAAAAATTTAAGAATAGGAGTTCATGCTGCAGAGCAAGTTCTAAGCTTAGATGCAGAAGACAGTGCCACCCACACATTGCTTTCAAATCTTTATGCGGCTGCAGGGAGGTGGGATTCTGTAGCTAAAATAAGGAGAAAGATAAGAGGATTGATGTTGGAAAAGGACCCTGGGCTAAGCTGGATTGAGGTGATGAACGACATTCAAGTATTCTCTTCAGGCGATCAATCACACCCAAGAGTTGATGAAGCCCAACATGAACTACGCAGACTACAAGGAAACATGATAAGATCAGAAATAGATGAATTTGATACAAGGGTTTGTGATATATAAGGTAGACTATAGAGACTGGAAAACAGGAAAGAAAGTTGAAGGTTCAACACTGGGCATGAGGACTGGAGATGGCCGAGGGCACCAAGGCTCTATTACAGCAGGCTTGTGTCGGTCAAGCCCAACCAAGCAATTATTTTCGAAATTTGAAAATTGTTGTGATATTTTGTAGAACAAAATTTTGTTTGAGAACTTAAAATATTTTTAATCAAATTTTTATATTTTTAAATGTATTTTAAAAATAGTTTTGATATATCATACTTTATTTTTCATATTTATATAATTATTTTTTAAAACATTTCTAAGAAAAATAAGTAAAAACAATTGAATTGATAAATTTTGATAACTCCTAAATGGAGTATTACAATGACAAAATCCATTAAATAATAAATTATTGGTTTTAAGTCACTTTCGGCAATGAATCAACAATTAACATTTATATATAAATGTAGAAGGATATGTTTGGGAAGTAAGAAAGAATTCTTAATTTGAAAACACATGGGTAAAAGGCTAATCTTTGAAAAGGAAAAAAAATGGATCAATAAATGAATTGGCTTATTTGAAAAAAAGTCTTACTATTTAGAATATTTGCCTTGTGTATTACATGATTTTTTTTAAAATACCTTATTTTGTATTTTTAAGAATAGAAAATTAGGATTTGTTTGATAACCTTTTTAAAAAAAAAAAAAAAAAACACGTTTGACAACTAAAAAATCAAAAACTATTTTATATTCTTCAAAACAAAAAATAGAGTATTTTTAAAAAACCTATTTTAATTATTTTCACTTATTTTCTAAAAAATGGATTTGAAAAATAATTATACAAAAAAATTAAAAATAAAACATTACATATAAAGATATTTTTAAAACATAAAAAATAAATTAAAAACATTTCAAATTAAACATTTGTTCTATAAAACATTATAAAATAATTTTCAAAATTTATTTTTTAAAATTATTTTCAAAAATAATTATTAAACAGGGTCTTAATTTCCATTTTTTTACTTATCCATAGTGTCTTCCTGCTTTTTGTTTCAGAACAACAAAAAATTATTTTTAAAAACAATTACCAATCATAGCCTTGTAGTTTCTACCCCCGTAGCAACTTAAGTTTGAGATTAATTCAAGTCTTTCGACCATGCATTTTTCTTTTTCATAGGTAAATAGAGAGGATATATTAAAAGGAAACGCGATACAACAAAGTACACACGTATGCAATAAAAGCAAAGCAAGCAGGCAAGCAAGAGAAAAAAAGAAGCGCAAAAAAACCACTCTCACAACAAACAGATCCCTACACCCTATAAACCATCAAGGAAGCAAAAACACCCCTGAGCACTTCACTAAAACTCAAAAGCACAACTGTAAAAAGAAACAACATCCTCACAACAGGATAGACTAAACCCCACTACTCCTACCATCTCCCCTGATAAAGAGAGGAGAGCTACTTAAATTAACCGAGCATTCCAATTTACGAAATTCCCTCTCAACACGAGATGACAAGAACGTTTTCCTTTTTCCTCCCTGAGATCTTTACTCCACACCCTTTTCTAGCATCCATTTTCCTGAGAAGGGAGTTAATTTCCTTCTCGAATCCCATCACTGGCATCCATTGTTGAAACAAGGATGTAGACATAGCAAACACACATTTGAAACCAGGGTACATCTCAAGCAGCCCATTACTCAATCAATCATGTATCATCTACATTATTACTCAAAACAATAAAAATCTGAAAAAAGAAAAAAATGAAGTGAGGGAGATATTGACCGAAAAAGTACTTGATTAGCAGGACTTCTCAACAAACAAAATCTAAGTTACTATCAAACACATTCCACTTAAGGCCACTAAAGAGAGCTCATTCTGTTGTCATGATGCCTAGACAACAGGAATACAATTTTCTCATGGGGGTCATGGGGGTCTAATACCAGAACATTCAACTTGATTGTATTCTACAAGGTTACAGTAAAATGGACCTCAGAACATATATGAAGCATTCAAGTCAGAAGGGAATATGGCAGATCCATGACAGAATGAAGCAGCAGCATTTGAAATATGAGCATGACTTTTCTTCAATCTGTATTATCCACAAACGCCGGAGCAGAATAAACTGCATTAATCGATTAAGGAGAGCAAAAAATGATGGCAATTGTAACTTTCAAGCGAGTCAGAGGTTGCTCCAGGAATCCATGGCTGACGGACATTGTAACTAACGCCGGGCAGTTCTAGTTTTGGGCTTTGATGATTTCTGGAAAAGAAAAACAGGAAATGCAGAAGCTGTAATTCAGTAGTTGCAGAGTGTCATAGGATATGAAATAAAGTTGGAGACCATCAAAGCCAACTTTCACATATAAAATAAAGTTGGTAACTGTCAATCCAACTCTGACAAAGCAAGAATCCAATACAATGATGGGTAATATGTTAAAACTAGTTCTTGGTTGAGTGGGTCCAGCGTTTCTTTCAAGTCAACATAGGTTGCTATCTGAACCACCCAATATGCTCAATTTGTTACCAAGGAACATAATATCACAGTTCTTTTTTGGGAAGTTTTTACATGAATTAATTAAACTTCTTCAAATAATTAAAATTTTTCAAACAATAAGCAGAAAGCTAAGAGAAAATATACTCACACTTGCAGCCCCAAAGCTTGCCCCTGAACCTGTTGCAGCACCTGGGGAAAAAATGAAATTTTTTACTCACAACCAAGAAAGTTTGGAATGAGGAAATCAGTAAATACCAAAGCAGAATCTTGAAGTCTGCAATTAATTTGGAAACCAATTGCTAATCAAGATATCATTGTGTTTTTCTCTTCCTTTTTCACTTTCTTTTATTTTTCTGGCCTAGGGAGAGGTACTTGATTCATATGCCCCCAACATCATGCAAACCCTGACTGCTTCATCAATCATTATAATCCAGAATGCAAATCATGTTCATAAAACTAAGACAACACATTCACAATAATAAAACCAGCCAAGACAGTCCACTGGGAAACCACAAATCACCCAAGGCACCCATGAATTTCTATTCATACAGTGTAACAAAGTTTGACACAGTATGTCATGGTCGCTTAAATAAGTTTGGTACTAATAAATAAAATAGCTCCCAGAAGAACTGAAGCTGTCATGGACACCTTTAGAAAATATGATTTTAAATATCACATCCAAAACTAACCCGGCTGGTTGAATTTTCCCAAATTTTCCATGCTTTAAGAGTTTTTAATTTAGAAAAGAACATTAAGATTTTTTATATTTTTAAGATCAGACGCTTGGAGGATAGCCCACCAGATATCCAGCACATCCATTGACGTCAATTTTCTGGAATGGGATAGTACAACAACGGGATAGTACAATAAAGGCAGTGTTGTAGATGAACAAACAACTTCTGAATCCAAAATTGAGAAAAACAGAAAAACAGAAGTTTTGCCAATTAATAGTTATGATGCTGCTAGAGAATAAAAAGGATAAAAAGGCACCTGAGGCAAATGGAGTCGTAAAAAGTGAACTTCCTGCAGGAGTATTACCAAAAGAAGGGGCAGCACTACCAAACAAAGAGGGTGTTGCCGCAGAACCAAACAAAGATGGTGTTGAGGTGGAACCAAACAAGGAGGGTGTTGAGGAAGACCCGAACAAAGATGATGATGAATTAAAAAGTGATGTCTGTGGAGAAGCACCAGAAGTTCCAAAAAGGGAGGGTACTGGAGCAGAGGTTGTTGGTGTTGTGAACAAAGATGATGTGGTGGTGGCAGATGGAGCAGAAGATGGAGTACCATAAAGTGAGAACCCACTACCAGATGAAGCTGATGCAAATGTCTGTTGTGGTGCAGTCAATGCACCAGTTGTAGATGAGCTCGCAAACAACCCAGCAACTTGAGTTGATGGCGGTGAAACAGCAGGCAAATGCAATGTTGGATGTACCCGCTTAGAGGCAGCTTCTTGTTTGGCTGTTTCTCGCCGGTCGGCCTCAAGAAATGGATCATTCCCATCCCCTCGACGGCGCTGGTCAGCAAGATAAGCCATTTTCATGGATTCAATATACTGGTGAATGCTCTCCACCTTCAGCAAAGGAAAACACATCCATTACAAACTATAGACAAGAAAGAAAAAAGGAAAAAAAAAAAAAACATTAAGGCAAAAAAAAAAAACATTCTGGCACAGAAAAATCCAAAATTACCATAATCTAATGCCACACCTTACCCACAACACAAGCAACTGCAATCATAAGAATCAGCAAGTATAGGAATCACATAAACCATATTCAGGCAAGTGGTCTGTTTATATACACCATAGTCTCTCCTTAGACCACAAAATGTTACAGGGCAGATTCATAGGAGTCACAGTTCAGGTTTTAGTGTAGATCAGGAAACTGCTTCCAGAAAACTCTTCACTGCTTTCATGTTGTCATCACCATTAATGAAAAATAAAAGATGAATGAGGGATGGCACAAACAGCCTATATCACAGAAATAAACTCTTGCAAAAAGAATTTATTATTATAAACCTGGGACACAAAAACAAGGGAAAAAAACCTCATTTTTACAGCAGTTTGGGTAATAAAATAATTTGTTCAGAGCAATTTATTAATTTTCAGTCCCAAATGAGAGAGCAATTAAGAATCCTAGGTTCAATTGCATCCCTTTGTTTCCCAAAACACAATCTAAGAAAGTATATGGTTTGGATGGATAATCACCACAGCATAAAAACTAAATCTTAAGGCCAGATCTTAACTATATAATTGAGGTTTTAAAAAACAAAAATGTTTTCTTTACCTTAGCAGCTACATGAACAAAAAAGTCATGCACATTTGACATGACTTTTGGAAGAGACTGCAGTAACGAGGAACTGCCATTGGAAGAGTTCCTGTCAAAATCTATGAGTAGCTGCTCTAACTCTTCAATCCACTGCCGGCATTCACCAAGATACTTCTCAAATCTAGCAACTGTTTGCAGCAAAAATGGAGATGGTTTCCTCGGGAGCCCACTGTAGAAATCAAAAACTGGTGCCATGGAGGTAACAGTCAGTTGACTGCTTGCACTAGGAACCACAGTTGCCCCCGGGGCCTGTGATGGTGCAGGGGCACTTGACACAGCTCCAGAACCTGGATGAAGGAACCTTGGACGTAACATCATAAAAGAACGAACAGCAACCTCTGTGTTTCTTAACATATCCTTCACAACAGCCATCAATTCTTGCAACACAGCCTTCTGTCGCTCCATGGCAGTACTGACTCCCCCAAGTTCCTATCAGAAAAATTTGCAAATATTCATTGCCATGCCATAAATTCTAACTCAACAAGAACATGAAGCAATAGGAATGACAATGGTAGGGCTTGCAACTGAAATTGTTTAGTTAGAATAAGCTCTGTCATCATGATCCATTGGTTTATTTTACATTATCATCTTTAGATATTTGTATTAGAAAGAAGAAAAATAACACATATAGGTACTATTTTGCTGAAGTAGCCATATGTATTCAGCTTGCCTTGTATCAAGTTCAGGGAAGACTAAGGTCTTAAAATTTTACAGACTATAGTCAGGGTGCTATCCAAGAAGGCAAGACCAATTACTCAGTTCCATCAACCACAAATGAAATCCTGAATTAAGGACAATGTTGGAAGAAAGATACACCTGAAAATATTTTAAGCTCCCTAAGTTATAATCTGGAAAATATTTAACTTCAAACACAATCATCCTAGTTAGTATGACCGACAAAGTACAAAAATACCAAAGTTTGAATCCTTGCCTCCACCTCAGAGGAACTGAAAGAAAACCAAACAAGTTCCCACTTTAGCAAGCCATCCCAATCCTAATCCTAGTTATAATCCATACTTCACTTTCACCACTGCTTGAGAATAGTAGGTCTATTATCATGTGTGGTGAAGGTCACATCACAGATGCCACCATTCGCAGAAACAAAACTCACAAGTATCATACAGGAATAAAAATATCCAACAAAATGTGGCCCAAGTATTATCATAAAAGGTTTACCACGGTCACAGAGAGAAAAGCAGATTGCACGAATAAAAAAGTTTCTTAAGATCAAAATTTAGTCAAAAACCAAGAAAATGTGGACGATTTAGGCCATTAATTTTAATGTGGGCACAATAGCTTCTACTGGAAATTTAACAAACATTTGAAAAGGTTCATCCACTTCTCACATTGCATTCTAAACAGTAATGAACAAATAGAAAGAGGAAAAGAAGTTTGATTAAATAAGAGGAAACCTGAACAATGCGACTTGCATCAAGCTCAAATGCATCGTTGGATACAGAAGAATCATAAAGACGACCACACTGATCCAACCTCTGGCTTTCATCTCTATACTCCAGTATCCGCTCCCTACATGTAAAACACTACTTTTATCACCACAGACGCCAGTACTCCATATCTAAACTCAACCCACAAATTGGATCAAAAAGACAGAACTAATATTGCATTTGGCTGCACATGTAAATATTCAAATATTGCATTTAATCTGAAATTAGTTCAGTGGACTTGGAGTTTAGGGAATTTAAATTCAACTAAAAGTGCCTCGGCTCCAATTCCATGAATTAAAAGACATCAAAGTTGATGAGCCGGTAAACCCTAAATATGTACTAAACTCAACTATAACGAGTTAATACTTCAATTTGGTCGCCATGAAACAGTGTGAAACGAGAAGAAAAAGAAAGAAAACTCGGAAAAGTACTCGATCTGGAGGAGAAATTTCTGGGAGTCGGGGTGGAGATCGGCCCACTTGGTGCTGTAAGTCGCAGGAGCCTTGTCGTTAGTGAAGAGATATAGTGGTTGCTGTTGTTGCTGCTGGAACTGCGGCTGCTGAAATTGCTGTTGCTGTTGCTGTTGCTGTTGTAATTGCTGCTGCTGCTGCTGCTGCTGCTGTTGTTGTAAAAATGGGTTGGGTTGTTGAAAGGGTTGCTGTGGTTGTGGCTGAGGCTGAAAGAGCTGTTGGGGTTGCTGTGGCTGAGGCGATGAGAACAAAGAGAACGCCATTGCCTTCGTGTTTCTTCTTCTTTCTTGCTAATGGGGTTTAGGGTTTGGATTTGGCATCTGAAACATGATCGACATCTGGAGACTTGCCAAATTTGGCGGAGAAATTGGCGGTGAAATTGGCGGTGAAATTGGCGAAAAAACTTTGAAACCCCTCCCTAAAACCCTAGAGAGGGAAAAGGGAGAAAAGATGGAAAAAAAGGGGAATTCTTCTTTTGTGTTCTATTTTTCTTTTCTTGTGAAAAGCCCAGCCCCGTGACTACAGATGAAAGGTAGGTAGACTAAAGGTGAGCCCAGCCCAATATAATCTTTACTCTTGAACATTTGGTTGGGCCCTGTGTTGGACTTGGGCTCAGAATATATGATGTTCTTGTTGTCGATCAAAAACAAAATGTAAGACAGTGGAACACCCTTAGACTTCCATGCTTAATTTGCATTTGCTATAATAGAAGAAAAGCATACCTGAAATCGACACCAAATATAATGTGACCCATTACCAGACCTTTAATTCATCATCCTGATTACAGAAAGACAAGCATATACTTCTGATTTTTCTGAGCAATTGTAGCCTTGGAGGAGAATTATAATAGAATGGGGAGAGGCAAGAGCTTAAGTTTGGTAGTTGTTGACACCTGATATCAATTGATTAAGGCTTGACTATGGAGGAGGGCCACATGTTTCCATTAACCAGAGATTCGAAAATGAGAGAAACTGTTCTGTAGTGACTAGTGAGGCCTCTCTCTCCTCATTGAAAACGTGGGATGCAAGGACACACAACACAGACCACAAGAATAATTCCAGCACATTTCATCAGAAATGATACCAGCTTTTACTTTATAGAAAGATAAAGAGATTCAGATATGGCAATGGAGATTGGAGATTGGAGATTGAAGTTTAGACATGTTCATGGCATCCTTAGTGGAAAATGGTCCCTTTTTGGTAGTAGCCCACCGAATCCGTTTTTATGCAACACCAGTTCAAAGTAAGCTTAAAATCACAAACACAATGTTGAAGATCCGATAGAATGTCCCTCCCTTGATATCAAAAGATTCTGATCTTCAAAAAGAGAATGGGAAGTACATAAAGAGATGATATCAGAGAACAGCTTAAAATATGAGTTGAAAAGGACTCACCATCACATCTACCTCGCTGGATGTCAGGTTGCCGGTTCCTGGGTGCTTTCCATCTCATGGAGCATTCTCAACTCTACCCTCTCCCACTCATTTCCAAGCTTTAATTTCTGATTTCCAAACAAGACTAAAAAGAATAGCATGATTAAGACCTTACTTAAGCCCAGCCCAAACCATTACAGATTAGTAGAACTTTCCTATACAGAAAGAAGTCGACAAACCAATAATCCGATTTGTAGATTTCCCACTTCTGAGGGGCTCCAGATCTCTCGAGTCAATCCCACCACACCAGTATAAATTGCCCTCTCCTTGCATTTCTATCTCCGCCGAAGCAGAGTAATGGAGGAGAAGGGAGAGCTGTCTTGAGAACTCTTTCTTTAACGGTGGCTTACATGGGCTTGTGATGTATTCCATCTCTTGCACACTGGACCAGCGCTCCAGCTGCAGTTTGGTGTGCACGGGATGGAATACATCATGGATTCATGATGTGGAATAGCATGATGATGCTTGTTTTTCAGGCTTGCCTACTGAGGTGAGATGGTACCATCTACATAATGTAAGTAACTCTCCTTCTACCAAAATTTCTTGGCGAGCCATCATCCGGATCCATTCAGGAGATTTTGAGATCACCCTCTGGTAGCCACATGTGGTCAAGTACATCCCACCAGGTTCGCCGTTCAACTTTCTTTTATTAAATAGATTGAAGGACATATCTTATAGATTTCTCTGTTTTCAATGAGAAACAGCCAAGCGATCGTAGGCGCCTGCGGTATGGCTTTCGCCGTTTACCCATCATTTCGTACAAATACGATACGGATTTTTTTGGATTGAATGATCAATGATCTCCACGATTTTTTTATCTTACCCTCGTATCAATAGCAGAGTATGAGGGGGGTTAGAACAGCGAAACTCAGACGATGCGTTTTCACATCGAAGCCATAGCCGTGAAAATTAGAAGCAACGGGTTTCCACCAGTGAGATTCCACACCTTAAGTTTGTGAACCCGAAATCATGATGGGGAAAGTGAAAACAAAGAAAAATTTTCTGGGAATTGTTTTCCATCGAAACTAACAGAGACTTGCATCGCCTTTTTCCTCCGATTCCAAAAGTGTCCCAAAGCAAATACACCAGAGTGTTCCTGAAAAAAAAAAAAAAAGCAAAAAAAGAATATTCAAGCTTGTAGATTTCAACTTTTGATATTCAACAAATGTTATATTAGGCCTTTGTCATCATGTGCAGAGAATAATATTAAAGGTCAAAATTTTAAATATTTTTTATTTATTTTCAATTAAAAAAACAAAAGAAATGGGGAAAAGGAAAAAGTGATTTTTTTTTCTTCTTTTTCTCTTGGATACTTAAAAGGAAAAAAAAAGTCAAAAAAAATATATCGGATACCTTTATATACAAGAAAAAAATATTAAAAAAAATTGTAATGAGAATCAACACCCACTTTTTATAAGGTAGAGTTATGTTAAAATTTATGGTAAAAAAACCATTTCATATTTACTAAAATCAATTCATGTACAATTCCTCTACTTTTTATAAAGTAGGGGAATTTTTTTCTAAATTAAAATTTCATTTACAATACTTTTATAAATAAAATATTTAAAAAATAAATGAGTTTTTTTTGTGTTTTTTCTTCTTCCGAAGAAAACAACATAATTGAAAAATATTTTCAATTATTGAAAAATATTCCTCACAAATTCTAATAGTCTTTATAATCTTCTTTCTTCCATTTCCCAAGTAAAAAATAGAACTTGCAACAAGGATCAGATCAAACCTAATTGATTCTCAACTAAATTTGATTCAAAAACACATTGTTACAACCTTGAATCAAGATCAAATAAGAGGGTTATATATTATTTAATTTTAAAATATTACCTAAAATTGTTATTTTTATTAATATTAATGAAGTGATCCCATTTATACAAATTGGGTCCATCACTATGTATTCAAATGGGATCCCATTGTTTTATATTTTGACTTTATTTTTTGTACTTTTCGTCTTATCATTTTATATATTTTATCTCATTTATTTGTACCCGATTACGTCATTTTTTTAAACATCCAAATTTTACAATACACTTTCAATCACTTAATGGTTTGATTTGTTTATATTTTGATTCCATATCTTTATACTCTTATTTAATGATGCATATTTCACCATACCTTTTCAACAATTCACATTGGAAGTTTGGTAAATACTAATCAATAACTTGCATTTCTCTATTTCTTTTATTCTATTTGGATTTCTCGTTATTAATTTTTTTATCATAAATATCATAAAAAGTATTTTTTATAAATTAGTTATACTTAGAATATTAATTTATTTTTATTTTTATTTTATAAAATTTTACTTAAAAAATGTGATATATTAGGGAGGTATTAAAGATGACTTCCAAACCACCCTTTTACTGTAATAAGGATGTAGAAATGATTTATACAAGGGTATTTGATAAATCAATTTAATGACTTACTATGATTTACGAACTTAATTTAAATCATTAAGTAAATAAAGAATGTTTAGTGAAATTGTTTAATATTATAATTTAAAGTTTTTTTTTAATTTTAAGTATTAAATCAAAATAATTAATTTATTCTGAATTTTAAATCCTATCCGGCTCATTTAATCATACTAGTGAAAGCATATTTTAAAATAATGATTCAATATTTTGACTTATTTTTTATAATAAATATTTTAGGATTATCCTATGTATTTATAATACTTTAAATATAGATGTTTTATAAATAAATTTAATACTTAAAATAAAAAATAAATACTAAATTTTAAGTTAATAACTTAAAAGTTAAGTATCAAGTTTTATCCAAAACACTAAATATGGTTAAAAGGAATGTAGAAGTGGGAAAATAGTTATTTTTAAGGGAGTGTTGCAAACTTGCAATAGTGGCGTGGCTTTTCCTTTTTAATGTTCTTTTTCACATTAAAAAAAAAAAAAAACAAGAGAAAAGGGAAAAGATATTCCACCACCAACCACTTACTAGGAATATTTCGATCCCATCTCAAGCGATATAATTCTTTGTTTCATTTGGAACATCCAGATCTGCCCAAAGAAACTATTTTGGACTTCAACCAGAGCATCATAGAAGTGAAGTGAATGGAGCCAACCTTGTCGTGAATGATTACGCTTAGGCATGCCAAAGCCCAATGAGCCGGGGCCCATGCAAAATTGAGTAAGAACAAAAGCAATGACCAAAATCACGGGCGCTCGGCTTCTTGTGTATCAGACTTTGGGTTCGATCACCATCTATTTTAGGAAGGTCTAGGTTTTGATCAAAGGTTGTGGAATTACATACGGACTAATTAATTATAGAAGTATAGGACTCCACATCAGCCCCACCCATCAGGGCAATCACCATCCAAGGCTGGCTCCGGCACTGTCATCCATCAGCCTTGGCCCTTGGTCTTATGTTGTGGGGCCAATCAAAGCATGACTTTTTAAGCGTGCTGCATGCTGTCTTCCAAGTTGCGATTGTGGTGGGGTTATTTACTTATGAGCCTTATCTTTTTGATACACACGTAATGTGAATGCATGGTGCGCTTAATTTACTAAGCTGGGCCACCTGGGATAGGGCCGCCATGCACGGAGAATCGCCGGAAGGCCCCCCACTGTTGTCAAGAAGCCGCATCATGAACACACGCCAAAACGATAAAGAAGGTCAAAACTTATAGAGTCAAAAAGTTACAACTTCTCTAATTTCATAGCTAATCAACTCTGAACACGTACTAGATCTTGGTTCCTATTCAAATTTAAAATAAAAGGGTAAAAAAGAAAAAAGGCAGTGAGATTCAAAGGGGAATACAGAAGAAGAGATCATTTGAGACCATTCCCGGGTGTGGAAATAGCAAGATCCGGCCAAGAAAAGCAATCTCCAGCAACAAACCCACCTTCGCCACTCTCAAACTGCCACGTGTTTCCCACTAGAGCAGTGCCACCGCCGGTGCCGCCACTAGCACCACCGTCTCCGGCTCCAGGGAATGGCCAGACGCCTCTTCCAAGCCCAAATCCCATGTCCTCGAAACCAGGTCCTAGCCCCAGGCCGAATCCTCCCAGAGCCAAAAACCCAGGTCCCTGCGTATTAAGCAGAGAAGTGAAGCTCCCGCACACGTTCACTGTAGGCTTAACATCACCCACAAACGGCATAGACGTGGCATGATTGGTGGAGAGAGAGACCAAAACAGGAGTAGCCGGTAAGGGTTCCTGAGAAGAGGCGGAAGAGGTGGTGGTGCGAGAGCGCTTGGCGTTCTTGCGGCTTCCACCTCCGACGGGAATGTCCCGAAGAGTGCCGCCGTGAGTCCAGTAGCGGCGGCAGGACTTGCAGAAGTGGCGAGGCTGAGAGAAGTTGTAGTTGTTGTAGTAGCAGAACTTAGTGTTGGTAGAATCGCAACGTGGGCAGGGAAGGTGTTCTTGTTCTGGTGGTGGAGCTCCCGTTTGATGGGGTTTTGATGGTCGTTTGTCGCCGGAGTCAGACGGCATTTTTCTTTCAAGTAACAAAGTAGTTTCGTCTAGTCGTGCTGATCGGTAGGGCGATGTTAGATGGGAGAGAGTGGTGGAAGAAATGTGTAGAGATGAGGATTGAGACTGAGAATGAGAGTGAGAGAGATGGTTTCGGTGAGTTTGGGTGCATAGAGAGGGGGGTTTTTATGGAGTGAGAGAGACAGAGAGGGGGAGAGGGACTGTTGCAGTGAAACATCTTCTGAGGGTTATATGAGCAGAGTGAACAGCTTTACTGTGTTCTGTTATGCACGACATTTCAGTCGGCTCCAAAAAGGCTCTTTGCTTGGTTCGGCTATTCGGCTCAAATATTAAACGCCCACTTCCTTTTGTGTTTTTGTTTTAATCTCACTTTCCTCATTACGCCCATGTTCTTAACATGCCTCCCTTCTGTCATTATCAAATATTAAAATATAGTTTTTCTAATATGGTGCATGCCCTTTTGGATAAGATGTCATTAATTTTCAAAGTCCATCAAGGTCCTGCTTAAAGTTTAAGCCTGTCACAGTATAAGTAGATCTCTTCCATAAATGTTCTCGGGAGTCGGGACTACCTTTCCTAAACCCCAATTATAAGTAGATCTCTTGCATGGCTGTGAAATATAATTTCATGACCAATACGTAATATTTTTCCTTCTTATATTTGTAACAGAATTGACGTGGGGACTCCTGATCATGGGATGGGAGTGAAGTTCAAAAAAAATTGAATCAAAAAGTGGGCATTGCATTAAATGCTTGGGTATGGCAAATTGGGAAAGGAAATAGCACGCCATTTATGATTATGATTAGCATTAAGGGGGAGGACCCAGAGGGCATTGAGAGTAGAAGAGATTGAGAGAGATTTATGGAAGATCAAGATGGGTATTGTACCGACATAATCATAATGTCGGACAGCGTGGGGTGCAATTATTGGGTCTCTCCTCTGATTGCGGACGCGTCATGTCCGCATCAGATTCCTTCTTCGTACGCTATTTCTTGCCGGATTTCTCGCTCACTGTTCCTTCTACTACGACTACGGCTACCAGCCATATGTTGCCTTCTCCATGCACACATCCTTTTCCCAAGCTCCCAATCTCCCAATCTCCCAACCCTTGGATTAGGATTACCCCCAAAAATCACCTTCCACAGTATCCAAAGCTGTCCTTTTTAATAAACTAAATTTAAGAGAAAAACAGTGGGGTCAACGATTCATTTTGCCATCAATGTTAAAGAAATGAGTTGAGGTTAAGATAATATTTAGTGGTGTAAAATGAATTACAGGGATGAACGATCCGTATGTAGTTTGAATAGTGAGTGAGGGAGTGAGTGGGGGTAGATGAGACTTAGGCAGTGGGGTGGGGCCAAGGTTGCATCAGAGAAGCGTGACATCTGTCACTATTGAAGAGGTGTGGTCGGAGATATGAGAGTGGATATGCCTGGCACGCGCGGCTGCTGTGTCTCCGGCGCACTCTCATACGTCGCTTTCATTTCTCAGATTACAGGCCTCAGACCCCTCTCCGCCACTCTCTCTCTCCACCTCTCAGAGTCTCCACTGTTCATTTGGTCGCCCATAATTAACTGACATTATGTCGATTCCCTTCCCTCTTCCCAGTTTTTAACCTCTTTTTTTTGGCCTTTTCTTTCCGAATACGATTCCAGATTCTTCCCTCCCCCCATGTTTCACCTAATTTTAAGTCTCCAGGACTAAACATTTGTCCTCTTTCACTCAATTTTAACCCCCCTTTTTTTTTTTCTTCCGAAAAATTCCAACTCATTAACTACTTCAGTATTGCAGTGTTATTGCAGTGCTTGCCGTTCACTTGCGGGTTCTCAAGAAAAAGAAAAACTAACGGCAGAAAATTGCTAAATATGGTTAGCATTTTTCAACGGTTTTAATTTCTTCTTCCCAGTTGTTTTCAAGATTCGTAGACAGTTCCGCAGACCATTTATTTTGATTTTTGAAAAAGTTGTAAGGTTAAACTCATGTTCATGTCTACATAATTAGTAACCGATTACTATTATGGACAGTCAAAACAATTCCTCGGATTTTTCTATAAAGAGATAGATGCTTGAATTCACAAAGTAAGCAATCAAATTGTTGTAGCTAGCAATAGCATTGTTCCTGATCAGTACAGGTCGATGATGAAATTGCAGGATCCCTCCCTTAATTAGGTTTCGCATAGATTTTTCATTTTTGTCATATAGATGAAAACAATCCCTATATATATATATAGAGGGGCCATATCAGGCCGAACCTTTGGTGAAGAGAGTATAGTACTGGTCATTGATTGTTTTAGAGACTAGCAGCTACTTCTCTGAAACAGTACCCAAGCTAACGAAATAAAGTTTTGTGATGGCTTTCCTGAAAAATATTACTAAACACGCAACAAAGTAAAAAAGGGGAGACGAAAATTCTTCAAGAGAGAAAAGTTGGGGGGCAAACAGACATACAAACAAAGTAGGGAAGCTAAAGATCTCGAAGCTGTCGAAGATTCATAGGAGATATGTATTTGGTGCTTCCATCCAGCAGTCGCTTGGCAATTATAAGGTTGGCAGCCTCGCTTGGATGGTAAGGATCCCAGAACACATACTTGGACCGATCCGAACACATGCTCGATGTAGGTCCACATGGAATTATCCCTTGGAACTGCCCCCCGTTTCCACAACAAGCTTTACTTGCCGACACAAATCCTAAAGTGAAAAATCCAAAAAAATGCCACTAAGTCATCAGTTCATAAAAGCAGCATTTTTCCAGGCAATGTTCATTTCACTCACCATATTTGGCATAGTTTGTGATGACTTCCATCACTAGATCATACACATTTGCGTGGACGAACGTGGCTTCAGGAAGGTTATCATTAAGTTCTGCGAGTAGATCCTTTAGTCGACCATTATACTGAAGCGCCAGCTTATTAGCCAACTCCACACACTGATTTTGGGTCAGCTGGTTTATGGTCTTCTGATAAGGAATGCACCCTATTGGCCCTACATTGCCGATCACAAACTTCCGAGCATCCAGTTTATAAAGTCTCTGCCATTGAACAAACAATAATTATAATTAATAACCATTTTCAAAACCTAATAATAATATGTCAATAGGAGTGGTTTAGCGTCCGTGCCGTGAGTTGGCTCCTCAAAGTGCTGATGAGAAGGTCAACGAATGAATCTGGGCTTTGTGAAATCCTTGTTCCAATGGAGAGCACTGGAAGCAGATAGTTATTGAGAAAATCATTTGCTCCAACCGTGATGGAGAAGATGGACTTCTTCGTTATGTAGTCTCTGGCCTTGGATGGCCCCAACAATTTATCAAACTGCTTTCTTGTAATGTTGTAGTAGTCAATCTGTATGTCCATGGAAAGCCTGTTCACCTGCAAAAAACACCTCTCTCCCCTTAGATTACTTCTTAATTAAGAGCCCTTGTCAACCAAAAATAGATGATTAGTAATATGAGTGCTAACAAATATTCTTCCAGTTTGGTTCAAAATTCCCCCTCCTCCTGACGCATAGTTCACTCCATACAGTATAGCTTTTCCTGTGGCGTTCGGGGCCAAAAACGGGACAGCATAGTTTGGTATTCCCAGCTCTTCTCCTGAAAATTTTGCAAGAAAAATCATACATGTCCTAATTCTTCTGAAATAGGTAAAAGAAAATTCATGAGGATGGGAGGGACGGAGGACTGACCTACAATGTCACCAATGGTCCTCCCATTGGTATACCGGCCGGTGGGATTTCCACTAGTAGCAGAAAAATCAATTCCATTGGGTGGGATATTTGCTTTAGACAAAGTGGAAAGATAGTTATTATTTCCAGCATCCACTAGAGAATCACCAAAGATAAAAGAGGCTCCTAAACCTTCATCAGCTCCCCAAGAAAGGCTCAAATTGATGAAGAAAACAAGCAAAGCCACAGTGTAAGAGTTCATGGCCATGGCTTCTGAACTTCACAGAGTTGAAGAGAAAGAACTATAGCACCATGTCTAACACCGGTAGGTTTATAGGTCACCTCTTATCGGCCAGAGGGGAAAATAAAAGCCATTGGTGAAACTTGTAAGCTTGTTTTAATGGAGTTGTATTTGGTTTGACCTTTCTTTTTGTATAAGAAAGGGCACAAGACGATCAGTTTCAGATGGTAGTTGATCAGCATTAGTGAACTGTCTCAACGTGACAAGGAATTTTGGATGTTGCTTATGGTATGGGCAATCTTCAAATGAAGGTCAAGGTGGGTGCCTTATTTTACGATATATTGGAAAACAAAGAGCTCAATTCAGAGCATTCTGGTAAGAATTTAGGTATTGTTTGGTGGCGGAGCCTATATGCCTGACGAAACGACAATTCTAGAAATTTTGAACAATGGATGAACTCGATGTTATATTTCATGCAAGGAAAAAAAACATAGACCAACTTGTGGATCAAACAATAAAGAAGTCGAATTAAAATTTCCGGTCACCACGTGACACATGGCTTGTCACGGATATGAAAATTTTGGTCACCAACTTTAAGTGGAGAGGATCCAAAGAGTGAACATATATTATGAACACTTTTCTGGGAGTTGCCCACAAGATAAAGAGAAATAGAGGAAATGGACTTGCATGGGAATTGCAGAGTTGGGCTGCCGACAGTGTGGATGAAGCTGAGGGAGGGAGCTCAGGCCCATTAAGAAACCAGAACCTAGTCAAACTTTACGGCAAGGGACCCTATTATCCAAATAAACATCGAATTTATTATTTTTCAAAACTAATTGATTTCAATGCCAATCCGTACTAATCTTTTTAGGCTGCAATGGGAGAGAGCCCAGTTTCAGCTCTATATTCGGCCCAGCCCAAATCTATTGATCATTTATGGTGGGAAAGATAGCCGTTAGAAATGAACCATTTTTTAGGGGTAGGGGTATTACCGTCGTTTTGTCTCTCCCTGCCCTGTTCAAATTCCGAAAACCCTATTGGTGGAGAGAGAGCAAAGGTGGATATGGAAGAGGAAGGAAAAGCTCTATTGGTGTCGTGAGGGATAGAGAGCAATAGTGGATATGGAAACGGAAGGAAAAACCCTAGAAACCTCAGCAAGTCCTTGCCACCAAATCAGCAATGGAGAAGGCCAAACCGACCAGACTCAGAAGATTTCTGACTACGAGCAATCCAGAGAAGAAAGAATAAAAGAGAACCTTCAACGAATGCAAAAGCTGGGAATTGTTGACCTCTCTCTCCAAGTGAAGTCCTTTCTCACTCCCAAACGGGCCCCAAAAAATTCATCTAACCGGAAACCTCTACGTCCATCTCCGCTGCCTCCTTCCGAGCCCCCTCGCCGATCTTCCAGGTACTTTTCCCTGTTTGGTTGCTAATATGAAATGGTTCCATAATTGAAAAATGAGATTATTGAGGAATACCCCATTGTTCCAGAACAAATGAAAGAAAGACAACATTAAACTTGAGTTTTCTCTGCCTCCAAAACTGAGGATATTGTATATTGGTAGGTTTAAGGTGTTTCTGACTCTAAATGATATGTGGGTTTCTTGCTTTTTGGACTAAGAATTAGGTTTTAAAGCTATATTTGATTTGGATGATTGTTGATTGGGTCCTGAATGGTAATTTTCATGAGGGTTTAGATTACAGAATGTGACACCAGTTAGCTACTCGGAAGAGCCTATATTGAAGAGAAAAAGATCTTCAGAAGATGAGGGTATTTTCCTAAAAGAAGGTCCTAAACCAGAGTTTTACACAGAAGAGCACGAGGAGTTGTTGGGTAGCACTGAGAGGAGCTGGGAACTTTTTGTGGATGGATGTGGGAATGATGGAAAACGAATATACGATTCAATAAAAGGAAAAACTTGCCATCAGTGCAGGTCTGGATCTTTTCCTTTGTTCTATTTCTTTATGCTTGTGTTTTCTTTGGTGGGCCATCTTGATGCTAATCATATTATCTTGTCAGATTTGGAATTGCTATCATTTGTAGGCATTGGGTCAATGAGGAAAATAGGAAACATAATATAATTTGAAATTATGAGTTGCACAACAACCCGGAATTTGTGGACACATTGAGGATGCTATTCTTTGTTTTCCTTTATAATATATAGCCAAATTTGGACATGTATAGTAATACCTTGAACTATTTCCTTCTTTTTTGAAATATGAATTCAATAAGGACGCTGCAATCTTAGATTTAAATCCAGAGCCTGTATAAAACTTGGTGAAGAGGTTCTTTTTATTTATAGGCAGGGCTTTTGTTTCAAAGATTGTCAGAGAAAATATTTGATCCGTTATTCTAAAGTGTCCAATCCTTGAAGTAACAGCATGTTTCATTTTCTGCCAAGCCTATCCACTTCTTTCATTTGAGTTTCCTACAACATTTACCTTTTCTCTAGAAAAATGAATCATGTACCCTTAGATTTACAAGATGATTTGCATCCATTGATCTCACTCTCATGACAAAGAGAATATGTTTCCTATGTCTCTTCCAGAAGAAGCAGCATTTGTTGGATTATCCATATTCCTTTTTCTTGTTGAATTATGAAGTTTGAATCAGTTTTGTTGTGTTTTGCTTAGGATGTTGGGGATTGAGCTCTCCGTTGAACTTGTAAGGATCGAACTGCATGGTTAACTTGCAGGGTTGAAGGGGCAATGCCTCTAGAGAAATTTTTTTTATATGATGAATGACGAGATTGTCCCTATTATATATTTGACTTTGTTATGATTTTAGGGTTTTTATAGAGAGTGTGACCATAATTGATAAGATTTTTTTAAGAGCTTCATTATTGTAATTTTTTTCCTTTGATTAGTGGATTATTGAATGTTGGTACATCCTGTGGACATAGGGATCACATTGATAGCCAAACCACATTAAAAATGTTGTATTTTTCTTTATTTTCTACTCGTGTGTGTATGGTTTTGATTAACATTTCTTTATTGGTTCTTATGTTTTAAATTCTTGCTACATAATCTTCGTTTTTTGTGGTCTCCTTGATTCAAACTTTGGTCACACCATGTTCATTTTATAGATGATAATTCATCTAGGATGTTTCATTCCCTTTTTACTTGAATCATCTCATTTATTTACTTAGTCCTAGTGACAATATTTTGAAGTAGAAACTTAACAGAGAAACAACAATGTTGTTTCTATTTCAAGTATAAACAAGAAGAGGTATGTTTCATAATTAATTTAATTTAATATATATGTATATGTATGTGTATGTGTGACGTGTGACGTGTGTTTTAAAATTTTTTCTTTTCCTTTTTCTTCTTAACTCTTTTCCTTTTTCTCTTCTTGTTTCTATTTGTTGGTTATTGAATTGGAACATTTACTCATGCATGTTAGGTTCACAACTCATGTTTATTATGGTCAATAATATTTAACTTTTAGAAATTTACAAGATAGGGTTTTTATTGTAGGCAGAAAACTCTTGGTCTTCGTACTCATTGCTCCCAGTGCAACATGGTCCAAGGACAGTTTTGTGGAGACTGTTTGTATATGAGGTATGCATTATTAAAACACT
This sequence comes from Vitis riparia, assembly GCF_004353265.1. Classification (NCBI taxonomy): domain Eukaryota; kingdom Viridiplantae; phylum Streptophyta; class Magnoliopsida; order Vitales; family Vitaceae; genus Vitis; species Vitis riparia. Next base: position 8,741,983 of record NC_048437.1, read on the forward strand.
CTTAACATCCAAACTTCAACCCTTGATTTGATCTTGTTTTTTCAATGCCAACTAAAATCTTAGTCATTCCCATATTTGGCGTATTTATTATTGTGGAAGAATGTCATTAGAAAAGATAATAGCTGTAAATTTTTGTAATTAAGAAGAGGATTAAGACAATCCCGTAATCAAGGGGATTTAATAGAATTAGGTCAAGAAAGTTTCTATTTTTTGTGTTTTGGAATATTTGTTTAAATATGTGGGTATGTATAGATTGAAATTAAGGAAGAAATTTATTCTCTTACCTTCAAATTCTTCTTCAAATTCTACATAGTATCAAAGTTTAAGCTTGTAAATTTGGGAAGAGAAAGAATTTTTTTTTGTCATCATTGCCGAGTTGAAGTCGACCTTAAATTTCCTTCTTGTCTGAGTTGAATCGTTGCATCAAACCCAAATTGCAAACACAATAAAGCAATCATAGTCATAGTGTTGTCACGCTACTACTGCAAAAGAAATCGCATTGTGACCTTCATCTCCACCCTCACATTGAGATCACATTGTCACTGAGATCGTGTTGTCATCGTCTTCAGGCCATCTTCAGGACAACTTGCACAACCTATAAAGATCGCTAAAAAGATTCCTTGTCGTCGCACCGTCGCTACCATCCTCGCACCTCGTCATTGCCACCCTCGCACCTCGTCGTTGCCATCCTCGCACCTCGTTGTTGCCATCCTCGCACCTCGTTGTTGCCATTGTCACCTCCTTGTCTCAACCTCATTATCCTTTACTGTGCCCTTTTGTTTCGCACTATTAGAGACGTTTTGCTTTTTCCAATTGTGTCAAAGCTCTTAACCTCTAGGGTTATTGTTTTTTCGAAGATCGTGTCGTCACTTTCATATCTCCTAGTGACGACAACCCTCATCCCAACTATCTTTCATCGAGGGCAAGATCATGATGTCATCAAGATCATGAGCTAACGTAGCTACAACCAATTGTCGCCACCTCAGATTGTCAGCTAAGGTTCCCAAACCTGTGCACTATTAAGTCTGGGTATTTAAGACTTCAGTTAAAGACTCTCAACCTATTTTATAAATTTGTTTTTTTAAAAAAGAAAAAACAGTGCATGTTAAAAGTATCCAAAAACACTACTGAATCTGAAGGAATGACAACGAGTTACAATGGAAGGCAACAAAATGATATTGAACAATTGTCTTTTGTTCAACTAGTTGAAAGATCTCTAAAACTAAGCAGATTCAATCGAGAAAAGATTGAAAAACTTAAAATTTTGTTAAGAAATCTTTAGAAACCTTCAGGTACCCACTCACTAGCACTTTCAAATAAGTTTCCTATTCCCATTGGATTAAAAGTCTCGGATGAAACCTTTTCCAACCCATAGGTTATAGATTTAGGTGCCACAAATTACATGACTCATTCATCAATACCAATTTAATAATTATAACCTTGGTCCAAGCAGTAGGAAAATAATTATAGCCAATGGTTTATTAACCAGTGTAGAAGATATCCAAATTAGTCCTACACTCATACTTAGAATTGTGCTTCATGTTCCAAAATTGTCTACTAATCTTGTCTCTATACAAAAACTTACACAAGATTTGTGTTGCGATGTGATTGTTTACCCTACTCATTGTGTAGGATATCATCTGTGGAAGATGATTGGATTTGTTAAGGAATGGAATGGGCTATATTACCTTGAGACACTAAGCAAATCCTTCGTATCTCTTCATTGTGAGACATATGAACTAGCTAAACATAAACGTTCAATCTATGTAATTCACAGTGATATTTGGGGTCCTTCACTTGTCCCAAATATATGTAGGGCACGTTGGTTTGTTTCTTTCATCGATGATTTTACTAGGGTTTTTGGATCTTTTTACTTAAACACAAATCTAATATCAGTTTTGTTTTCCTAAATTTTCATAACATGATAAAAAATGGTTTGGTGTCACTATTAAGAGGTTCCAGTCAGACAATACTAGGGATTATTTCAATCAAGTCCTAACTTCATACTTTCATCATTAAGGTATAATTCATGAGTCATCATGTGTGAACACCCCACAATAAAATGGAGTTGTTGAGAGGATAGATGGTCACCTCCTTGATATATCACAAGTTTTTTTGTTCCAAAAACATGTGCTTAAATCTTATTGGAAGGAAGTCGTCCTAATTGCCACACATCTCATAAACTGATTACATTCCATAGTCTTAGGTTTCAAAAGTCCCAAGGAAATATTCTCATCATTTCATCCTACTGTGAGAACCACAAGCCATATCATTCTTAAGATATTTAGGCGCGTGTCCTTTGTGCATATTCACATTCCAAACAGGGGAAAATTAGACCCAAAAGCAGCTAAATGTATTTTTGTGAGATATTCGTCAACTCAAAAGGGATATAAGTGTTGCCATCCATCATCCAATTTATTTTATTTTATTTTATTCTATTTGTCTCAATTGATGTTACTTTTCAATGAAAAATAGTCTTATTTTCCCCTTCCTAGTATTTGTTCCCTCCTCTGAACTCAATTCATCCATTAAGCCTACTCTTGAGAATCAAGGAAAAAAATTGCAATTCCCCGACTTTCAAATCCAAGAATTTGAATTGACTTTTGGAAATGAGGTAATAGTCTCTCATCCTCCCTTACAAACTGAGTCAAAACTTTAGTCTGAAAAACTCATAGACCAAAACCTTTCTATTGCCATCAAGAAGGGAAAGAGGAAATAGTGAAACATTCTTTGTATCCATTTTCCCATTTTGTGTCATTTGAAAAGTTGTTTCCATCCCATAAGAGTTTTCTTACAAGTTTGAACAATATTCATATTCCTATCACTTTATTCGAGGCTTTATCTAATGAAAATTGGAGACAAGCCATGAATGCAAAAATGGAGGTCTTGGAGAAAAATAAAACTTAGGAGTTGGTAGATTTGCCTATAAGAAAAAGGCCAGTGGGATGTAAATGGATCTATATTGTTAAGTTAGAGTAGATAAGACATTAGAGAGGTACAATACAAGATTGATGGCTAAAGGATATGCTTAAACATATGACATGGATTATTTAGAGACATTTGCTTCGGTTGCCAAGATGAACACAATCATAATTTTGTTATCATTAACAACAAATTATAATTGGGATTTACAACAGTTTGATGTTAAAAATGCATTTCTAAATGGAGATCTGAAAGAAGAGATTTATATGGAAGTCCCTCCTGGATTTGGAAGTGATCTAACCACTAAAAAAGTGTGTAAATTGAATAAAACTCTTTACGAGCTAAAACAATCTCCAAGGATATGGTTTGGAAGGTTTGCTAAAATGTTGAAAAACATGGAATACAAACAAAGTTAGGGAGATCATATGTTGTTCATCAAAGCATTCAGATTTAAGGAGAGTTACAACTCTTTTGGCATATGTAGACGATATCATTATAATGGGAAATAATGCAAAAAAAGAGATAGACTTTAAAACAATGCTTAACTAAGGAGTTTGAGATTAAAGAGTTAGAAGAGTTGAAATACTTCTTAGAAATTGAAGTTATACATTCTCAACTGAAATATATAACAAACCTTCTCAAGGAAACAAGGAAGTTGGCGTGTAAACCAGAAAGCACATCAGTAGATCCTAATCATGAGCTTGAAGAGGTTGAGAAAGATACTATGGTAGATAGAAAGATGTACCAACATTTGGTAGGAAGACTCATTTATCTCTCTCACACAAGATCGGATATAGCATATGTTGTAAATATGATTAGCCAATTCATGCATAGTCTAAAAGAGATTCATCTGCCAGCTACTAATCGAGTACTACAGTTCCGTAAGGAGTCTCTAGGAAATGACATCTTATTTAAATGAAACTTAGGGCTAGTATTTAAAGCATACACAGGTGTAGATTATGTTGGATCTACGGTTGACAGAAGATCAATCACTAGGTATTGCACTTTTCTTGGTAGGAATCTGATAATATGGAGAACTACGAAACAGAGTTTGGTAGCGAGGTCTAGTGCTGAAAGTATAATTTTGCACAATGACCTAAGGAGTTTGTGAATTACTATGATTGAAGATTATTTTGGAAGATTTGAAGATTAAATGGAATGACCCAAGGAGACTTTAGTTTTGCAATCAACATTGCACATAATTCAGTGCAACATGATCGAATGAAGCACATAGAGATAGGCAAACATTTTATTAAGGAGAAACTAGATAGTTGGATTTATACTCCTTATGTATCTATTGACCGTCATCTTATAAATATACTCATCAAAGTTTTAAGCAATACAACTTTTCAAGTAAGTGTATCCAAGTTAGGAATAGAAAACATTTATTCACCAGCTCAAGGAGGAGTGTGGAAGAATGTAATTAGAAAAGATTATAGTTATAGATTTTTGTAATTGAGGATTAGGACGATCCTCGTAATCAAGGCAATTTCATAGAATTAGGTTAGGAAAGTTTCTATTTTTTATGCTAGGAATATTTGTATAAACATGTGGATATGTACAGATTGAAATCAAGAAGGAAATTTATTCTCTTGCCTTTGAATTCTTCTTCAGATTCTACAATTATATTATCCATTGTGCCTTATCTCAATATTCAAAATCAGCAATACAAAAAATAATTGGTTTTATTGGTCGATCAAAGGCCATGCATTAAGTTAAAGCAGGGATACTTTCTAGTCTTTTCTTTATTTAGCACCTTTAACCTGCAGTCATTACATTTTCTCATTAGTATGTTTACTCATTGTCCTTGAACTCCAAAGCCATTTCAATCAATCGCCCCTAAATTTATTACCTCCTATATCTGCTTACAGGATTTTGAATGTATCCTGATGGTTTTTCAAATATCCATCAGTTCCTTGGAATCTCAGCTACACTAACTGTATAAAGCTAACTGAGCCAACCTGTGACTGGATTGTTCATGTTTGACTTAGACTGAATTATTTTAGCCCTTTCCTAGCTCATCTGCAGTGGGGTGAAGGAAATGAAATTACATTTTTCAAAACTAAAAATGATGCATCCGACGTCTAGGTTTGGTGAAATTTAATGGGACAATACCCTTTTAAAGTTTTTTCAAACCCCAACAGGTTCTGTAATCAATTCAAGATAATTATGAATACCACTTTTAATAAATTTGCACATAAGGATATGTAAATTTTAGCCTCTATTTGCATGCCTTCCAAAGCCTAGTCTACTAAAGCTTAGTTCCTTTAGCAATCAACTTAGAGCTAGCCTTGTATGTCTTAATGATCATTTATCCTGTAAACATGACCTGGTAAACAAGCCAAATATGTTCTGTTTATGAGCATATCCCATTTGCCAGTGTTGGAAAAAACTGTAATATTATAATATGTAGAAGGTATTAAGGAAAGCAGCCCAGATTGCCTCAAGGCACGTTAGAATTAGTTCTTTTTTTGAGATGTTATTCACCCCCATCAATTTGTCAAATCTGGTGTGCGCTGTGGGGGATTAGCTAGTCACTGTAAGATACAATGAAACCCAGCTATGCCCCTACCTTATCTGCAGCGAACATAATGCTTGCAAGAGTTGGAAGGAGATGAGAAAAGAAGACTTTTCATATGTTTGTCCCAAAACTAAGCAATTGTACAGAAACCAATTTGGAATTATCCAAGTCAATTAACCATGAGATATGAACACATCAGAATCATGATATATACATATTTCCTGAAAACTTCCTATTATGTAGAAACTTTGAAACAGCACCTTCAATCATATGCTTAGGATAATTGTTTTCAGGAAGCTTTTTGTCTCGGTCTCTGTAGTTATGATCCAAAATTTGGTTTCTATTCAGCTTATAGAGACTTTATTCCTGACATTTGAACATCACAAAAACAAGATGGTAAATATTGGAATCATGTTGGCTGCATTTTATGCTTAATGTTAAATCCTTCTGACCTTCTGAGTTGGTGGAGGTTGGGTAACACACATGGTGAAGTTGAGGCCTTGGAGTCAGCTAGCTTATCACTTGAATTTATGCAGATATGGGGAGCATGTACTAGAATCCAATGAAAATCCAAATTGGATTTGCCCTGTCTGTCGTGGGATTTGTAACTGCAGCTTGTGTCGAACTGCAAAAGGTTGGCCTCCAACTGGCCCTCTCTATAAGAAGGTATTTCTCTCAACCATGACTGCAATGCCTGACAAATTTTTGCAAAATGGGGTTTGATGTAATCTTAATTTTTTTCCCCCTTTCTAGATTACAAAGCTGGGCTTCCGATCAGTTGCACATTATCTCATTCAAACCCGACGCTCACAGACAAACATAGAGAAAGATCAAGGTTCTCAGAGGTCACTGCCTTTTCCAGATATGTCCTTACCACCTGAGAGTAAGGAATCTCCCGAGGTCAATGATGACCACATTGAGTCACCACTAGCTGAGAATGAGGAATCTCCCAAGGTCTTTGATGACCACATTGGGTTACCACTAGCTGAGAATGAGGAATTTCCCAAGGCTGATAAGGTTCAGCTTGGTTTACCAAAGCCTCAGTCTGAAGACAAAAAAGTTGATGAACACAATAGTGAGAAAGAAAATGACGCGCATTTTTCAGATGACAAACATGACAATAGCAGTATTACACTGGAAAGTAGCCCAAAGGTTAAAAGGAAGCCTGCTTTTGCCACTGGACCAAGCCCAGATAGTATTTCTCTGAGATTAAGGCAGAGGAAGCATAACAAAAGCTATGTTCAATCAAGTAAGAAGAGTGAGGAAGCTTTGGATCTGAAGCAGGTTGCAAGCAATGTTTGTCCAGAAAGTAAATCAGAATTTAGCCTGGGGCATCCAGCTTCAACCACTCCTAGCTCAGACAGTATTGCCGGAAGATTGAGGTCTAGACGCAAAACAACATGAAGCTGGGTAATCTCATTCACTCTTTTGTGAGCAAAGTCCAAGTTCAACTTTTCTTTGACTGCTTGAAATCGTATAAGTACTTGTCCTTAAATCCAGTGTACAACATTTTGTCTCAATCAGAATGTCAGGACTTTGGTGTTTCTTCTTTGTGTTTGTGTCTCTGTGTTTTGCATTCTTTTTTTATGTTGTTGGGTTATCCTCAATGCAGAAAATATCACAATGGAGATTACATCGACTTTAAATGAGTACCATGCACAATGTGCTGTCAATAACCTTTTTTAATTTGCTTTGCCTGCCTGTTCAATAACATGGGCATATTCAGAGCAGGATTTGCCACTTAGACCTCAGCTTTTGTTGGTGATACAACAAATGATCGAATCTGGGCTCCTTTTGCTCGGATCTCCCAGAACCGGTCAAACCTCATTTGACCAAAATTTGGTACTAGTGGGCCACTCGTCTCAGTTTCTCTTCCAAGCCTCCACTTCCAGCCGTAGCAAGCTATTAGTTAGTTGCCTTCCGATGTGGGATCATCTTAATCTTAAGGTGTAGAAATTAATTTTTTTGCTTGGTGAGGATTCGAACTTGGATTATATATGTAAGCTTACCATTGTTTTTAACTGTCAAAAACCAATATATCGAATTAATATTTCTTTCAAATATTTGTCATTTAAAACCCTTAAATAATTAATATTAATTACTTATTATATATTAATCTGTATGAAAATAACAAATTATTATTTTTTAAAATTATAAAATAATAAGACAAACAACTTTTGATATGTATATAAAACTATAAATTGTAATTTATCTTTCATCTTAAATATATCTTCATGTTAAAATATCATATATTTTTTATTTAATAAAATTTAACATATTAATATATTTATATTGATCCTTATCATTTATTTTGAAAACATAATAAAATATTATTATTTTTAAATTTTAATTTATATAAAATATAAAATATATATTCATTATGTCCCTGGTTCAACCATTAATCCAACTATTAAACCGTGAATCACAAGTACAATTATGAAAATATTACTAGAAATATGATAATTGACAAAAGGGGTTGGAAACATGAGTTGTACCCCTTGATTCAAAACACAAATGGCCCTTAAATGAAATTGGGTCAATAAGTCAAAGCATTTCCTCCAAACACATTAGGATCACAGCCCAAGTCCAAGGGCCAAAGACAAAAGCTTTGTTTCCCACTCATCTCATACGATAACTTTTCAGTAAAAACTTGTATAGAATGGACACATAGGAAAAAAGTAGAGTAAAAGAGAAAGCCTCCAAAGCAAAAGGCATGATTCCAAAAAGAGACCCCCCTCTACTCATTACTCTCCAAATCAAGTTCATAACCCCCCACCTTTAACAAAGTTGGTGTCTTTATGTCCTAAAGTACATCATTTTATATGGATGGACGGACATAGACATTACTCATTGGGGCCATGCCCATTGAGGGACACTAGGCAACCTCCTTTACCTTTCTTCCTCTCCTCCCTTCCAAAACCTCGTGATCCAAAAAATGGTTGACTAGTCAATAATAATCACCAACCAACTTTGCAGCAAATTTGCAATCAACCAAAGGGTGAGCACAATTCAATGGTGGTTTCAAGAAATTGACTCAAAGGTTCGATTGGAAGGACCACATTCTTAAACCAGTCACCGACTGGTTTCAATCAACAACTATGAAGTAAGAAATGCTGGGTTTTTCTTTATTGATATTGATTGCCCTAGTGTTCTTGTCGTGTGTGGCAACACCCACAATTATTAAAACTTGTCCTGTTTTTAAAATAAAGGTCAAAGTGTTAGCTGCATGATTCCTGTAAGATTTTGTGATATTAAATCAATTTCAATAGCATCTTTAGTAGTCATGCAATGCACGCTTTCACATCGAGAAAAAATAAAATATAACTTCACAAACTCGAGTAGATAGAGTCCGATCAAATATACCCATCATTTGAAAAAATCAAATTTAACGTTAGATTAAAATCGATCATTAGTCGTCTTTTACTTAATAGAGGATAGTTCTATTATAACCTCTTCTTTTTTAAATTTCTTGAAAAATAAATTAGTGAACCAAATTAGCAATCACGTTTTCAAGTGGATAGAAGTAGAGAAATGATATTGACCACCATGATGTTGTGAACAAAACTAAGCAGATGTTGCTGACTTTTGACAAGGGAAATTGAGGAGGTAAGTCCAAAGAGGGGTCGGTTGGAGAGTCCCAAACCATCATATACTCGATTGCAGTTTTATTCAATCATCAACTCAGCCTTTTAAAAGGCCAACTGCTGGATCTCGAGATATGCCCTTGCATATGCACCATATTTATTTGAATGGTTCAAATAATTTCCACCATCCAGGGTCAATTTCACTTGCCCTTTTTTAGTCAATTTTGAGAAGGGAATCCAAAGTAGAGACTAGAGAGAGAGAGGCTCTTGGAGACCAAGATATGAAGTTGGGTATATACAAAGGATATAAGAGGGGGACCCCTGTGAGAAAACTTAGTATATGCACCAATTACTGTGCCAGGACCACTGTAATGGGGCAGTGTTTTTTTTAACCGCTGGATCTATTAATTCCATTTAAAGTGTAAGGTCATGAAAACTGAAGGGCAGCCCTGCTTTAATTTGATGGAATTGGGGGTGTCAATAAAAGAAGCTGAACATTTTGAAGCAGTCAAAACTTTCTGGCAGCACAATCATTCACTGTTTCTAAATTTGGATAGTAACTCGGTATGCCAACCATAACCAAATTTATTTAGGCCCCCTCTGGATCCTAAAAATGCTGGGAAAGAGGCAAAACAGAGGAAGGCTTCCAAATAACCCATTTGTAACTGTTCTTAAAAATAACTTTTTGTTCTTAAGAAATGAAGATTCATAGAGAAAAATGGGAAGTAAATTAAAAAGTTGAAAAAGATTTATGAAATTTAAATCATACTGGTTTTATCAAATTTTTTCTTTTTTTTTTACTGATTTTTTCTCTTCTTTTTTCCTTAACTTTCCCTCTCACTGGACATGAACCAAACAAAAAATTGTCATTTATATCTCAATTGATTATCACATATTTTCAATCACTCCTGACTTGTAATCACAGATTTGCGGATGAAATTATTAAAAGAAAAACACAAGGGGCGATTTCCTTTCGGTTTAACCACTCAACCAACCTAGATTGCCTGTTGTATTTTCTTTGGATTTATATATTTTTGTAATGAAGAGAGAAAAATTAGCAGAGGATGGAAATATTTTTAAAATGGTAAGAGGAGATAAAAGCTAATTTTTCTTTGGACTTTGTGGGTGGACAGAAAACAACTTTTACAAGCCAGCTGATTATTTGACTTTTAGCCATGACCATAGGATTGTAGGACCCACCTTCCAACAAAAAAGAAATAAATTCAATTATTAACCAAGGAAAAAAATGAAAAATGAATAAATAAATAACAGCACAGCATTTGATCTGGAGGGTGGTTGTGAAAGTCAATGTCCTTTCCCACTGTTTGTTTTGGGGAAGGGTAGTGGGGAATACATTTGTGAATCTTGGGTCAATGTGTGACAGAGAAGAATAGAGGATAGTTGAAATCAGTAGGGGTATGTTTGGATTGACCCTTCAATAATGTATTAATGAGCATTTGATGTGGAGGGTTTGCTTTTAATTGTTCTGCGGCCAGGGAAGGAGAGAGAAACTGGAGAGAAAGGGAGGGGGGGTGTCTGATGTTTCATGGGGACACTGGTGAAAATTAACAGCTTCTTCGTTTTCTCTCTTTCGGTTCTCTGAAGCCCTTTTGCTGCTACATTTTGTTTTTGGGGGGTCTTTTGTGGGGTTTCTGATTTCTTTTTGGGATCTGGGTTTTGGGTTCTAGGGTTTGAGTCTTTGGGTTCTGTTCTTTCTCTTGGGGTTTTCTTCCAATTTGTCCTGGCTTGTGTACTCGTGAAAACGGGGTTGACAGTTTCACCAATGTTTTGGGTTCTGGATTGTAAAGTTTTATGAATTTTTAGGGTTTTTTTTTTTTTTTTTCCTTTTATATGAACTGTTGAAATTGGTCATCTGGGTCACTGGATTTCACTGATTGAAGCCCAAGATTTGTGGGTTTTTCTTATTCTTTTCTTACATTTCCGGGTTCCCTTTTATCTGTTTTCATCTAAATTGAACCCTCAATTTTGTGGGGTTTCTACAAATCTAAAGCTAGGAGTTTTCCTTTTTTTTTCTTTTGCTTTATTCTAATTCAACAAAGATTAGGGTTTGAAACTGAACCAACTTTGTGGGTTTGTTGGATGGGCTTAATTCTTTTGTTCTAGAAAAACTTGGGCTAGTCTTCCTTTCTGGGTTCTTTTTCTCAGTTTGATTGTAGAGAGAAGCTTTGATGCATCTCTCACTATGGAAACCTATATCCCACTGTGCTTCTCTGATCATGGACAAAAAGAGCAGAAGAAAAGATGGGTCTGATTCAACAGTGGAGAGCAAGCGAAACCCATCAATTCTCCGGAAACTGCAAGAGAACAAGCTCAGGGAAGCTCTTGAGGAGGCATCTGAAGATGGGTCACTTGTTAAATCTCAAGACATGGATCCCGAGTCACCTGCCAATCAAGATGAGGGCTTGGGGCGATCGAGATCACTTGCTAGACTCCACAACCAGCGCGAATTCCTTAGAGCTACAGCCCTGGCGGCAGAGCGAACTTTCGAGTCTGAGGAGTCCATTCCTGACCTCCATGAAGCTTTCACCAAGTTTCTCACAATGTACCCGAAGTACCAATCCTCAGAGAAGATAGATCATCTGAGGGCTGATGAGTATGGGCACCTGGCTCCAAAGGTATGCCTCGATTATTGTGGATTCGGGCTATTTTCTTATATTCAGACTATGCATTATTGGGAGTCTTCTACATTTAACTTGTCTGAGATAACTGCAAATTTGAGCAATCATGCTTTGTATGGAGGTGCCGAAAAAGGCACTATGGAACATGATATAAAGACTAGGATAATGGATTATCTGAACATCCCTGAGAATGAGTATGGCCTCGTTTTTACTGTTAGTAGAGGGTCTGCGTTTAAATTGCTGGCTGAATCATACCCTTTTCATACAAACAAAAGGTTGTTAACGATGTTTGATCATGAGAGCCAGTCTGTAAGTTGGATGGCTCAAGCTGCCAAAGAGAAAGGTGCAAAAGTTCACAGTGCATGGTTTAAATGGCCAACCCTCAAACTTTGCTCCACTGATCTTAGAAAGCGAATTTCACACAAGAAGAAGAGGAAGAAGGATTCTGCAGTTGGTCTTTTTGTATTTCCAGTTCAGTCCAGAGTTACTGGTGCTAAGTACTCATACCAATGGATGGCACTTGCACAGCAGAACAATTGGCATGTTTTACTTGATGCTGGGTCATTGGGTCCCAAGGACATGGATTCGCTTGGCTTGTCCTTATTCCGGCCAGATTTCATCATCACATCTTTTTACAGGGTATTTGGGTATGACCCAACTGGTTTCGGATGCCTGCTCATTAAGAAATCTGTGATGGGAAACCTTCACAATCAACCCGGGTCTGCTGGGTCTGGAATGGTGAAAATAACCCCTGTTTTTCCACAATACCTGAGTGATTCTATGGATGGTTTTGATGGATTGGGAGGAATGGAAGATGATGAAGTCAGTGGAAATGGTGAGTTGACCTCTGAAACTCGCAAGGAGTCACCTTTACCTCCTGCCTTTTCTGGTGTGTATACTTCTGCTCAGGTGAGGGATGTATTTGAGACAGAGTTGGATCAGGATAACAGCTCTGACAGAGATGGAGCGAGCACGATACTTGAAGAAACTGAGAGTATTTCAGTTGGGGAAGTGATGAAGAGCCCAGTTTTCAGTGAAGATGAATCATCAGACAACTCATTCTGGATTGATTTGGGGCACAGTCCATTGGGGTCTGACAATGCAGGCCAGGTGAACAAACAGAAGTTGGCTTCTCCCCTACCACCCTTTTGGTTTTCTGGCAAAAAGAACCACAAGTGGCTCTCTCCAAAACCATCAAAGATATCTAGCAGTCCAATATACGATGACAGGGAGATAAAACTAGGGCCAAAGGAAGACCACCATGTGCTATCATTTGACGCTGCTGTTCTATCAGTTTCACAGGAACTGGACCATGTTAAGGGGATACCTGAAGAAGAACAATTTTCAGAAGCAAACCCTACTTCAAGAATTAATGGAAAGGATTTGGATCATCAGCATATTCAGGAGATTCAGGAGGAACCTGAAACTAAGCCTACTCGGTCTATGTTGAATTGCACTGTAAATGGATCCAGTCTCAACAAGCCAGCTTCCCTCCCCCAATTTTGTGGCCCAATGAATGGCTCAATCTCTGAAATTTTCCCAGAGACAAAGGAGAGTGCTATAAGAAGAGAAACAGAAGGCGAGTTTAGGTTATTGGGAAGGAGAGAAGGGAATAGATTTGCTGGTGGTAGATTTTTTGGTTTGGAAGAGAATGAACACTCAAGCAGAGGGAGGCGGGTGTCCTTTAGCATGGAAGATAACCGGAAAGAGCGTCTCAGCCATACCCTGGAGCAAGGAGAAATATCTGTAACCAGCTTGGATGAAGAGTATTCCAGTGATGGAGATTATGATGATGGTCAAGAGTGGGATAGGAGGGAGCCGGAGATAATATGTCAACATATTAATCATGTGAACTTATTGGGTCTTAGCAAAACCACCTGCCGATTGCGCTTTTTGATCAATTGGCTTGTGACCTCATTACTTCAACTAAGGTTACCTGGCACAGAAGGAGGTGAAGCAGTGCCTCTTGTTCACATCTACGGGCCAAAAATTAAGTATGAACGAGGTGCAGCTGTGGCTTTCAACTTGAGAGACAGAAACAGGGGCCTAATCAATCCGGAAGTTGTTCAGAAGTTGGCTGAGAAAGAAGGTATCTCCCTTGGCATTGGTTTCCTTAGTCATATTCGAATTTTAGATAGCCCAAGGCAGCAGAATCTCGAAGACACCACCCTATGCAGGCCAATGGAAAATGGGCGGCATGATGGCAAAAATGGGTTCATCCGAGTTGAAGTTGTCACAGCCTCTCTCGGCTTTCTGACCAACTTTGAGGATGTCTATAAGTTGTGGGCTTTTGTGGCGAAATTTCTTAACCCAGCCTTCATCCAGGAGGGCGGGCTTCCAGCTGTTGCAGAAGACTTGGAGACATAAAATTGGAAACATCTAGAGATGCTTCTCTCAGTTTGAAGAAGGATTCTTTTGGAGATGGAAAATTAATTGAGGATGCAAATTGGGGAGTCTCAGAGTAGAGAGCAATGGAAAGGATGGTAAGCTACTATTTCCATGCGGCTCACTTTCTTTTGCTCTTCCTCTAGGCTCTTCTTGCAAGTGGGTGAATTTTGACTATTCATGTTTTCTATTGCTTGGTTGTTTTTACCTTTTCTTTTCTTATTTCCTCTTCCCCTTTTTACCTTCTGGGTCCTTGTAGAGTTGGGTTTAGAAATTTGTACCATCTCAGGTAGTCAATGTAACGAAGCAGAATTATATGGGCACAACCTTATCACATTACAATCTGCTTTGCTCTGTAATCTTCCGCTGCTGTATAAAATTCCAGCCTATCTTACCTGATTCAGGTCGTTATACAATGGCATGCTCACTGCCAAAATGTCTGAGTTGAGGCCTTTATTTATACCGTTATATAGGTTAGTGTCTAATGTTCAAGTTTGAAATGATCTTGATGCTCAATGTGTTATATTGTTTTTGTACTAAGTTGACATTGAATTTATCAACCTTTATGACAAGTGCAAGCATTTATCAGGTCTAAAATAATAAATTAATTATATTCAAACTTACCTCCATCTCAATCCACATCATTATCCTGGCAAGAACTTTTCAGATGTAAAGAGATCTTGGGAAAATGGAGGCTCACAAGGGCCTATTTTTCTATCTTTTATGAAGATTAATTTATTTTCTGTTGAAAGAAATGGAACTGGATGAACAGAAGTGAAAATTGAGAGTAAGAGAGTTGATATTAGACAGAAAGCTGATTGGGATAAGGTGCAAGGAGATGACTTTTACTAATAATAATCAAAACAGGTCGTTCCTTTCTGGCACGCGCATCAGCCTACCTCTAGCAAGAATTAATCCTCATATTCTGGACACTTAAAAATATTTAATGAAGCTGATAAAATTTCAACTAGCCCAGCCCAGGTGAGTCTCGACTTGAATACATCTTGGCTGCGTCAGCTGCCTCATCCATTGATCAAATAAAACAAAAAAGAAAAAGAAAAAGAAATGATCTCATGTCGACGGAAACTAGATGGTCCTTACATTATGCAGGGGCAGGAAGTCATAGAAAACCCAATTCAATTGTTTAAGAGTCTCTCTTCTTTCTCATGTTAATAATTGCTATTGGGCCATACCCAATGAGTTTTGCTTGCCATGGAGATGTTGGAGAACTGAATCATTATCCTCATCTTTCTTTTGGTTTCCATGGATTCTAAGCTTGAGTGGGTCTTTTTTATAAAGTTGATAAAGAGTATGGGCAGTGATGTCCATTACCTTTCCTCCTTTTGGGACCTGATGATGATCAATAAACAAAACTAGAAACCAATCCTGCACATTATCATTATTAAAACACTTTTTGACACATTTCACATGAGAATTCCTTTTATTCTCCAAGAGACAGCCTAAAATAAAGTGGAGAATGGTCCTATGTTCGACAAACCGTTTTAAGATCTTTTACGGGGAAGTTATCTTCTGAAAGAAGCTTTAACCATATGGGATTCTTTTTTATCCTTTGCTGGACCGCTTTACTCGGTGGTTGGTGATGTCGATCCGTTGACAATCTTCGGCTGGTTGTATGTAGGCAGCCTACTAAAGTAAAATAATTGATTTCCAAGATTTTGCCTGTCGTTATCATCACTATTGGTGGATATAGTTAAATAAGAATCGAGCAAAATGGATCGCAGGACTCCTTAATCTAAATACAAAACAATAAAGGACACTTGGCCCAACCTTTCTTTTTCTCTTTATATAAAGGCAATAAGCAATGCTGATATACAGAGACAACTAACAGATGAATTGAATAATAAAAAATAAGCCACAACCATAAACGAAGGTCTGATTCATGAACCTATTATCTAAGCCTCTCTCTTTCTTGAAACAGCAAGCTGCTACAGCAATATAAACCACTTAACGCGGCCAGATCATCAATCCCTGATGATGTAGATTCCTAATTTGGATAACACTCTGCCCAAATGGAACTAGGTAATTTAAAATTAATCATCCTTTTAGCTCATGACAATTCAAATTTTGTACATTGATCCCGAGAGATGCATCTTATCCACCACAAGCTTTTTAATATTGTAAGATCCACAGCTTCAATGATGGCATGGGGCTTGGTAAAAGCAAATCTAGGATCCAATCACTTTTAGAAGAAAAGCAGCCTCTAGTGCTGCCTCCTTGGATTGCAAGTATCTGTTTTCTTCCACTATATCTGTTGTTAAATTAAGCAATACTGGGCGCTTTGGGTCATAAACAGCACATTCCCGCACGCGTGCAGCCCATTTTGCAGCTTCCCAGACTCCAAATCTGAAAACATCAAATAGAAAAATGGTAAACACCTCTTAGACCTTTTTGCTTGGTTAACAATACTCACTATAGAGTACGAAGTGGTGAATACAAAAATTAAACTACACAAATTGTTCTATTACTTCACGTGTATAAGGCTACAACCTTCATGAAATTCTTGGGAAGATGGCAGTTGCGGAGTAAAGGAAATAGTTTTGTGGGGTGGGGGAGCCAGGGGTGGGTTGAGGTTGTGAGTGGAGGGTAATTGCCCCTGTAAAAACCTTGGCTTCGCAAACCACTGTATGCCCATTTGGAGGACAGGGAGGGCCGGAGGGAAAGGGGGCACGTGTATAAGGCTACAACCTTCATGAAATTCTTGGGAAGATGGCAGTTGTGGAGTAAAGGAAATAGTTTTGTGGGGTGGGGGAGCCAGGGGTGGGTTGAGGTTGTGAGTGGAGGGTAATTGCCCCTGTAAAAACCTTGGCCATATTGGAATAAAAACCTTGGCTTCGCAAACCACTGTATGCCCATTTGGAGGACAGGGAGGGCCGGAGGGAAAGGGGGAGAGACAGGGGTAAGAATACAATACAATTCAATGTGGATGAATTTGACAGTAGAATTCAATCATTATCCCATCATCCACTTGTTATGAACAAGATAAGTAAATCCAGAGAGTAAGCCACACTTTGAACATAGAGCAACCAGAAAGCTGAAAACTGATGCTAATTTCCTTAGCAAATTTATCCATAAAAAAAAACAAATATAAAAGAGCAAACTTAATTGCTGATGCACTGGAAGTTCCATAAATGGACTTGCCTATTAAAGAAACTGTTGCACCAATGGAATTGGGAGAAAAATCTAAAAATTTAACTGCAAGCAATAATACCATTGATGATATCAGAACATCAAGGTTTCCAAACATTATGGATCCAGTTTGATCAGCTTTTAGAACCCAAATTTTCAGTAACAGAAGACAAAGTAAAAGCAATATCCACGGTCTAAAATAATGTCGTGGAGCAGAATTTATTGGATATTAAGGACATGACACCTCTGGGCTGGGATTAATAGTTGAAGAGATTTTTGTATCTTGTAAATATTCAAAATTGATTCTCACAATCCATTCTGCATGGGAAACCTTATCCTTTTCTTTAGGTAAGAAACCCCCATGCATCCAATGAATGGAAATGCTAAAACAAGTTTACATTGGTTAATACATTCTATACAGAACATACAGGCAGTTTAATATTTAAGTCTAGGTGGGAAAAAACCAAAATATGTAGCTTTTTCTAAATAGAAAAAATAACATATTAGTTTTTTTTTTACTTTTTAATACTTAATAGAAATAACATACTACAAAAACAAACAACCTAATATTTAAAACTATTAAGCATTAAGGTTCTATTTAGAATTAAGTAAAAAAACAAACACCACCTAAGTAAAGAGCCAACACTGTAGTTCAAATTCATGCATTCAAAGAGAATCCTTCCTTTGGTTTGGTAACATAGCACAATCGCCAGCATGAAACTTTCCTTAGAAGCTTATAATTTGGTCGGGTATCCAGAATGTAGACTGTCCTCTTAAGGCATGTCTCCTTCTTACTATAAATGAATTCTCGAATCAGACACCAAAATGAACTGTAATCTGGTGGCTAACCAGGAGGAGCACATTCAACACAAGGCCTGGACCAATCAACATATGATATAAGGAGTCCACAGTATCAAGGAAAAGCGAATGAATGCTAGTAGTAAAACACCAACTCCATGGATGATCCCTTTGATGGTTTCAAACTAGGCTCGATCCAAAACTCAGCCTTAATCTCAAGTAATTGGAATTGGCTTCATAAATACCTCTTTGCAATTGGCTCTATCTAGGACCACACCAATCTCAGAATTAGGCTCTATACCATAAATAGTTTCAGCTACCTTTGTGCTCTCCTCCTTACAACCAAAAATGTAAATCCTCATTTTTTAACTACAAATAGGGGTAGGCCCACCATGTCAAACTAAGTAACAGATGACACACATGTCTATACACCAGTTAAAAAGAATAGTAACATGAAGATCTAATATACATGACCTCTGGATATGAAGAGCCAAACTAAGACGCAAAACAAAATGTGAAAAGAGCTTTCAGAAACCAAGTGACTATAAATTTAGCATTTCAATCCACATAGTAAACAGTCAATTGTGTATAAGACAATTCACAGAAAACAGGTTATAGAATCAAAGTTACTACTCCGATTATCGCAAGCTAACATTTCTGAGTTATGTTTCATATTGAATTTCTGATGAACAAGCCCATAAGGAAAATATCAATTCGGCCCAAGAAAAAAATTTCCAAATCCAACATGATATGTTGTTCTAAGTCTTTTAACTAACATTATCAAACCTGACCATTCTATGTGAAATGAGAATTTTATGGAGAAAAAATTATTTAATTTTAAAATTTTTGCCAGCAACACCTATAATGGGCAGTGAAAGAAATTCTTCAGTAAATCTATGATAGCATTCAACTGCACTTTGTTGAAGATTTTTCACAATCAGAAGGGAGTAGAACAGTATAAGGAACAGTTAAAAACTCCTTTCATCTTCTTAGCCTTCACCCCTCCCCCATCCTTCAGCCTCCATGCTTTTCACACTTAACAAGCAATTTTTTGTCTCACTATTATCCCACAAGCTAAAATTCAGAAATTGTAAGGCAATCTGGGAAAAAGGTCGTAAAATTACCGTGTATTGAAAGAAGATGATATCAAGACAGCAGGATAAAGAGCATTCTTTTGAATATTGTCATATGGAGAATATTTTCTTATTGCCTGAAAGTCTTCAATGTCCCCTGGGTACCCAAACTCTTCATAGTCAGCAGGAGCAAGTGGTAAAATGGGGTAGAGAAGAGTATTGGTTGGATCCAAAAATGGAACCTGCAAATGACACAAAATACTTGATCATTCACATTAGAATAGGAGCAAAATTAGAGCTGAAACTGAAATAAAACTTTGTCCCCCAAGCATATGACTTGACAAAGCATCTTTAGAGCCACATATATTTCCAAAATCATGAATTTTCATAGCTTTGAATCTTTTTAATAATTAAAAAAGTAGAATAAGGATATTTGGCAGAAGATTGTTCTATGAAATAAGAAAGTTCCCCCAGTCTCAGATGACCAGAGAAAGATGAAAGACTATGCACCAAGACCAAATGAGACAAACCATAAACCAGGTTCATGGTGCCAAGTATACCTTCAAAAGAGCAGCACGAAATAAATCTGGGCAAGAATTAATTGCAGAAGCAACCAAAAGCCCCCCAGCACTATATCCCCAAGCAGCAAGCTTGTTCTCCTGTACAATCTCCTTGTCGATTAGAAATTTGGCACAGGAGATAAAATCTTCAATGGAATTATGTTTTTTTGTCCTCCTGCCATCATGATGCCACTTTTTACCCCCACCACCTCCACCTCTAAGAAAGAGCACTTAACCCATCATAATTAAGCGATAAGCAGTGAAATGATATTTAAAAATATAATATAAATTTGAGTTATCTGAAGCAAATGAGAACAATTTCATGATCAAGAATTTGAACTAGCATTTGCTGAGAAACATACCTGACATCAGCATAAGCAACAACCCAACCACGATCAAGAAGGCTTTTCAATTCACCACGCCACCTTTTGTCAAGTAACTCACCATAAGCTCCATGGCCATGAAGTATTCCAGGACTGTGATTCTCTTTCTTGTTTTTGCGTGAGTATACAATGGTCAAAGGAACCAAAACTCCATCATGAGAAGAGACATCATAGTTTTCACAAGCATAGAACTCAGAAAGGTCATTCCAGAGGAGATCATCTTTGAAATTGACTTCATCTGTGGATCCAGATCTTTTGGAAATTGAAGCATTTGCAAGGCTACTAGCAGAAGAGGTTGTTCCATACAGAATTCGTGTTCTTTCATGAAGCATATTTTTCTGTTGAATGATATTCCACATTCCAGTTGACAAGTCGTAATCAACCACAGCATCAGGCATCTGAAAAATGTTGGATAACTGTCTTTGATTGGAGATGCCACATCTTCGAACAACAAAAAGAAAAAAGGAAGAGAAATAAAAGTGACCAGTACATACAACTCAAAAAACTGTAAACAACATCACATTATTACCAACTTCAATTAAGGAGAATATGCCTCTTATTAACACCAACATTGTTATCATGCAACATAAATGTGCATGCTATGCTTGCTAAAACAAATCTCAAACTTTTCTTGAATCTAGCCTCAAGAAAAGTAAAGACAGTTCAAAGTCTACAATAATAAGTCATAAGTATTAGTTTGTGTAATTATTTTGGAAGAAACAGGTCCATGAAGCATGGATTTGTAAACTATGTGCTCGATATCACAGATAACAGTTATAGTTATTTAAAAGGAATTTCAAGGCAACTTGGTAAAATTGTTGGCACAGACACAAGAAGTTTAAAGAAACTTCATGGGAACTTAATAGAATTGATTTCAAGTTCCAACAGCTCAACAATTTAAGTAAAAGGTGATCCAACGGATCTATGAACACATCATTTAAGTACTTTAGAATGGACCTCACACCTGTGCTAGAAACTTCCTTATTTTAATTCAGCAAAAGAGACCATCATGTTCAGATTGTGTGGGGTGTTGTTGAGAGTGAGGTTGGTTTTTTGTGACTTCTCTATTGAGGCCTTTCCTTTAGGTTCCCTATGTACACGTCCTGTGTGCTTTGGTGTACTACTTTTTTGTTTTAAATTATTGTTATTAATTTATACATACTTTCTTTAACTATCAAACCGGAAAAAAAATTAAAAAAAAAAAAAATCCATCATGCTCAGGTTGTATTACAGCCATGATAGAGTAATAAAGATCCTTAATTGCACTCAGTAATATAAGATTTTTTTTTTAAAAAAAATTCACAGACTCACAGTATATATTTATAACAGACAATACCAAATGATTTGGAATGGTCCATGCAAACAATTTATTAGCCACTGATGCCAACTATGTGTTTAATGGGCATACACTGCTTAAAAGAGAATGTTGAAACAATCTTCAGATGGAAGAACCCATGAATGATCCACATACCACAGGTGATGATACAGTAAAGCGTATGATCGAGGAGTAGTAGTCATAATTTGGTCCAGGTGAGATTTGGGAAACATATTTTGGAAGAGGTAGGAAATGTGGGTTAAGCTCTTTTAGGTAAACTGCTCCCTGCCACATCAAAGGAAAATATAAGATTAGACAACTCAAAACATGTGCAAATATTCATATAAAATTTTTTTTGCTGTCAATGTACAATGAACATGAATCCAAGAATTATTTATGTAAGTCATACAATCTCCAAAATATTAAAAAAAATGTTTCCATCTAATAAGCCCATCATTAAAGATGTATGTATTCTATGATAGAAGCTTTTCTTAGTTGTTTCTCAGCCTTGGCTTGGGCTAATGAAGACACTAAGATGCTTACGTAATCTCCTTTCATTCAGTACAATTCAAACTGAATGGCATCAAACAGAAAATTTGGAATTAATTGACAATATTGTCTATTATTTCCAAAATGGAAGGCAGATGCAGAGCCAATATGACAAAATAAAGTAGGAAAAAGAACCTAAAAATCTTACTCATGAAGAAAGTATAAAGATAATAGGAAAGTGGGGCAAACAAGTGGACAATGGCAAGAGAAACAATAACTGAGACATGCATATATGATAATAGGCAACAAACACTCCATTACATATCAAAATCAACATGACCATTTTGATTGCAGAAATCTCTCATTAGAGTGAAATATGGAAATAGATATTTCGTTATGTGCTTTCCATGTTGGGAAGTTACACCAACATTTTCCCTGTGGTTTCCCAAATGTTGCCCCAATTTCTATGATCTTGACCATTTTCAACAAAGTCCTAGGAGTTTCCATGGTTGTATATGACATGCTTCCCCATAATTTGAAATTAGTATAGGAAAGGAAACAGATAAAAAAAAATCTCCAAAAATATAAAGAAATAAAAGGAAATAAACTAAAACAATTAGTTGCTCTTAATATGATGATAACTTTGAATCTTAATAGAAAATATAAAATATTTAATAAAATAGAGACATTATCCCCATTATAATTTATTTTTTTTTTAAAAAGTTCACTTAGGAATCAAATTCCAAGGGAAATATGATAAAAATGAATTCTTATTGAGATGCTTTACATGGCTGGTCAGCAAAAGTCACTCACTTTTCAAGAAACAAAAAATGGTTCATGTCTATGGCGTTTTTGCTTGTGATATGGTGCAGTCATCAATGTCTGTTCCCAAGTCTTTAATTTTAAAGGATAGTTGTAATTGGATCTCATATTCTTGAAAGCCAATAACTTTTTTACTTCTTGGATGCTAGGATGGGTAATACCAACAACTTGGAGGATAACAACACAAAATAAATATGAAAACAGGAATACAAAAAATATATCATCTAAAATGGCACAATTTTGAGGACACAAATGATGAGCTTGTGAACTGAATGAAATCTCAAAATCTACCGAGAATATTGAACTGCCTATATGCATAAGCACAACCACAAAAGCACAAGGTGTCTTACCTTCCCTCTAGGCAAAGGAAGAGCAACTGAACAAATTCTAAACTTTCGACCTTCCCTCACAATAAATACCATGTGTGTATCGTTAAAATCAACATCCTCGATGATCAAGTCTGGGTCATCAATAAATACACTCTGCAGTGGGTGAAGGGAGAAAAAAAATAACTAGATGGAACAACATATTAAGAGAGAGCAAGAGAAAATTGTATAGAAACAAGAATATATAAGCCAAATGCTTAGAGAAGTTAGAAAAACTTTGACAATAAAATGTGTAAAAAAGATTGAATGGAGGAATCAATAAAAGAAAATAGAAAGCAGACAATAGCCAAAATGTTCAAGTATCAAGTCCTCACACAGAAGTAATAATGACCCAAGACAGCTAAGAATAAATATTTGAATTCTTAATAAGAGAGACATAAATTAATTATGAAGCACAGAGCAGGTAACACTTAAATGCTAACCTCCCAATTTCTGGGGCTAGAAGATACTACCACAGGAGAACAAAGGAGATAATGATAATCAACAGGTTGGCCCTCTTTTGCAGCATCTGTAAACAAATAAAGGCATCCCTGATGGTGCTCAACTATGCAGTGGGCTTGTCCTCCACACTCCCATACTAATGTCATGCCAGACAAAGGATCAGCTGCATTTATGAGGAAGACCTAAAGCATTGTCACAAATATAATCCAGCCCCACTAGAATAGATGTAGACATTTTGCAAATATCAACTAGAAAATGCTTGCAAATTAATACCTTTGAGGTAGTAATCGAGAACTTATTTACTGTCACAAACCGAAAGTCCTTGGTATGTCTTATGTTAACATAAACATTATCATCTGATTCTTCTAAAAGCTTAACATCTTCTTCATCTGATCCAAGCATGCTGCAGTATATCCTAAGATGAAAGAGCGAGAATCAACTTCATTTATTTATGCTGAATGGGAAAAATAGTGAAATACACATAACACTCCAAATCTACAAATTACTTACCGATATGGTCTCCTATTATTGTTTGTCACAGTATAAAGCAATGCCTTTCCATCCTTCACCCATGCCAAGTTTGAAACCCGATCAGCTTGAGGCTTACTTAATATTGAACCAGAATTCAAATCCCTAACAGATAACCTAAAGTAGTCGTTGTCCTTATCGTACATAGTGTAGGCGATAAACCTATGGTCTGGTGATATCTCTGATAGTTCCTCATAGGCATACCCTGTAAATTGAAATAGAAGTCAGTAATTGTCAAAGCAAAATAATATTCATCCTCTCTCTGGTCGCAGAGAAAAAGGATAAAGGAAAAGGAAAAGAAGAAAAACTAAACCCTTCACATTATACTAGGACATGATCCATAATGGAAAGAAAATGGAAGTTTTTTCAGAGGGAGTTACGGGCTTGCTTGATTTCTCACCAAAAGTGGTAGAATTCAGATGAAACCCATTTTTTCCTTGGGACATCTTAGCACTCAGTATATGATCCTCAGTTTTATTATGTGCATACAGGTTTTCCATGTGATGGGAAATGAAAAATATCAGCCCGACACGAGGTTGTCTGATAACTTCGACAAGAAGAGGGTTCCACGCAGTGTAAAGTTTCAGAACAGCAGAAAATTTGTAAAAGTTCGAACTTTTAATTTCCATGATTCTTCTCAGCACCCAAACAGCTGTCAAATTTAGAACTGAAATGAACTGGCATTACCTCCAAATCTCTCAGCTTCTTGATTGTAATCAATCAGCTTCTGCTCAATTCTCCTACCCGAGACAAAATCAAATCCAGCGGAAGGAGATTTATTCGAAATGAACTCTTCATTTAAGCTAGCCAATCTCCGACACAGCACTGGAAACTGCTTCCCTTCTTCCACCCGCCGATAGTACAACCTGCGGCGAGCAAGACCGACCTTGAAATAGTAAAAAAGGCCATTGAGATTCGAAAACAAAAGTAATAAGATTGCATTTATTTCTCAAGGAAGTCGATGAAAAACGGGAGAGATTAAAATCTCAATTTCATTTTTTTTCCTCAGTTTTCGCGACAACAATTGAGTTTCCTTTTTTTTTTTTCTTTCTTTTTCTGAGAAGAAAAACCCGGATGTGATACCATGGGCCGAACTTAATTGGAGGAGTGGAGAGCTCGGGGGTCATGCGGAAGGCCATTTCGGACTGGAGCTTGGACTGGAGACGTTCGGTATCTGACATAAACGCTTCGGTGTACTTCTCCTCTTGTTCCATGTAGACGTCCATGTGGCGCATCGCCACCTTGTCACTGAGGTTGGACATCCAGCTGTAGGGATCTTCCCAGGTTTCATCGTGGAATGTGAATGAAACTGGTTTTTTGGGAGGTTTCGGCGGTGTCGGAGGGGCAGGCGGGGTCGGTGCTTTGTAGTGGGCAAGACGGGGGAGAGAGATAGGGCTTGATAGATGGCGCAAAGGGCCGCAACGAGGAAGAAGAAGGTGGCGCATCATGGTTTCCCGAAGGGATGAGCCTCGCTCTGGCGCAAGCCTCTCTAGGTTATAACTTCTAAGCTGTCTGGCCGAGTAACAGGCGACAATGCCATCATTCTCTGGGTTTTGGGTTTGGGCCTGGTTCGGGATATTCTAGGCCCATGACCGATCAATGGATCAGGCGATCATATTAAGAGCCCATTTAGCAGTGCTTTTAGTAAAAGCATACGGAAGTGTATTATTTATGCGGCACTTCTATGAAAAATACTTTTGTGATAATTTGTAAAAGTGATTCTAATAGTATTTTTAATAATATGTAATATAAATATAAAAATATTTTTAATATTAGTAAATTAATAAAAAATGTATTTATTACAAAAATAAAATAATATAATAAACAAAAAACTTTTATTAGAAAAATATATAAACATTTATATTATTAAAAAAAAAAACTCAAAATTTTATTTTTAAGATTATGAAAATATAAACAAGGTAGAGTACACAAAAAATAAAAAATTGATGTCATTGAGCCTATGGTGTGATAAGCTTATAGTGATTTTTGATGAGATTATACAAAATCTCAAAATTATTTTTCTAGATATTAGTTATTTGGTTGTTGATGAGAAATTTTCATTAAAAAATAGAAGATAATGAAATGGAAAGAAAAGCAGTGGTAAACACTTTGGGTATTTTAGGAATATTTGAAAATTTATTATGTGTTTTTAAAAAAAAACATCTCCCAAATCCCAAATTACTTCATACGTCGGAATAGGGAATGGAAATAATATTTTGTTTTATTTCCTATTTCTTAGTGGAATTAAATGAATTTGATGATTCCATTTCTAGCATTTGGATGAACTTAGGAATGCAAGATTGGAATGATTATTTGTTTCCATTCCAATGTTTGATAATAATAGAAATGGAAATGAAAAAGAAATAAATTTACAATAATATCCTTACATATAATTTAAAATATTTTTTATTTTTACTTTATTTTAAAAAATAAAATTTGAGAGATTTTTTGTTATTAAATAATAAGACTAAAAAATATATATATACTCAATAAATAAAAAATTAACCATAAAAAATCGTATAATTTGAATAATTTGTCATGCTTAAGTAGTTATAAAATTATATTTTCAAAAAAAAATTATTTATTATTATATTTAAATTCTCAAAGCTAGCAAATGTTTTTCCTATTTTCAAAAGAGGAAATAAAAGTATTCAAATTTATTCTAATTTTCAACAAGTATCATATCCGATAAAATCCATAACCTTAAAAAATTTAAATATTCGTTTTTTTTTTTATCAAAATTTTAAATAATTTGTCATGCAAAAAAAGCTATAGAATTATATTTTACTAAGAAAAAAAAAGAGAAAAAAAAAAGATAAGAAGTGGATGATGAATGGATCTCTACCTTTACAAAGAAGATAAACATCGGGTTTGAAAAACAAGATAAAAGGGTAAAATAATAATTTAGGTTATTTTATATTATCAAATAGGTTTAATGAATCAGAATACCACCTACTTTTAATGAATGCAAATCCGACTCATAAGTTGGATTTGATTTCTGCCGAAATAATTTTTTATTTCATTTCCGCCTTCCTAACATTTATCTAAACATAGGAATAAGGGATAAAAGGAATGAGATGTCTATTCCCACTCCCTATTCCCGTGTACCAAACACCCCCCAAGTGTTTTTCTAAATTTTAAAAAGTATTTTTTAAAATATTGTAAAACAATATTTTTTAGAGTCTGTCTAATAGTTATTCTAAGAAGTTTTCTAACCTTTAAAACATTTGAAATTTTTTAATAAACAAATATTAAAAATGTTAAAAACATTTCTTAAAATCACTATCAGACACACTCTAAGAATACGTTTGAAAGTGATTATAAAAATAGTTTCTAATATTTTTAATACTTGAATAATACAAATTTTTAAGTATTAAAAATATTAAACGTATTTCTTATAATATCTAAATATCTTTAGGAGTAGAATAACTTTTAACTAGCACTACCAAACAGCCGTTCAGTCTCACACAATGACATAAGTGATGAGATGGGTAAAATTTGATAAATTAATAACCTCCACCAAATAATAAAGTGTTTTGCTCCCAACTTAAATAATATATTAAATTAATCATCTTGTTAAATGTGCATAATAATTTTTTGTTGAAAATCTTTTAAAAAAAGAAAAAGAAATATAAATTAATAATTAATGAATTATATTAAAAACGTGTAATTAAAATTCATAATACAATATTAAATAATTTTTAATATTTTTTATTTTTCTCGATTCAATTCTTCCTTTGAAATATGTTTCAGAATTCTTTATTTATGTGGGAATTAAATTTTGATACCATATTTCATTTTTTTTTTCTTTTATAATTAATAATTATAGTTGTAAAAACTTCAATACATCTATATATTAAAGTTTTCCTAGACTTCTACGTATATTATTATAGTAAGGATAAATTTGTCATTTCAGCAAAATAAATAATCATTTATCACAAATGGTGGAATTGATGACGTCATCTCTGAGTCTTATCCCGTGCGGACCCATAAAAGTGTAAGTCCAATAACATTGGTCCTGACGGAGCAAGGCAATTCCAGATATTGTGAGGTGTTGTTACTTGAGGTGGCGATCAGCTATTGGTGTAAAAGTTATGGGTTCAGGTGATGCCTCACCGCCTATCTAATCCAACTAATCACCATGATTTATCAGGATCCTGCTAATGATGCATAAGATTTGCGTCAGCCCAGAGGCCTTTCATCTCTGACCAGGCATGCAGTTTTTTTTATTATTATTTTTACTTTTTCCATTTTTCAAACAAAGCCTTTCGCCTTTCCATGAAGAGGAATAAGACTCACGAGCCCACGTCTCTCTGGTTCATTAAAATGGCAAGAGGTCCCAGACGCAATCCTTCTTTCTTCAAGGTCTTGATTGGTGATTTCACCAGCAAACTTGTAAGTTCTCATCGTCGTCTCTGTCTGTTTTCCCTTTTGTCTAACTATATATTCAGTACTATACGTACAGGGAAGATGAATAAATTTTGCCACCGTGACTATGACATGGGTTTCTCTTCTTTCTTTCTTATTTACATTGCTGTTTTCAAGGTTGGTCTCATTTAGTGTTGGGTTCTGCAGCGAATACCACCCGCTTTTATGAAGAAATTCCGGAGGATGACGTTCAACAATGCCGTCCTGAAAACTATTACTGGGGAGTCCTGGATGGTGAGCGTGAAACAGGAAGATTCTTGCTACTTTTTCAAGAAAGGTTGGAAGAAATTCGTGAAAGATCAACACCTGGAGGCAGGGGATTTTCTGGTTTTCTGGTTCCTTGGCGATTCAACATTCCAAGTTGTGGTATATGATAAAAGTGGATGTGAAAAGGACCCGAATTTGGGTGCCAAGGGGAAGAGAATTGGCTTACATGGGGAAAAGAACAACCCATGCATGGGTAGGCACACAGACTGTCAACTTTCTCTTTCCCTCACGCACCAACACACCCCCCAAGTTCACTGCAGAAACTCACTATATGCTTCAATGCATGCATTTACAGGTAGATATGATGCGAATCATGTGATGCCAGCGACAAGTGTTGCAGTGAAGATGGAAAGTAAAGATCAGGGAGCAGACAAAGTAGCTGCCTCTGGCAGAACAAAGCATCCGCAGTTTGTAAAGGTTCTGAAAAAATACCACGACTACGTGATGGTAATCGATTTTACTTAGATCCCCACTTAGTGATACAAATCCTTCTACTTAATTATCATGTCCACAAATAATTAAAAAAGAAATGTTAATTTTCAGTTAGTTCCGAGGGCTTTTGCAGAAGAGACTGGAATGAGATGGAACAAAAGCACGTTGGTTAGAGACCCAGAAGGAAGGGTATGGCCAGTGAAAGTGTGCCTGAGGAGCAAAGGAAAGATCGAAATGAGTAGTGGGTGGTCTGATTTTGTAAAAGCAAACAAATTGGGCAAAGGAGACACATGCTCGTTTCAATGCACTGACGCCACATGTCATGTAATTCAAGTTGAGATACTGCGGAGGGCAGCCATTCCATAGAGCTAGCTGAACTCAAATCTAAATGATGATCACTAGGCTAACCAAAGAAAATGGCGTCTTGTCTTTTTTGTGTGTATTTTGGTTGTTGCTCGTGAATCAGAAGCTCAGAAGCTCGCTGCTTTTGGTTGTTAGCTGTGAAATGCAATGGGCTCTTAGGACCCCAATGATATTGAATCAGTAAGCTGGAGTTTTAATCTGTGATTGAACTTGCAAGTGTGAGAGGTTGTTTGTTAACTGTTATCATAAGTCATAACAGTTCTGTGTTTTTTGAAAACATAAGCACAGGAAAATATGTTTTGGCAATAAAAAATCAGAGTCTTTTCTAAAATCATCCTCTAATGATTTTAATTTTTTTCACTTGGTTTTGAATAATGTTTAAAAAAATAATTATATAAATATAGAAAATGATTATAAATAACTAAAGCATTACAAATAAATTTATTTTAAAAAAATATTTTACGCAATCATGTGTTGCATGATTATGTATGTCATTTAGCTCTACATAATTTGTGGCTTTTCCAAGTTTATAAATTGATAAAAATATAAAATTTTAATGTTTCTTATGATCAGAATTATTGTTTTGAAAAGAAAGAAGAGAGGGGGGAAGGTTGGATTCGGCCCAGTTGTGCTGGTTCAGAGCCAAATCGGAGATAACTGGCACGCTTACATGTTAAGAGTAGTACAATGCTAATTTTGTAAGCATATTTATTAATTTTTGGAACAAAATTGCATTTTCAGATTGAAATTTATTTGGAACTTCCTTGGTTTTCATTCAACAAATATTGGGATTCTACACATTTTCAAGGTTTTTTTTTTTATTATTATTATGGTCAAGAAAATATGATATGAGTAAATTTTAATTTTAAAATTATAGTTATGACTGTATACATAAAATATTAATTTTATAAATTTTATTTTCTTTAAATTACAATTTTTTTTTTGTGAAGTCAAGCGTTCAAATAAGGTTTGTTTGTTGAATAACAAAATTCATTATAATTATAAAAAGTGATTTAATAAATAATAATAAATTAAATAAATGATTTTTTAAATTATTAAATAATAGATTTTTTATAACCCCTTTATTTATTTTATCAATAAATTATGATGGTCTCAAAAACCCAATGTTATAGGTTCAAATCCTATACAGTGTCATTCCATTTTTGTTAGTTGAAATTACACCAAACTAACTTCACTAACTTGAATAATAATTTGAATTTGACATTTTAACAGACATGTCTATTTCATCAAGCCTTTCTTCGAGATCGTACCACGCTTCAAAAAAAATCTTCATGGATGTAGTTTTTCCCTCAAACAAGATGCTTAACATTTACAATGTGTTGGTAGTAATGGGTTGAGATACTATCGGTCAAATTACCTTTGAGGATCTATAATTACCTTAAAGGTCCATTACACATACATTATTAGACCTTTTAAATAAAAGTTAAAAAGATCTTATGAAAATTGAAATTTTTTGCATGGAAAATGTAAAATAAGTACTACACATTCCAACATTTCACAAATGATTGGTTGAAGAATAATAAATAGATTGAACGTGTATATCTTTAGGCTTTCACGATTTTGATTTGTATATTCATAATAATACTATGGGCATCCTCAAATATATGTTTTCAACTACAAGTTTAATTAATCAAATTTGATTTTTCTTATTCTATCTTAGAGTATCCATTCACTTGATAGTTCCATTTCCACTTTTTGTAAGCAGACTTAGGCTTATTCGAGTTATTCATTAGCCTTCCTCATAATAGTTTTTATGAATTTCAAATAGAGATCGGAGTGAAGTCATAGCATGGTAGTATTAGAAAGTGTAACTAAATCACCTTATTTTTGGGGAGAACCGATGTTTGTTGGATATTTTGGTTTGACATTGCTTTATACTAAAAATAAATAAATAAATAAATATTTTAGAATTTTTTTATTCAAAAATAATATTTTATTTTGCTAATTGATTTTGAGCCAATTTGGAAATGCTTTTTAAAAGTGTTTTTGACCTTAAAAATAGCTAAAAATGTTTTAAAAGTAAAAGTAGATGTTAGATAATATTTTAAGAAACACTTCGGAAACTTAAAAAAAAAAATACTTGAAGTGCTTTTAAGAGAAGCATTTGGGATGTGTTTCTTTAAAAAAACACTTCAAAAAATTTCAAATATTCTTAAAATATCATTTCCCACTATCCTCCGTTTTCCAAGCATAGAACAAAAGGAAAGTAAGATATGAAAAGATGTGAGTCTAAAAAATTAAAATCATCTATATAGCTTCATTCGGTTTCTAATGGTTTCGTGCTGAACAATTCCATTGAGTCAAAAATGAATTTGTCCAACATCTTAAGTATAATTTGTTTTATTTAAAAAAATTATTGTACATGTTTATTTATTAATCTATCTTTTTTTGTAGATATATTTAAAAAATTTTTATAATCACAAATATAATTTTTTTGAGTTTTTTTAACAATATTGATGTTTATATATATATATATATAATAAAATTTTGGTTTATTATAATATTTTTCTTTGTAATAAATGTCTTTTTTTTTTAGTAATTTATTATTATTAAAAATACTATTAGAATCATTTTTTAAGATTTTTATAAAAACATAAAACATTTTTTAGAAGAAAATACTTATAGTAAAAACACTTCGATCAGGAACAAAGCCAAATGGACTCTTTGTCAATTAATTAAAAAAATTAGTAACCATTATAAACCAAAATTTGATTTATTCAGCAAGGTAAACAATTTTTTAATAAATAAATGCTATATGAAAATATTTTTACCTATATTAGTAATCCTGGCCATGAAATAAAAAGACAATGATTTATTTCATTATTGAAATAAAAATTCTAACATTTTTATAAGAATATGATTTTATTTATATCGGTGATCAATACATTTTTACTAATATGATCATGTACGTGAAATCAATATTTTATTTGAAAAAAAAAATTATAAATATTCTCGAATTAAGTATTGCTATATTATGATTAAATATATCACAGGAGGGGAAAATGAATAAAGGCGTTACCGTGACACATATATAGGATTTGAATAGAGCGTTTATGGCAAAACAATAATGAAGCAACAACAGCTCCGCCTCTTGGCTGTCTTAGCAATAACTGCTGACGGAATAGCTGTTTGCCAATTCAGTCTGATATTGGCTGTGAATCGACGGCTTTACCTTGATAATCAGTTGGACTTGACCTCGAGCCCCGCGGTCCATCAATCACCTGCAATGAAGTGATGCCATATATGTATAGCCCCAGCCATAGCAGATTCAATTCGGAGCTGGTGACCAATGACGAGCGTTCCTTGGTGGCATTGTGATGAAGGCCTACTCCCGTCAACCAGACCGGCGACGAGACCCCACTTTTTCAAGATAATACACTCCACTATCCTTAGAGATGGAACACTAGTACGACTGCTCTATCTTTCCGTCTATATCTTCTTCTTGCTTTTTTTTTTTTTTTTTTTACATCACTAGCGTCTTAATGTAAATGGTCGATGTTTTTCACAGAGAATTCCTAAGAGGTTTGTGAGCAGATATGGAAAGAACCTGTCGAATATTATGTTTCTCAAGGTTCCTAGTGGCGAGGTGTGGCAAGTGGGACTGAAGAGAGGCGATGGTGAGGTTTGGTTGGATGGTGGCTGGCGGGAATTTGTTGAGTATTACTCCATTGGGTATGGGCATTTTTTAGTGTTCAGATATGAAGGAAATTCCATTTTCCGTGTACTTATATTTGATATGACTGCTTCCGAGATTGAATATCCTTCCACTAATGCCCCACATTATGAAGAACCAAGCACTAACATTGGGGGAAGCCTACCGCCCAAGATGGAAGAAATTGACAATGATGTTTCTGTTGAGATTTTGGATGTTTTTCCAGCCAGGCAGAGAACAAAGGAGAAAGACACGATCAATATATCTTCTAGTGAAGAAGAGTTCATCCCCTGTTTGCCCGAAATTGTGGAAATTGAGAGTGATGTTTCTGTTGGAACGTCTGATGTTTTCCCTACAAGCCAGAATCCAGAAGAGAAAAGAAGTTCGCCTTTTCTTCAGCCCACTAAGTTAAGAAGCAACAACTCTTCTCGGAAAACTGATAACACCTCCAATGTCCGATCTCTGTTTCCACATTTTCAGCCCAAAGGAGTTGGAGCTACTGGGGTGAAGTTTGAAAAGTCAGGGATAGATGCAGATTGGCTTCCCGGGACGTCAGGGCTTAAGGGTATGAGACTTTACTAACACTGCTGTTAGGTCATGTTTTACTTGTTGCTGTTGTTAATGGACTTGAATTCTGTCGATCCATGACAGTTGGCCATGATTTTCACGCAAAAGAGAGCTGTGGAACAGTAGCCGCCATTCAAAGAAACGTGCTGTCCGGGGTTCTACCACCAGTGACCGCCAGCAAAGAAGTAGGGGCTCTTCAAAGAGCCATAGCTTTCAACCCGGAAAATCCTTTCTTCAGAGCGAAAATGGGACCAAGTTACCTTGGAACGTCAAGGCATGGTTTGGTAAGTTTTCAATAGAAAAATTAATTCAAATTTGCTTATAAATTATGCATTTCTGGAAGAAACAAGTACGGCATTATCACCAAACATGGTCTTGTGAATTTGAGACCTTTTATTAAGATGTAATAGTTTGTTGGTTCTGTTGCAGAATATACCAATCTGGTTTGTGGAGAGGTACTTCAAAACAGATGACAAGTCTATAACCCTTTGGGGTTCGGATGGGAGAACTTGGTCCACTAGCTGTCGTCTGGGAAGGAGATACGGAAAGCGGGTTGCAGAACTACTCTATTCTGGTTGGAAAATATTCGTGCAGGATAATCAGTTGAAATTAGGTGATGTTTGTGTGTTTGTGTTAATCAAATCTCCTGGAATTTTACTGAAGGTTGTCATTTTCCGAAACAGTGAAGATGCAGATCACTAATTTAAGCTTTCTAAATTTAGGCCCGACCGTGTATTTGTTTTGATAACTCATCTCTTATCCGCCGGTATTGAAGCCTAAAAATGGACGAACTTATTTTAAGCTTCTTGTGATATTAATCAGAAAGCAACGCTGCACGTCTGTAAGCTACATATAACAGTCATCTGGGAGCTGGTGGTGACCCATGATCAAAGCTATTCTCCAGCAAAGCAATGAACGGGTCACTCCCATCAAATTTTCTTGGGAAGAATCCACGGTTTCTCTTAGCCCGAATGCAACGATGAAAACAAAACTGCCATGTCTTCTTCTAAAACTGTTGACGTTCCTACAATTCAGACCCTGTTTCCACATGTTCAAACCAAAGGCATTCAAGGCACTGGGATATGTAATCTCAAAAGTTAGATACATATGTAAATCTGGAGTCTAATCGTTTTCAACTGTACAACATCATCTCAATTATGTTCTCGTCCATAAGTTACTGTGAAATATGAAATGGACAAAATAAAATTAACTATGGCCACCTAAATGTTGTGTGAAGTTGCTTTCGTTACAAAACTCCAGTCATCAATGCATGGTCGGTTACAAATAAACATCATTTTTTTGTGGCCTCGAGCCCCCGAATGAATTGATTGCATCTAATCAACTTAATACAATTTCATCATCCTCCTTTTCCACATTGCAGGTTCCGTACGCCACGCCTCAGAGCACTTATTGCGATAAGTAATCATTTAAAGCAGAAACATAGAGAGTTCAAAATACTAAAATTTCCCCCAAAAATTGGCGGCCTAATCACTTCTTGCTTTCCATTGATAAGTTTCTTGAGACTTGAGAGGGTATTGAGAAGTCACAGCAGAGAGTCATAGGAGCAGTTGTGACTTGTGACCCATGTCGGAAGCTCTTCCCCGGCGAAGCTACGGAGTGTCACTCCGGTCAAATTTTCTGTCGAAGAAACCACACTTTTTCAGGATAATGCACGCAGCTTTGCTTAAAGATGGAAAGCCAGTATGATTACTCTTTCTTTCCTTGTGTAATTATTTTCTTCTTTTTTTTGTTCTTTTCTTTTTATGATTGTTCCTTATACAATTGGAGGTTTTTAACAGGAAATTCCAGAGAGGTTTTTGAGAAAATATGGAAAGCATTTGTCAAGCGTAATATTTCTCAAGGTTCCTAGTGGTGCACAATGGCGTGTAGAATTGATGAAACGCCATGATGAGGTTTGGTTGCAGGGTGGTTGGCAAGAGTTTTGTGAGTTTTATTCTATTGGGTATGGACATCTTTTATTATTCAGATACGAAGGCGATTCCCATTTCCATGTACTTATATTTGATATGACTGCTTCTGAGATTGAATATCCATCCTCCAATGCCACCCATGATGAAAAACCAAACAATAATAATGGGGTATGCCAACCGTCGATTTTGAAAGAAAATAATGAGAATGATGTCTCTGTTGAGATTTTGGATGATTTTCCTGCCAGCCAAACAACCAAGGAGGAAGATATAATCAATATTACCTCTAGTGAGGAAGAATTCAGCACGAATGAGGCCAGCAGTTTGCCCAAAATTAAGGATAACAAGAGAGATGTTTCTGTACAAAGTTTTCATGATGGCCCACCAAGCCACAATACAAGGATGAAAACAAAATTGGCATGTCTGCAACCCAATGAGAGGAGAAGAAATATTACTCCTAAAACTTTCAACACTTCTGATCATCAATCGAAAGGCATTCAAGGCACCGGAATGAAATTTGAAAAGTCTACCCCAGAATTTCGGGGTAAGAAATTTTACCTGAATCATGCTATTAGAGAAAATTAACACACGCCTTTGCTTTGTTTTAGATTGATGCAGTTGTTGTGTACTGTTGATTCATTGCAGATAAAGTTAATTTTGATGCCAAGGAAGGTGGTGAAGGAAGGGCCACCGCTCAAAGAGGCATCATCTCTCAATATGTTCCAGCAGTGACAGCCAGCAAAAAAGTTGGAGCTCTTCTCAGAGCTGAGTCTTTCAAACCACAAAATCCTTTCTTCATTGTCACTATGCGACCATCTTATGTTGGTACTGGAAGAAATATGGTAAGCTTTCAAGAGAAAACATACTTGAACTTTGATTATGGGTTCTACATTTGTGGATCAATAAATCTAACTCTGCTGCAGAACATACCGCTGAGATTTGCGAAGAGGCACTTTACAACAGATGACAACAAGACAACCCTTATGGTTTCGAATAGAAGAACTTGGACTCTTAAGTACTATATCAGAAGACGCGATGCAAAACTTTCTTCTGGGTGGAGAAAGTTTGCTCGTGATAATTGTTTGCAAGTTGGTGATGTTTGTGTCTTCGAGCTCATCAACTCCACTGCAAATTTACTCAAGGTTGTCATATTCCGAAAATGAAGGTGTGGCTTCCCACCTTCCATCCTCCATAGCCAAAGTAGGAAGTCCGTTCAACTTTTTGGATTAAGGCTTAGTTTGAATTGCATATGTTCTATTTAAAAGTACTACGATGATCTCGTATGTTTTGCCCTTATGTCCCTTACACTAAATCTCAGATATTTTGCCCCTCTCCTTCGCTTTCTAGTTTCTAGCTTCGTCACTAATCATCAAATATGCCTAACAATGGCGGTTTGACTCAACTAAATTTGGAGCCATCAACTTCATGACCGTCGAGAGTAAAGCAGCCACCATGGACTTGCATGTTGAGATATAGGATGTTTTGAGAATATAACTAATTGTATTAAGATAGTCCCTGAAATCAAGGGTTAAAAGGTTATCATATTTTGTTATTTGTGATTTTTTATTGTCAAAATTTAGGGTGTATTTGATAATGATTTTATGAAATGTTTTTATCATTTTTAATATTAATATAATAAAAAATTTTAAGTATTAAAAATATTAGAAACGCTTATAATAATTATTACCAAATAAGTTCTTACTTTTTTTTTTTATAGTTGATAGGGACAAGTTCGTTTTTAATTGACCTTCAAAATTTTAAGTTATTTTAAAAAAAAAATTAGTTTTTGAGTGTTTACATATGTGTAGAATAGATATTTATTTCTTAGGTAGTAATTATAGTATAAACTTTTCCTAAACTATAGGCAAAAATGGAGATGTTTAATTTAGGGAGAAGTCTTGAATTAAGATGGGAGTTATGCTCTAACTCAAAAAATTAAATTCATAAAAGAAGTATTTAAAATCTAAATTTTATAAATCATTACATATTCAATATGACACTTTTTTTTTCCGTTACATTTGATATGACGTTACTCGAATATGATACGAAAATGCATTGCCTTTTGAGTCTTTGATGTTTTACTTTGGAAGCAAGGTATTCTCCTTAAAAAAAAGGGAGAATTGTGTTTCCATCCCAACTGGGTTGGATAATTGAGATAAGGTCCTCCTATCACTTATAATTAAATTCAAAACCTAAAAAAAGAATAGAAATTAAGAAGAATGATATTGCATTTTAAAAATCCTTAAAATACCCTTAACTATCAAATGAAAAAGTTATCGGTCACTCCTACCTTTTTCTTTTTTTTCTTTGACTTTTTCACCATTCTCTCACTTATTTATTAGTGGGATCAAGTTAAATGATTTACTAATTATTTTTCTCCAACAAATTGAATATGAAAGATAAATAATTAAAAATTATTATTGTCAAATGCATTTTTGAAGTAAATAATTTTTAAATACCTTATCAAATATTATTCTTTTTTTCAAAATTACATAATATATAATAAATATTATTATTTATTTCAAACTTACATTATTTCTTATATATATTAAACAATTTTTAAATATCTCATAAAATATTAGTATTCTTTATTTGTTCTAACTTGCAAATTAGACATCATTAATTTTTTTTTTCAAACTTATAAAATATATAATAAATATTTTTTAAATACCTTAGCAAATACTTTTTTTTTGTTTCTTACTTAAAAAAATAATAAATATGTTGTATATTATTTCTCATTGGTCTTAATGGCATAGTTTGGTAAAAAAACAAAAAAGAAGAAAAAAAAAGCTATCGATAATTGTTCTAATGTCAAACTCAAGTTGATTAAAAATCATATAAAACCTATTAGGAGTCCTATACACCCTTGTACACTTGACACATTCCCCCTATACAATTAGTGTAATATTATACAGTGGTGCAAATTTCATTTCCCTCCTAAGTTATGTGTCCATGTAGGTGTGTTAAGCATGTTTTTAATCATTTGGGTGAGAAAATTGTGGATGACTTATGGTTAAATTTTTTTCCCCCGACATCATTATTGGGGAAAACATTAGAATTTCCATATGAGAATTAAATAAAGTGTATGACATGAGTATACAATTCTTGGGCGACAAGGAAAATAAAGGAGTAATTCATAATTGATTGAAATTTTTCACAAATACTAGTC
This sequence comes from Vitis riparia, assembly GCF_004353265.1. NCBI lineage: Eukaryota > Viridiplantae > Streptophyta > Magnoliopsida > Vitales > Vitaceae > Vitis > Vitis riparia. Next base: position 8,780,803 of record NC_048437.1, read on the forward strand.
TTGTACATCCTTATATACTTAGTATATTTCCCCTGTACAATTAGTATAATAAATATACAATTTTTGGGTGACAAGGAAAATAAAGGAGTAATTCATAATTGATTGAAAATTTTCACAAATGCTAGCCTTATACATTCTTGTACACTTAATATATTTTCCTTGTACAATTAGTGTAATATCCTTGTACAGTCAATGTAACACCCTTGTATAGTGGTACAAATTTCATATTCCTCCTAAATTATGTGTCCATGTAAGTGTGTTAACCATGTTTCTAATTGTTTGGTTGAGAAATTATTGGATGACTCCGGGTCAATTTTTTTCCCTAAACATCATTACTAGGGAAAGTATTGAAATTTTTATGTAAGAGTTAAATAAAGTGTATAACACGAGTGTACAATATGTTGGCAACAAGGAAAGTAAAATGGAATGGTTCATAATTGATTGAAATCTTACACAAAAGGTAGCCTTATACACCCTTGTACACTTAGTATATTTTCATTGTACAGTTAGTGTAATATCCTTGTACAATAACACAAATTTCATCTCTTTCTAAGTTATGTGTTCACGTAGGTGTGTTAATCATATTTTCAATGATTTTGTTGAGAAAATGGTGGATAACTTAGGGTCAAATTTTTTTCTCCAAACATCATTATCATAGAAAGTATTGAAATTTCCATGTGGAAGTTAAATAAAGCGTATGACTTAGGATTAAACTCTTTTAAGTTTTTTTATTATTTTCACATGAAAAATAGTATTAAACAAGGTTTTCAATTTTCATTTTTAAAAATAGTTTTCATTTTTTAATTAAACATATTTTCTAAAAGAGACCATATAGAAAATACAAATCATTTTAAAAAATAATAATAAATAAAAAATAAAAACTAGAAAAATATTTTTAAACCAAACTCAAACACAATCTATATAATTTTTAAATTTTTTTTTATCTGAAATGAGTAAAATATACCTCTTAACCCTTTTATTTAAGAAAAATTCAATATCTACTATATATAGTTATAATTCACTTCTAAAATTAAGTCATACGAAAATATTTTAATTGTATATTTAAAATAAAAACTCTTCATCCATCCTATTTCTTTCTTTTACTTTTTTTTTGATAAATTTTTAATTGATTCAAATCATTAAAAAAAATCTTTATTAAACAAATTTACAACATTTCATATAACTTATTACTAAAAGTTATGTTCAAAAAGTTATTAAAACAAGAAAGAAAGAATTTTTTTAAAAATAAAAAAATAAAAAATGGAACCTTTTATTTTATAATAGGAAAAAGAAAATTTTAAAATACTTTTTAGTATAAAAGAAAATAAAATAGTGAATATATTTATTTTAAATAGTATTTTAATCATTAAATTATTTACTTCTAAAATATAAAAGATAATTTTTATTTATTTAAATTAACATTTTTAGAAAGTATTTTTCAAAATAGTTTTTAAATGGGAGAATTACCTAAAAGGGTGAGCTGGGCAAAATAATTAATAGAAAGGGTGGTATCTTTTAATAATTCTTGGAGAGGACTTTAATAGGCTTAATATACCAAAACTGCCCTTTAACTAAAACTTTTAAAATTTAAAGCATTTAAAGCATTTCATTTGATTTGTCAATACATTTATGGTACATGGGTCCCACATTTATTGTAATTATTGATATTTAAATTTTAAATCAAAATTTTGGGTTTAACCCTTACAATTATATATAATTTGTTATTTAAATTTACTATTTAAAACAAAAATATTTTTAAAAAATATTTCCAAAATATCATTTATTGTTTTTTTACCTTTTTTTTTATTTTTATTCTAATTTTTAATTTTATGAAGAAAAAAATAAGTTTTATAATTATATAATAAAAATGATGATTTTTTAAATTTTATATATATATATATATATATATATATATATATATATATATATATATTATAATTTTAAATTGATAAATTATGTTTTTGTATTAAATTAAAGGAAGATAAAATGTTTAATTTTTCATTCAGATTCTCTAAAAAAATAAGAAAATGATAGAGAATATTTAATCATTTTTTATTTTTATAATAAAATAATTTTAAAAAATTTATATGATTTTTTTTTTTTCCTTTGGATAGTGTTTTTTTTTTTTTTTTTTTTTTTTTTTAATTTTCATATAATTTTTTTTTCTCAATGCATCTAGTGGATGATGTTAATATATTTGATATGTTGAATATTAATAAGGTATAAAAGGTGATCCTCAGTATTATTACTTTTATTATAAAATACAGGCACAACAAAAATATGTTATAATTACAATATAAATACACTTACATTACAATACATTACAATAAAACCTAATTAAGAAATTTATGAATTTTTTTTTATAAAAATGGTAATTTTGTATGATCATACCATATTTCACAACATACCTATATCATAAATAATTTCTAAAATAAAATGAAATACTAATTTGAATTCACGCAGTTTATATATATATATACAAAAATTATTAAATAATTTCAAAACACTAAATAAATGTTGTTAATATATTAATACGATGTGTTAATACTAATAGGGTATGAATAAACATTTTTAGAATTATTACTTTAATAATGAAATATAGGTACGATATAAATGCATTATACTTACAATATAAATACACTATCATTATAATATATTACAACATAATTTAATTTATTTTTATTTAATTTTTTCAGGTGCTATATTACCCAATGAATAATTGTGAGTTGTTCCATTTAATAGGTGTATGTTAGTCAATTGAATATTTATATATTATTCAATTGATGAGTGGTCGTAAAAAATAATTATTTATTATATTATAATAACAAAGTTTTTAATTGTATGTTTTATATATAAAACAATATAATAACTTTAGGATATGGTTTTTATTTATGAGATATTAAAAATTATTTTTTTTACAAGGTTCTTTAAAAAATCTTAATTTTTTTAAAAAAAATAGCAAATTTTTAAACATTTAATTGTTCAAAAGTGACAATAATTTTTTCAAGTTGAAAAATGTACCTTTGATTGCCTATCAACTTGTACTTATCATTATGTGTGGGTCCCACATCATTTATCAACTTGTACTTATCATCATGTATGGGCCCCACATCATTGACAATCTCAATTTATTTATAAATAATATAAAAAACATATTGAAGGGTAAAACTGTCCTCTAAAAGAGTGTGCCTTCATAATCATTATTTTTTCTAACCCACCTTTTTAGGTAATTCTCATTTTTTAAATCATCAATATAATTTTTGTTTATTTATAATTTAAAAATATAAAATAATGTTGATTTTTCAATTATTTATAAAAAAAAGTTTATAAAAACCAATGAAAAATAAAAAAATGGTTAAAGAAGAGAGAATGTGTTAATAGTGACATGTAAAAAGAGGTAGAATAAAGACAAAAATGACTAAATGGGTATTTGTATCCATTATCATTTCATATTCTTGTAATCAATTATGATTGATTGGAGGACTTTAGCTTAATTATCCACTTAGGGTAAAACACAATTCTCCCAAAAAAAAAAAAAAAAAAATACAATCAAGAATCTCTGAGATTGGGCCTTAGCCTAGGAATCAGTCAATCACATTGAATGGACTGGGATCAATATCTTCAGTTTCCATTTACACACAAAGCTCCACGATAGGTTAAATAGAAGTCTAAAACCCCAGCCCTAGCGGCTCCATCTCTGAGCTGGTCGCCATGAGGACAACTCTTCTCCGGCGATGCCAAGAAGGGTCACTCCGGTCAGATTCTCCTGTGAAGAAACCACACTTTTTCAAGATAATCCACCCTGCCCTTCTTAGAGATGGAAAGCTAGTATTAATCGCTCATTGTTTATTTTTACCTTCATATATATATATATATATATATATATGATATACAAATAATTTGAGGTTTTTATCAGGGATTTCCAAAGAGGTTCGTGAGAAGATATGGGAAGAATCTGTCAAAGTTTATATTTCTCAAGACTCCTAGTGGTGCAGAATGGGCAGTGCAACTGGTGAAACGCGATGATAAGGTTTGGTTGCAGGATGGTTGGCGAGAATTTGCTGAGTAATACTCTATTGGGTATGGGCACTTTTTAGTATTCAGATATGAAGGCAATTCCAATTTCTATGTACTTATATTTGATATGACTGCTTCCGAGATTGAATATCCTTCCACTAATGCCACCCATGATGAAGATCAACCAAACAATAATAATGGCCTGTGCCAATGCCCCAATTCGGAAGAAAATGGGGATGATGTTTCTGTTGAGATTCTGGATGATTTTCCAGCCAGCCAGACAGCAAAGAAGAACGATGTAGTCAATATTTGTTGTAGTGAAATGAGGCCTTCTGTTTGCCCAAAACTGAGAAAATTGAGAGTGAAGTTTCTGTTGGAATGCCTGAGGGTTTCTCTCCAAGCCAGGAAACAAGGAAGAAAAGAAAATCGTCCTCTCTTCCGTCCACGGAGAAAAGAAGAAGAAATCCTTCACGGAAGACTGATAACCCTCTCAAGCTCCGATCATTTCATCAACATTTTCAATCAGAACGCATTCAAGCTTCTGGAACACATTTTGAGAAGCTAAAGACAGATGTAGATTTGCATTTGTCCAAATACATGGGTATAAAATATTACTTATTGGATTGAAAAAAAAGTAGCCCTTTTTTTCCAGTTTTAGGTTGATGCTGATGCTGTAATATAGCTGGTCCCTTGCAGATGGACTTAAATTCAATGCAAAAGAAGGCGGTGGAGGAATGCACACCACCAAAAGATGCAAGCTGTCTCAGGCTCTTGCACCCTTGGCTGCCAGCGAAGAAGTTGGAGCTCTTCGAAGAGCTAAAGCTTTCAAAACAAAAAACCCTTTCTTCATTGTCACCATGCAGCCAACTTATGTTACCAGAAGATATAAATTGGTAAGATTTCAATAGAGAACAAAGTTGAATCTTGCATATATATGACCGGTACATTTGTGGAAGAAAGAAGTTCACATGTCAAATAATTTATAAATACCCCCATTTTTTCTTGAGTTTAGCACTAGTTTTTTAAAAGATGGGAATCCTCTGTTGACTGATCTGTTGCAGAGTATACCATTGAGATCTGTCAAGTGGCACTTCGAAAAGAATAACAACACTGCAACCCTTTTGGTTCCTGCAGGAAGAACTTAGCCTGTTAAATGCAGTGTGGCGAAAACGGATTTGAAATTCTCGCGTGGGTGGAGAAATTTCGTTGTAGATAATCGTTTAGAGGTGGGTGATGTTTGTGCTTTCGAGATGATCAAATGCACTGGAACGTTACTGAAAGTCGTCATCTTCCGAAAGAATGAGGGTGAGGGTGCCTGCTGCAGTGGGAGTAGCATATGATCTGTTGGAGTTACTGGCCTGTTTCTTAGGAGTCGTGAGATAGAGTTTGTACTCTTGATACGAAGTGTGGTTATGATAAAAAATTTTAGATTAAACACTTTTTAGAATCGCCATTCTTATTGATCCATTATTTTGCTTCATTATGGCTAGTCTTACAATCTAAGTATTTTCTTATAAAATATTTTAATTATTTGTAAGTATATATTTTTATGATTATTTAAAAATAATGATTTTATAAATATCAACAATAGTACAAAATAAAGTATTATAGATAAAAATTGTTTTTATAAAAATATTTTTTTTAGAATGGCTTGAAAATGTTTCTAAATAAAGTAATAAACCTTAATTTTTGCTTTCATTTAGTAGAAATTTGAGTTCAAAAAATAGAAATCAAAACACCAATTTGGTATTAAAGAAATATGAATAGTTATCCATAATATTACATTATGGTAAAATTTGTAATAAATCATATTTATTTTCGACCATATATTAAAAGTTGTTCAAAAATTTAAATGATAAAAATATGAACATGTCTATTATCTTTCACTACCAATGTTTTTGAAATCGGATGAGTCATTGAATCAAAAAAATTATCGATTTAGTGGTTGAATATATAATTTATAAATTATTAAAATTTAAAATAATTATAAAAATAAAATATTAATTTATATGTTATTTAAAAATTAAAATTTTATTTAAAAATCATTAAATTATTCCATGATTCTTCTTTACTCATGCAAGAAAAACTCACATGCCTCTTTAAAAAGAAAAAAATGGCAAAAACACGGAATGTGACTTTTTAATTATTTTTAATTATTTATTTGTTAAAAAAAAGAATATTTAGAAATTCTTAAATTTAGGTGGTGTTTGTTTTTTTACTTAATTCTAAATAGAACTTTAATGCTTAATAGTGTTAAATATTAGATTGTTTGTTTTTATAGTATTTTATTTCTATTAAGTATTAAAAAGTAAAAAAAAATCAATATGTTATTTTTTTCTATTTAGAAAAAACTACATATTTTGACTTTTTCTATTTAGTAAAAAGTTTATAATAAGTCACGAAAAAATAGAAAAACAAACAACCTAAATTCTAAAACTAAATTGCTTTCAGCAAAAAGCCAAAAAAACAAACACCACCATCTAATGATCTACAATTTTATTTTTATTTAATTTTTAATAAATGCTCATCGCCAAACGGATCCTAAGGTAAGAGAGGAAAGGGCAAAGCCTCTCCACTCTCCACTGCTCTCTAGTCTTCTTCCTCCTCCCCATTTCTTCTTCCTTCTTCTTCCATGGCTTCTCATTTCTCTCCCAAACCCAGTTCTCTCTCAGTGCCACCACGCTCCCGTTATCTTCTCTTTCGGCGATTCCAACTCTGACACTGGCAGACTCGTCGGCGGGCTCGGCTTCCCAGTCAACTTCCCCAATGGTTGTACCTTCTTCCGCAGTTCAACTGGTCGTCTCTCCGATGGACGCCTCATCATCGATCTTCTCTGTAAGTCACCGCACCCGACCACTACTCTGGATTCTCATTTCTTCTTCCAGTGCGGGGGGTGGGAGGGTGGCTTTCCAAGAAGGGTGGGGTCCTGCCGGCGGGGGACGGCGACAGTGGAAAAAAAAAAGAGTTGAACTGGACGGTTTGGGGGACCGTCCGGTTTATCCGGTTCTCCGGTCGGACCACCGGTTTAACCGGCCTAATTCCGGCCTAAAAACTTTTCGACCTAAATGACCGGATCGGAACCGCGACCGGTCGAAGGTCTGACCGGTCGGTCTGGTCGGTCCGGTCCCATTTTTAAAACCATGCACATGCTAATGTTTCCCCACTCAAAAACGAAGAGACAAAAAACGAATCGTACCAAAATATCATCTGATATGGCAGGTATATGAGTTGTACACCACAGAGGACAGACGGCGCTGATAGGATGAGCCCTGGGCGAGTATACATCCGGTTCTCCACAGTTCACATGCCGGAAGCCGCTCCACTCTCTCTTGGCAATCATCACGATGCATGGAAAATTTTAATTTGTAATATTTCAACAACGGAATATTAACTTTACGAATATTAACTTTACGCGTGGCAAAATAATTAAGATCTTGAGTTGGTTGGTGAAAAACTCAGGACTAACCAGTGACCATTATTAAGAGAGTTGCATGGTAATTAATGCAGAGCAAGGTCCACTATTACTTGAAGAGTCTTTTTACTGGTTCAGGAGCATTCAAGAGTGTGTAATACTGATACCAACTTTCCTTTGCTTCCTCAGTACCAATTTTTTTGAGGTGAAATGGGCAGCTTTACGGAGGCAAGCCCTACTGCAAGGAGTCCTTCCTTCTTCAAGGTCATGATTGGTGACTTCTCTAAAGATTTGGTAACTATAATGACATACACTGTCTCACATTTATAGATTATTACTGAGAAATTTTCTTCTAGTTCCCTTTTTTGGAGATAAATTGGCTTGCACCCATTTACATGCATGTTTTCTTCTTTTTTTGTTTTTTTTTTTGTTTTTATTTGGTGGAAAAAGAAGCAAACCACAACCGTCAGTTCTACCGGTCAATTGTGTTAAGCGAAAATATGTAAAAGACTTGCTTATGCTCTGTTTGGTTGCTGAGAAAATGTAGGAAAAAAGAACCGAGGGTTCTGGGCTTCAAAATTTCATTATGCTTACTTACATTGAATGCACTGCAACTTTTGTATACAATTTTATATAGGAACTCTTGAAATATGGAGGTAATAAGGTTTTTTTTTTTTTTTTTTTTTAATAATTTAAAATATGCTAGAGCAGTGTTGGTGCAAGAATAGGCTGAATAGCTTGAGCAAGTAAAGCTGCTAATGACATTGACTAGAGCACTCCAGGCAGTTTACTAAGCATTAATCTCCATTAGAAATATGTTTTGGGACTTGACTTTTACTAATACCCTGATGCTGAGAGGTTTTCTATTCTTCATGCCATATAAATGTAATTACTTTATTTGAAGTTCATTAAGAAATATTTCAGTTGCATTCATATTTTAAAGTGCCATGTGTTCTAGCGAATTCCTCCAGCTTTTGTCAAGCATTTTGATGGAGTTCTACCTCACAAGTCTTTGATAATGAGGGGTCCTGGTAGCAAAGTATGGTGTGTTTATGTACAAAAGGTCGATCGATGCTTCTTCTTCCGAAAGGGTTGGGGAGAATTTGTGCAAGATAATTTCTTAGAACTAGGAGACTTTCTGGTTTTCCACTATGTTGGGAATTCAAAATTTGAAGTAATAATTTATGGAAAACATTGCTGCGAGAAGGAGCTCTTGGCAGCTACCGCAAGCAATGATGAACCACATTCGAAGGGAGATAAAAGACAAGAAAATGCAAAAAGAGAGAATGGAGAAAGAGGTAAAAGTGGCACTGGTCCACCACTGCCACTGGACAAAGAGAGACAGAGAAATGCCTCCTGCAAAGGGAGGGGGAAATCTGGATCATTTGGCAGGTTCAACAGTTCTAGAAAGGGAACAATGGATAAGAGAGGCTCCGAGGAACCAGATGAATATAAGAGTGGAGCTGATCAAATCCAAGCCAAGAGAAGTGCAGTAATTCATATCAAGTCTGATAGTTTTAGCTGTGATGAAATGGACGATGACTCCGACAGTTCAAGTGGTGGTGATGAATTGAAGACCAAAGAAGATCAACTTCATCAAGGGAAAGAAAGAAAATGTGAGCCTAGTAAGTTTTCTTAGAAGACATCATCTCTTTACATGCACCCAAAATTATGCTTAAACCACATCTGATTGATTTGATGCAGGCAAGTTAAAGCAGCCCGTCGAAGAAACGATTGCAGGTGTGCAGTTTAGTCAAGGGACGCCATGCTTGGGCCGGTTGTCTAACAAGGTTAAAGCTAGAGCTCTAAAACCTGCCAGCAAATTCGTCTCCAATTATCCTTTCTTCAAAATTGTTATGCAGTCAACTTATCTGCATAGTGGATATCTGGTAAAGACTCTCTATAAATGTAAATTAAAATGCATATTGGGATTCCTTACCATCACTATCATATCCCTAACAATATCTTGAAACTCATCATCTTCATTGGACCAGAGGATACCAAAGCAATTTTCCAGCACGCATATAAAAGGAAGTTCAAGAAAAGCAATGCTGTGGGCATCGGATAAATTTTGGCCTGTGAAGCTATTGGTCTACCCACACTGGTCTTCTGTGCTCACTACAGGTTGGGTGGACTTCGTGAAGGAAAATGCTTTGCGAGAAGGAGATGTCTGTGTCTTCGAAATGTATGGAAGTAATGACGTTGTGCTGAAAGTTACCTTTTTCAGATGCCTTGCCTAACATCGATGGTCTATATCTGCTAAGAAAAGTCATTTTGTTTTTCAGACTGCCCATTAACATACAATCCCTGTTATATATATGTAATTTATAGTGCTATCATCAGAGAAAATTGATTGCTTTCAACCGCCAATTAGTCATTTCCTAATAGATTGTGGGAGTCCAATTGCCAACAGATTGATGGCGGCCATTATCGTGTCGTGTTCATCATTTGGCCTCGAGCCCTGGAATGAATTACTCACTGGAACCTTCACCCTCGTCAATTAATACCGCTGCCATTACAGCTGTGTCAGGGTGTTGGTATGCGGATCGGCATGCCCTAACATTTATACGAGTGGCTTGAATGCCTTTGGATTGAAAGTGCATAAAGTGCCCAAGATGTGTTGCCTGTTTGAAAATAGTTTTTAAAAATAGTTATAAGTATTATATGCAAATAAATTATTAAGAGTCTAAATATTTTGTTTACTTATAATTTTACAATTTTATAATTTCTCTTTAATTTTTAAATTTAAAAAAATTAAAAAAAGTTTGGTTGATTTTTTTCCTTTTGATTTTGATCTTTTAATGAGATGCGGGATTTTAGGAAATTTCCGGAAAGGCTGACTCTGGGTTGTGGATTTTGTGGACCTCTAGGGTTTCTCGATTTCTGTTTTAATGGTGGCTTTCTCTGTCCGCTAGGGCTTCTTTGATCAGAACAGCAGGGGAAAAACGATGGGGAAACCTGGAAGAAATGTCTCTTTCTCTGATGCGAATCCTGAGTTCTTCAAAGTTTATATTCCTGATTTCAGCGATCAACATCTGGTACACCCTCTCTCTTTTGTCGTTTTCCTAATTCGGTATAAAGACAAAAGAGCCTTCTACTGTTGATGAAGATACGGGTGAAGACATTAAAGACTGCTGCTCTGAAAACCTGTAAACGCGCTACTTGTTTCACAAGAATCGGGAGGAAACGAACAGCATCGAAAAGATAATTCAATATTCAACACTTTTGTAACTTTTGTTGTTTGGTTCCCAAGAAAACAAAGAATCGGCTGAGTTGAGGTTTCTTCCTTTGTTTGGGTACCAGAAAAGCGCAGCCACATTAAACCAGGACTTCAAAAAAAATATTTCTTTTTCTTTTGTTTCCTCGGGAACCAAACACAGGTCTGCATGTGAAAATATTATGTCAAGTAGCTCTATCCAAGGAGCATCTCTGAGTGGGTTGGAAGGGTCTTTGATTTTGACGCATAGATTTGTTTTTAAAATCAAAATTTTGAATTAATTTAAGGAAATAGATTCACTTGTCACAGTTTCGCAACTGCTTCCTCATATTTCCAAAATATCTTTAACAAATTTTAAAAACAAAATCCGAAAACGCAGGTATTGAATTTGAACATTGTTTAAGAAGAAAATACTTTACTGAAAAAAATGATGCATGTTGTGTTTGTGGGGCTTTAAATCTATGTTTCCTTGTTTATTGAGGAAAAAAAGATATCCATATGAATCCTGGACAAATTGAAATGGGCATTTCTCTCCCCATATGTGACCGAATTAACCAGTGATTAGAATTCCTGAATTCCAAGAGTGTGTGACACTGGACTGAAGTTTTGAAGAAGAAAGACATGAGTATATTCTTATGAATCCAAATATTTTGTATAGACTAGACAGGAATTTCTATCACTATTGAATGTCGAGGATTAAAAGTTAATTCATTTATTTCTTTTTCCATTTTGCAGCGCATTCCACCAGCTTTTGTCAAGGAATTCAGTGGAAATATACCAAACAATGCCATTCTCAGAGATATCAGAGGGAAGTCTTGTCATGTAGAGTTGGAAGAAGTTGAAAAGGATGTGTTTATTAAGAATGGTTGGCAAGAATTTGTGAGGGGTCATTCTGTGGAACAAGGGGACTTCTTAGTTTTCAGATACCATGGAAAGGCTTTGTTCGATGTCAGCATTTTTGGTAGAAATGGATGCAGAAAGGACGAAAGTTCAGATATTGTTACTATTGATGAAATTGCGATATGTGTGAAGAACGAAGAAGGGACTGAAGAAGAGCTGACTATGCCCCCACATGGTTTCAAGCAGTTGCAGCTGGAATTTGGCATTGACAGAACTGAAAATTCAGGTGGCTAGTTGTTTAACATTGATTTCCAGTTTTTCTTTCTTTTTATTTTTCCATTTTTTGATCACTTGTACGTCTACAGGTTCTCTGGAAGTAGGTCGACGTAAATCACGAAGAATTGCTGCAATGAATTCAGAGAAATGTATGAGGCCTGAAGCAGCAACCTTTGTCATACCAAAGAATCCACATTTTATTACTTTCATTGGTCGTTCATCGCGATACAATTTGGTGAGTTCTTAGCTTTTGTTTCCTACAATCTACCCATTTATAACTCTTGCATTTTGTTTTCATTGGTATGAGCTTAAATTAATAGTAATCATAGTATTACTTAATAATGCCAATAAAAAAAAATGATAATACTAATAATAAGATAAGAAATTTTCCACAGTTCAGTATTGTTTGTAAAATCTGATTCCTCTTATTGGAAAGACCATTAAATAGTATCCAGCCACCTTGATGAAGTCTTTGGAGGAAGAGTGTAGGCCCTTGATGATTGTTAAAGTTGGATTTAATATGGAAACTGAGGACATTGGGGGATGGAAAGGTGCCCCTTTCAGTTTCATCTGAATCTGCTTCCTCACATTGAAGCAACCTCAATAGAGGGTGCAACAACTAAATGTCGCCATCATTTCCTAGGATTGAAAGGAGCAGGTGGAAGTTTCGAGTTTGGATGAGATGGAACTCTTGAGCAGGAAGTAACCTGCATGTTTAGGAAGTCTGGATCTCAGATGAATATGGGCAAAATATGATTAAAGGGAAAGGACAGATTACTATCCCACAAGCAGAACAGCTAACACAAACAGTCTCCAAGACATGTTGAATTTTTCTTTTTCTTCCTCAGCACATTCATAGGAAGAGAAAGATCTGGACACCACACCCGGTTCACTTGACAAGATTGTAGAAGTTGAAGATGGAAGAGTTGGTAATAACTTTGGTGTTAAAGATACTTGTGCACAGAAGTGCCTCGTGATTTTAATTACGAGTTTCAAGAGTCACAATACATGATACAATCCAAGATATCATGCATATGATACATGATCAGATACAATCCATGATTGGATACATAGTATACATGATATGGTTTGTAGCTATGGTTCTAATAGTCTAGGAAAGTGTGTTTCAAAGGGGTTATTCAAAATGAGGTTAACAGGTGTGAGAACAATGTCATTGATCTGGAGGCTTCATGTTTAATTTTGTTTCTTGTTTGTCCAAAGGGAATGGATTGGTTTCTCAGAAGGAAACATTTGGTATCTATTGTTCAATTGAGTTAGTTTGTTGTCTGTGTGGAGATTCCTTTAAATTTTAATTGGAGCAATTCTAGATGGAATCACTGCATGTCTTTGGGAAATTTATAGCTTTGAAGAACAATGATATAGCTTGGAAATAGGAGTCTGATATATGATGGCCTAAAACATATTAAGTAGGGACATTCCCTGTTCCTATTTGCTTGATGAATTTTTTTATTCCATTATCAGGACAATTATTCACTTAAATGAGTAGTGCAGTAGTTGAGTTTCATTTAGCTCTTAACTGAAGTAGTCAGTCTAGAACTGAATTCCAATGAAGAAAACTACGAGAAATTAATTCAAACTTTGAAAATAATGAGTCAAATTGAGTCAGAATGAAAATTAAACCATAGGGGCATTCCGTGTGGTTTTTTTTTTTTTTTTTTTTTTACCAAAAGTGGTTAGCAGAGGTTGATATCATTCTAAATTATAAGAGTGCGTCTCCATGTATATTTCAAGCTGCCAAGAGTTTGGGTTATATACATGGAACTTACCTATGGAAAAGTTCCAACTTTACAAATGTAGATCTTGGAATAATTTTCTACTCTTCATTATGAAAGTAAAAGAGGCACGTATGCCAAGGATGATGCGGTTTTCTGAATGAAAGCCTCCATGCCTGGTGTTAGGTGTTTTTAATCTGAGTTTCTGCTTGTCTATCAAAAAAAAAGAGAGAAAGAAAAGAAAAGCCTCCATCCTTTGTTCTCATTATCTTAATACCATTGGATAAATTGGATTCAATCCCTCCAATCATCAATTACTAGAAAGGGAAAACAGTAACATTTTATTAGGAGAAATATATTTTATAATGCCAAGGACTGGGGATTCCCAATAGATGCATTTGGTAATTTATTGGGTATTCCCGGAGACTTTGTGAACTTAGCTGAACCTGTTCTGCATCTTTCGGCACTGGCCATCAGAGCACAATAATTTTTTTGTTGGTTAGGCCTAGTTTATATGGATGACTTTTTCTGATAGGGGTCCTCTGTATTTTATTCCAGGTTCTTTTTGTCAAAGCCCACTGTAATTAGAGAACAACTGATTGTCAGTACTTATTTATGTGAATGGACCCCATATGAAGTTGGGATGTTTTTTATGTATTGTGCAGTTTCATTCTGTTCTTTGAACATTATAGTAGGAGTGCCTGTACTGGTAGTGCTGATTTACAAACTTTTGGGAAACATTTATTCAATGCATTTTGAATGAGTTTGTTGACATAAAGTGTGAACACTCTTTTGAAACCCAATCAGAGGGAATTTTCTTCTATTGTTCTGGTAACAACTCTACAGTCATAGGCACTGTAATTATTTTAGTTTGTGGGAGGTTATTTTTGCAAATGCAATGTAAGATATATTCCAGATTTCTATCCATATCCTCGTTTTAGTCATGCTTTGAAATTTTAGTTACATTGACCATCTGCACTCAGTTTTGTCATTTTTTTTTCATGGTGCCCACTTGATTCTGTTATTTCTCTTGGTTCTTTAAAGAGGGTGTGTGATACCATGGTTGCTGGTTGCAGTACATTCCTCAACATGTGCTGAAAAAGAATAATATTAAACTAGAAGGAGAAATGGTGATGCGTGATCAGAAAGATAGGTCGTGGCCTATGAGACTCACTACTAGAAAGGATGGTCGGCTCGCTCTTGTGAAGGGATGGGCAAAATTCTGGAAGGAAAACAATCTGGGGAGGCGGGACCAGTGTGTATTTGAGTTCATCCTTGGCAGAGGTAGAATTAGCAAAGAAATACATGTGCAGGTTATTCGTGCTATTAAAATGACAAAGAACAACTGCAGGAGGTTAAAATGGTCTGAATCCATGGCATGAGAACCTTCTTTTGTCACAACAAGTTTTTGGGAGGAAGAAAACATGAAGTTGTTCAGGGTACAGGAGGAAACTACATGTAAAGATACAACAGGAGACCATGAATTTGATCGTGGCTTACCCTCCTGCTTTTAGTACAACTTTTTTAATTTCTTGTAATCAGAGTATTTCAGGCTTGGCCTTAGTTGTTGAGGCAATAGTTATGTAAAAATCAAACTCTATAATCATGGTTTTTAGTTTTCTGTTTATGTTTCTAACATAACCATTAGAGAGGTGAAAATTTGACTAGTTGTACACCTTTGAAGTGCGTCAGGAAAAAATAGCCTACTTTTAAGTGTGCGAGGGAAAAATAGCATACCCTCCTAAAGTATTAAATTGGTGCACCTCAAAGCAATATGCAGCTTAAGTTGTGTATCAAAAACTCTCAATTGCGCATCTCAGAAATTGGGCACTACTCAAATTGTGTACCCATAGTTTATTGAAATTGCACACATTTGTTCATTCAAATTATGCAATTAGATACTTGGTGTTTAAATGAAATAATACTCACATATTTCACGTTATTTCTTTATTATGATAAGTATTAAGCCCGTAATGAGAGGTATTGACCACATCTCTAACCTAAAAAAGGATAATACATCATTTTTTATATGTGTTATATCTTGTAAACATTAGTAATACTTTTTTGATACACCACTACTGTTTTCTAAAATAAAAGTTGTACCTCATTTCGAAGGGTTAGATGCATGGTGTTTAAATTTAATAATACTCACATATTTCATGTTATTTCTTTATTACTGTCGACATTGAGCACGTAACATGAGGTAATAACCTCATCCCTAAATCAAAACAAGATGATACATTATTCTCTAAATGTGGTACATCCTATAAATATCAATGATACTTTCTTTAATATCTAGTGGTACTTTCTTAAATAAAAGTAGTATCTTTTACCAATGATTAGATATAGGATGTTTGAACGCAATAATACCCACACATTTCACATTATTTCTTTATTACAATCGATGTTGAGCATGTAATGAGGCAGTATTAACCTCAACTCTAATCCAAAGAAAAGTGATACATCTTTCTTTACATGTGGTATATGTTGTAGGCATTAATGGTACTTTCTCTATACATTAGTGATATTTCTTAAATAAAAGTGACACCATGTTTTCAAGGGATAGAAATAGAGTATTTAAACGCAATAATGTTCATGCATTTCACATTATTTCTTTATCACGGTTGACTTGAGCACGTAATGGATGACATTAACCTCAATCCTAACCTAAAAAAGGATGTTACATCCTTTTTCACATGTGGTATATCATGTAGACATCGATGGTACTCTTTATACAATATGGTACTTTTTAAAATAAAAGTGATACCCTATTTCCAAGGGTATTTAAATGTAATAATACTCACATATTTCACATTATTTGTTTATTATGATCAACGTTGAGTATGTAACTCGTAATACTAACCCTAACCTTAATCCAAAAAAGGATGGTGCATCATTTTTTATAAGCGATACATTCTGTAAACATCAGTGATACTTTCTTAAATAAAAGTGGTGCTTTATTTCCAAGAATTAGATGCAAGGTGTTTAAATACAATAATACTTATACATTTCACATTATTACTTTATTATGTTAATGTGTATATAATGGGTGGTACTAATCCTAACCTTAACCCCAAAAGGGGTAGTACATCCTATAGATATTGGTGATACTTTGATTAATTTCTTTATACATCAATGAAATTTTCTTAAATAAAAATGTTATCTCATTTATAAGGTTTAGACGCACAATGTTTAAATACAAGATGTAACCTATAATAAATATGTATGGTGCTTCCACTTATGGTACCATGTGCCTAATTACATTTTCTCTCACTAATTATTTATTATTATTTTTTGTATAAAGTGCCCATAAATAATTAAATACAATTTTTTTTAATGAAAAAATACATATTTTATTTTTTATTTTATATAAATAAAAAATTAAACATTTTAACTAAACAAAACGTTAAAATCATGATCATATTAGAAACATAAGCAAAAAGATAAAATCATTATCATTGACTCTAATTCACATGAAAATTTAAAAAATTTTTAAAATACAAACAATAAAATAATATGATAAAGATATTTTCATATAATTCTTATGTGATAAGATTTATAAAATAAATAAATATTTTATTTAACATGAATTTATAAAATGTTATATTTTAAACCTCAAAATTTATTCATTATATATGAATAATCAACACATGATTATTCATATCAAAGCTTAAAAAAATATATTTGATGTAATTAGTTAATGACAGGAAAGAGATGGTTTGGATGATAGTATTGACATTATGATAATATTATTATTAAAGTGCATATGGGTGAAATTATTTTTCTCAAAATATATTTATTGTGAAATTTAAAAGTCTAAGTTCTCAAATTTCTCCGATAATATTTCCTAAACAAATAAGTAGCCAAGGATGTACAACATCTTCATTTGAAAAGGAGAAACAACAATAAGAGATATTATCAACAATAATACGATATAATTTTTCTTGTATATGTTATTAAATGGGTCAAGCAGGGGTGGATTGAGGCAACGCCCAAGCGGGCCACTTGCTTTGGAAAATATAAGGAAAAAAAATAAATTTCCAAGGGGAATCAAACCCGAACCTAGTGTTTCTTCCATCAATGGATTGAAATATCGATAAACACAGATATATCAGTATTTACATTTTGCGGATATATCGGAAATATTGATGGATATTTTTACACAAATATCAGTGAGACAAAAATTATCCAAAATTGATGAGAATGCTTAGAAAAATCCAAAGAATGATAAAATAAACAAAAATATACATGTTAAAGTTATTTTATAAGTGTAATTGACATAAATATAGTTTTACAATACTTGGATTTTAGGAATATAAAATATAAATTTTGTAATTGTACACTTTTAAAGTTAGAATTGAGTTAAGAAATATTTGATTTTATTAAATGAAAACTATTTACACATAAACATAATACATATGACATTGTAATAGTCCTTAATACTAACATGAAGATCGATGTGGTTCTATCATATTGCTAGATGAAGGGAGTTCATCTTGTTGAAAACAATATTCACACTAGGACATGGAGTTTTGATAGTATTGATTGTAAGTACGAACATGTCATACATAAATGAGATAAATATAAAAATTAGTTAAAAATAAAATAATAATATAGATTTAAAATTAAAAGATAAATTAAAATTGAATAATAAAAAAAATAAAAAAAAGGATAAATATTTTTTAAAAAAACTTTCAAAAAAATATCTGATATTTCCCCGACCGATATATCATCGATATTTTGACAAGCTTCCTTCGCTGCTCCGTATGTCGTTTCACGCTCAATTTTTTCGTCGATTTATTAGTTTCAAACCGATATATTACTGATTTTATCGTTTTTTTTTTTTTTCGATATTCCTTCCGTTCGATAATCGGTGTTAAATTTCATTTTGAAGCCACCCGATATCCGATATATTGGCGAAATATCGCTGATAAAATCCGATTTTCAATCCATGCTCTTATCCACTAAAAAGTGTTATGATTGGCTATTAACCTAAAACCCACGTATTTTGTAATTGACAAACTTTATATATGCTTTAAAAGTTACCCCTGAACTGGAATCCTTTCTCTACCACTACATCAAGCTACGGTATTGAAAAACAATTTTGAAATTGTTTTTCAATACCATACCTCCACATATTATTTAATGAAATATAAAGATTGGATAAAAGTTATAGTAAAAGATTAAATAAAAGTTATTAAAATGGATAATCAAGATCTCATCTTATATATTAAATGCTGCAAAGCAATTCCCGGTTGCCTACCCATGTGGTACCGTGGAATTCTCCCACTAAACGACACTTACAAAAGCCTTTCTTTTGTTTTTATTTTTATTTTTTATTACCTACCCATGCCGGACCGTAGAATTCTCCCTCTAAACGACACCTAGGAAAGACTTTTTTTTGGAACTATTGTTACGGGGTTCTTATCCTTGACTTCGATAATGCGGCCACCAAGTCTCTTGTTCATGCATCCTGATGAGTCATGTTTGGCAGGATCTTGCTGGTCAATCCAACATGGTTGCTATATTTATCACTAAATAAACCCCATGTATTTAAGAAGTTCCAAGATAAGCTGACACCCGTGTTTGAAAGGACAGGCATGTGGATGAATCAGATGGTTAAAAAAGCGACTCCAGGTTGTTGCTAAGGAAACCTTGCGGCTTTTTCCACCCGACCCAATCACCAAGCTTTGTAGTCGGTCTGGTGCCATAGAGGACTGCACTCTCACAACTCGTCAAGTTCTAATTGCATTTTATGCAAGAAGGGTTCAAAAGGAAAGATGTAGATCAACAAACTTCAATTTCACCCGACTTTTTTCACTTGCTTGTAGATGGTCCATGGTGATTGATTTTTTTCATATCAAATGACAATTGCAACAGACTAGGATTAGGAGATTGGAATTTTTGGATTACAGGAAACGTAGCACAAGAAATAAGCTAAATCTAACTTGATTCTATGGTTGAATTTAGGCTCTTGGCAAGTCAAATCAGTTTTTCGGAAAGACCAAATCAGCTATCTCATTCCGCATGTATCTCGAGTTAACTCATCTTATTTCTTTGAAGTCAATGACTACCTCATGACAACACTAAAGAGGACTTCCACCAAGGCACAAACTTACATGCAGTTGAACCCATCTAGCTACTTCGACTCTGATGGAAACCCTGCTCCGATTCCTCTTGCCTCTGTTTTCTAGCCTCCTTGTAGTGGTGATTTCCATCTGCTTTTATCGATTAAATATCAAAGCTGCTTCTAATGCAAAAAGATGCACTGCTCCTCAAGCAGGTGGGGCTTGGCCTATCATCGGTCACCTGCACCTCTTTGGTGCTCAGCAGCTGACCCACAAGACACTGGGAGCCATGGCCGACAAGTATGGACCGGTTTTCACTATAAGGCTTGGATTGAATGAGATTTTAGTTTTGAGTAGTAGTGAAATGGCTAGAGAGTGTTTCACTACTCATGACAGAGTCTTCTCCACACGACCAAGCGTCACTGCATCAAAAATACTGGGCTATGACTTCGCTATGTTTGGCTTTGCTCCTTATGGATCTTACTGGCGTGAGATGCGGAAAATAGTCACAATCGAGCTTCTATCAAATCACAGACTCGACATGCTCAAGCACATACGTGCTTCAGAGGTGAGGACTTCAATAAGAGAACTCTATGAGATGTGGGTTAGTGAGAGAGACACGGATGGCAGAGTATTTGTGGATATGAAGCGATGGTTTGGAGATTTGACACTAAATTTGGCGGTGAGATTGGTGGGAGGGAAGCGCTATTTCGGCGCTGGTGCTGATACCAAGGGAGGAGAGGGACGAAACTGTCAAAAAGTGATCAGGGATTTTGCGCATCTGTTTGGGGTATTTGTGTTGTCAGATGCAATTCCATTTCTCAGTTGGTTGGACTTGAAAGGACATAAGAAAGCCATGAAGAGAACTGCTAAAGAACTGGACAGTCTCTTTGGAGGGTGGCTGCAGGAGCATAAAGAGAAGAGATTGTTGGGTGGGGAAGGCAAGGATGATCAAGATTTTATGGATGTGATGCTGACAGTTCTCGAAGATGTCAACTTTTCTGGTTTTGATGCAGATACCGTTAACAAGGCTACTTGCCTGGTAAGTACTATGCCTACTAGACTGACAAAATTGTCCCCAAATTTATCATGTTGATGGCAAAAACATGCATTTCACTTGGCAGTCCCTCAGATGTCTCTGTTTCAAACCACCGACGGAAACCAAATTTTGGCATGCATATGTTCTTTTTGGCCACTGTGATCTGCTAACCAAAAACATCTAAAATTAGTTGGTTCATTGAATCTAGCACTGCACAAACTTGTTGGAACAAGTATGTAAGAGAAATTAACTAACTTATCTAAATGAGACAGTAGTACTTAAGGAAATGACAATAGAAAATCCTCATGCCCATCCTCATTGTCCAATCTTCATACAGCAGCAATTACAGATAAGTTCTCTTTCCAATAATCTAGATACAACAACAAATAAGTTCTGATTTTATTTTTGTTTATTATCATTATGTGTTTTTGATCCTTAATGTCATCAGTCTTGTTCTTTTTGTTCCTAGTAATCTCAACATTTGACCAAAGTTTAATAACATAGAGGGTGTGACCCAAACTCTACCTTCCCTTGGCAGAATCTCATCCTAGCAGGAAGTGACACCACGAAGGTCACTCTTACCTGGGCCCTATCTCTACTACTCAACCACCCCCATGTGTTGAAAAAAGCTCAGGCCGAGCTGGACATCCAAGTTGGCAAGGACCGGCAGGTGGATGAATCAGATGTCAAAAACCTTGTATACCTCCAGGCTATAATCAAGGAAACGCTGCGTCTTTATCCAGCTAGCCCGATCATCACTCTTCATGCAGCAATGGAAGATTGCACCCTTGCAGCTGGCTATAACATTTCAGCTGGCACACAAATTATGGTGAATGCATGGAAAATTCACCGTGATGAGCGTGTGTGGTGCAACCCAAAAGAGTTTCAGCCAGAGAGGTTTATGACAAGCCATAAGGACACAGATGTGAGAGGTCAGCATTTTGAACTTATCCCTTTTGGCTCTGGTAGACGATCATGCCCGGGAATATCACTTGCTCTACAAGTGGTGCATTTCGCCCTGGCTAGCTTGCTACATAGTTATGAAGTAACAAAGCCATCAGACGAAGACGTGGACATGACTGAAAGCTTGGGTCTAACAAATTTGAAAGCAACCCCACTTGAAGTTCTCCTTAGTCCACGCCTCAAAGCAGAGCTTTACAGACAGTGGATTGGAGTAATCGAATAGCAAAAGTAGCATGTACAAAGTAAATAAATAAGGCTTTAGACCATCACATGAGGTGTTCTGTGGGATGCAAATTAAGATTAGTAGTGATGTATATGCATTTGATCAGTTGGTTCTTTATGATGCACATGAATCAATCTCTTGTTTTTACTCAGGGAAGCTAGATCATTATCCCTTGAAAACATAACCGATCAAGAAAGTTTATAAAGTCATTATGCAATTGTTTCACATATATCACATGTATAACATTTCTCTAAAACATATTAGTGATTCGAGGGGTGCCCTTCCTTATGATAAACTCATTCATTCAACAGAAGGGATTCACTCATTTTTCTGATTTTTTTTCATTGGAGAAAAAGATCATGTACACACTCTTACAAACAAAGGCTGCTGAGTTAAACTTATCCAGTGGTATAACATCAGAAACTTGGACCAGGTATGCAAGCTAAGGTTGCTGTTAGAAAAGCAAAACATCATTGATAATGGTAGCAGAACCTTAAAACCACATTGTATAAAAGCATACTAAATCCATGTATGGGACAACTATATTCATTTGGCATCTAATGTAGCATAAAACATCGAAAATTACTCATTCTTCATAGGATGTCCGAACCTGTGATCTTGCCTATAACGAGGGACTGAATTCTTACCTCAACTGCTAAATCGGTTACCAGAATTTGCCTGTCAATATAACAGATGCCCATGTCAATTGAAAACATACTGCATCAACATAATCTAGGATTTATTCTCCTGAATGTGGCCCCGGAAACAGTATGTCTTAGGAAAAGAACCGCATGTAGGTTCCAAGGTCAAGTCAGAACAGAGCATATTAAAGCATTGGATGTTCGGGTAACATAGCACAGGTGGCTGCCTCTATAATAAGCGTGACTCACTGTAGCTACCATGTAATCCGGAGCACGGATTCCTGCTACTTCCAATGTTCTAATCAATAGATTCAACTCATCTCTTCCGAAAGGATATTAAGCCTAGTAGACTGACAACCCCCCTTGCTCTGTCGCATTACATTCAGATGCTTAAATCACATGGGGATACTGCCCCATCCAAAAGAACCAGTACCTCTCTTTTCCAAGATTTTATTCACCAGTAAATCAAATGGAGCCTGAGACCCACCCAACCATTCGAATTCTAGAAAATATCAAACTAAAACATGCAGGACTTCCAAATTGAATTACACTATCCTCGAACATAACCCCACCAAAGAAAACATCCTAGGCTAGGTAAAAAGCAGAGATCAAAACGTAAATAGTACAGTATATCACATCATGGGCCTTTGGTGCTGATTGGGAATTTAATAACCCAGTGAAGAGGTGAGTTCATCCACAACTGCAAATATGACTGTATGCAAAGTGATATGAAATTGGTTGCAGCATCCAGAATTTTATGCCCAGGATAACCCATTCGAAGAAGCCAGGAATTCAACCCATTGTTTAAAAAAAATGAAGAAATCAACAAGAAGACTTCATTTTGAAGGTTCGAGAAGGAGAGAGACACAAAATGAAAGAGGGGTTCTTAAATAACATGTCGAAAATGTTTCATTTGTTTGGTTAGTGTTCTTAGCTGTGTAGGATGCGAGCCACATGGGAGGGTGAAGTATCAATAATTTGGGGGAGAATGAGAGGTGAGAAGGGATTGGAGTAACCGAGTAAGTGAGGGAGAGTGAGTGATTATATTTTTATTTGTCATTGTCTGGCTTTGATCCTTCATATGATGAAAATTGCCATTTATGTAACTAGTATTAATCCACATCTGATCAAACCTCAATTAACATACATAGAGGGTGCCCTTTCCATTTCTACCTTCCCACGCATGCTAATGGCAAACTCATGTTTTGGCAGAATCTTATTAGAGCAGGAGGTGACACTGACGCAACCGCTCTCTCTTGGGCCTTAACTTTACTACTCTAACAACCGCCATGTGTAGAGAAAGGACAGCGTGTGGATGAATCAGATGTCAAGAACTTTGTTTACCTCAAGGATACACTGCGTCTTCATCCACCTAGCTCAATCATCGCCCATCATGCCACGATGGAGGACCTGCACGCTTGTAGATCGCTACAGCATCTCAGCAGGCACACACATTATGGTGAATTCATTGAAAATTTACCGGGAGGGTCAGAACTCTGAGCTCATTCCCTTTGGCTCTCAGGCTCTGGTAGATGATCATGCCCAGGGATATCTCTTGGTCTACAAGCGGTGCATTTCACACTAGCTGGGTTGCTACATAATTATCAAGTAGAGATGCCATTAGATGAAGCCGTTGATGACTGAGAGCTTCGGTAGAGCTTTGGTCTAACAAATTTGAGAGCTACCCCGCTTGAGGGTCTCCTTAGTCCACATCTTAATTCAAAGCTTTATGGAGAGTAAATCGAGCGATTAACTAGCCCAAACAGCGTGTGCAGTGTAAATAAATAAGACTAAAGAGCATTTGGGTCTATTGGTTGGTTGTTTATGATGTCTTAGTCGCTAATTTTAATCCCACAGGGTGGATCTTTATCTCACGGACAAAGCGACAAAGGCTGGTAAGTTAACATCACAACTAAGACCAGTTTTGTCCACCTATGGTGCAGATGGCACATCATAATTTTTATGCAAAGCATATAATAATAATAAATAAATAAATAAAACTTGCAATCAAATATGCACATAGTACAGATTTCCTCAACCGCCAGACAGAAAGAAGAACGTATCACTACACCTAAATGCTTCTCTAACTTCAGCTTTTGTATGTTTTCATGGAATGCTTAAGAGGTTTGCTGAAAGTTGCAGGGAAATTGAACCATCAATTTTGAAAATTTTTAAACATAAAATTGTAATTGGCAATTATAACTTTAAATTTAAGCTTAAAACCATAATTGGTAACTATGATTTTAAACTTAAATTTAAAATCATATTCATCAATTACGATTTTAATCATTTTAAAAAAAATTTTAAATTGTAATTGCCAATTATAATTTTATGACATGGATGGAGCGCACTAGTTTGGGAATTAGTTTGAGAATGAAATTACTTGGTGAATTTTTTTTTTCTTTTTAAAGAAATCATTTTTACTCAAAACTCAATGTGAGCCCCAGTGGAATTATACGACCCCATTTTAAGAAAACCTAAAATTCAGCATGACAGATGTGAAAACAAAATAACACAACCAGAATGACATGGTTTGATCTAGGGAGGGCTAAAACCAAGGGTGCAGTGGAGACACGACACAAGACCAAGCTGTGGCTGGCACCATTTGAATCATTTACTTTTGTTGAAAAAAGGTTCAACTGTTTTGAGGGGGCGAGCAGAAGTCCCAGATGTTCACAGCAGTGTTCTAAACAGAGGATATATGACCGAAGCTGGGAGCCATCTTCTGGGTCACACAGAATATAACCTGCACCCCAGTCGTGCACCAGGTGTTATTGTGGGGCACTTCGGTGCCAACTCCCTCGGCCTCCAGAATCTTGTTATTAACTAAGGCATCACAGCTCAGGGCAGATGAGTTGGAACCCAGATATGGCTTCAAATTTCGAGTGCCCCCTTCTCCTGGAACTCGAGAGAATTGACAAGCTATAGTTGGCATACCAATTCAAAGGCAACTTACACCATGTTGAGTAGAGCATCATACCTCTTTGGAAGCAGATGGCAGGACATCCTACTGCCCCTGACGAAGGATGACCCCATATAGAAGCACCAAAAGGCAGCCCACTTGTAAACAAATGGGTGAAAAGGGGTATATGCAGTTCAATTATTGCTGTTGCAAAAAACAAATCTCCAGTTAAGAGTCAAGCCATTGCCCGCCAACCAGCCCACTCACATGTATACTTTCTTCGTCCACAATCAAAACTCAACAAAGAGGATGGAAGGGATAGGTTTCCATAATTGGATCAGATGCATTTTCATATTATATTACAAATGAATATTGTTGAATTGTATTGGAAGGTGGCACAGCTACACAAACATGGTACAAAATCACAACATCAAAATATACTCTCATCCATATAAAAGGACAACAAGATTTAAGAGTTCCACCTGAATCTGTGTGGCAATCTGCTAATACCCCAACAAATGCTGAATAGCAGATGAGCAGCAGGACTTTTGGAATGACACCTCTCAATTAGTCTTCACATTCTTTTAAAAGCTGGAATATCTCATGGACAGCAGCAAAACATACCAGAACCAATTGCCGCTTATCAACCTCTTCTATTGCTCATTACAATGACCTAATATATACACCGGCAATGATAAACATAGACCAGAATAGGACCCACATTTACAAGCCTTTCTGATTTAGACTTCAATGAGAGAAGGAGCTTGGCTCAGTGCTATAAACTGAGTCGCTCAAGCTGAAGTTGGCCCTCTCTTCATCCCACTTCAGAATCTCTCTTGCATACTTCAAAGTTTCATCAACACTATTTAGCTCCAAACCCTTCACCAGAGAAACATATAACTTCCGGCCAGTGAGAGAGGAGTAGAGTGTCTTGAACCTTACAGCAATATAGTGGAAAGCTAGCTGACCCAATGAGGGGCTATTATTGATATTATTACTGTTGCTGTTCGAGCGGTTACGGCTGACTACTGGATGGAAATCCTCAAACCAGTCACACTGGGTTAGTGGAACCCGTTCTATCTTTTCCTCAAACAGGTCAAATTTATTTAGTATCAAAAGAAAGTCCATCTGCTCAAAAGTTGGATGAGTAACAATGCTCTCAAATAACCTCTGGCTCAGCATCATCTTGTTCACCAACGACCCATTTGCATCATAGGAATATTGATCATAATCATTCAAGGAAACACAAAATATGACAATGCGGACATCTTCAAACATCTCTAGCCACTTGCAGTTTTCCCCAAGACCTCTTGCTTGCACTCTAATTAGTTGGTATCTGAGTATGAACAGAAAAAAGAAGACTACTAAGGATAACTGACATTGATACTGGTTAGAAGTTGACAAAAATTCACATCATTGTCAGAGGTATGAGAAATCAAGAGTAAATCAAACAACAGAGCATGAAGAATTTGAGTTTGTCAATCCATGGCATGGTATCTGCAAAAAAAAAGGGGGGGGGGGGGGGGGGGGGGGAGAGGAGGAAATCCAATTCTCCACGATAATCATTGTGCCTAGGCAACATTCTAAGATGATTGGCCTTTCTACCCAAACAGGTTCAAATTGATACAGCATATCCAGTACTTACGTACATTAAATCATGTTGGGTCAAAACATGTGCAATTTTCCATAGTAAGGACCTTCTAATGGCCAAATCCACCCCACTAAAAGCATGCCAAAAACATGCCACAGGTCCAACTTAAGATATTAAAAGACTCGCATAACCAAATGATATATAGGCATGACCACCAGGCACCTGTTGCTTTGTTATCCAGGAGTCACCAAGGGGGACCTAATTACCAGTTACCATCACCTGACTTAGAACTCAAAGTGAATGGATTAGTGATCTAGCTAGGTGGGACGAAGCCTTGATTAGGTCACTATTTGTTTGGACCAGGATATTGAACCTCACAAGATGATCCTTATTTCCATATCAAGAATTCTGTATCCTTTTTTTGCCACAATTATTTGTGCTTTTCTATCCATTCATAAAAACTTTGGATAAAAATGCACCACCCAAGATGTGTTATTTTTTTCTTCAAATATCAAACATGAGCAGCTTTTCATGCATTGACTGCTCCTCCTCTTTATTGGTTATTAAAGCCAAAAACTCCCTTTTGCAGAATGGAATCTGACAGGGCTAAATGGGACAGCACTGCATTTGCACCCCGGGGTCTTCTGTTTATCAGAAACTGAGCTCCAGACACACTCTATAACAGAAGTTACAGGATATAGGTATTTAGTAACAGCTATGATGAGAGAGGCACAGGACCACTTAAAGTGCAAGGTACTTCTACACATGTAACAAGTAATACTTACCTAAGCAGAGAATCATGCAGATCAGCTGTATCAATATCATCACCAGGTTCTGACTGTGGAAATGAGAAGTCCACACAAGCAAGCCCATTGGATGAAGTAACCCCCTCGGCATATAGGATGTCCACATCTGAGGGTTCATAGTCTGTTCTCAATATATCAACGGCCTAACCAGGAAAAAAACCCAGAAATATTAAAAATAAACTTCAAAAGTTTGTCATAATCATCACTAAACTGCAAGGGTAACAAAAAACACAAAAACAGGAAGAAAAAAAAAATAAAAACCAAATAGCAGGACACAAACTATGCTATTATCCTGGTTGAGGTAGCTTGACAGCTTGATGAAATGGCTGGTACACAAACCAAGTATCCAGTAGCTTCTTGACCTGTTTCATTGGCCTAAACAAGCTGAGGTTGAGTGTGTATAGCAAAATGAGCCGAATTCTAGTGAGCTGTATGCTCTCCTATTTTACAGTGATAGACCTCACTTCCTTTTGTTATTATTTTTTTCCACATGGAAAGGGAAAATGTTCCTCATCCTTATTTCTTCTCAATGCTCTTGGCCTATATGACCATTCAAAATCTTACCATGAAATCTAAATATTTAAAAAATTATCAGCTTAAAAAATTAAATCCTAGCTTTTTCTTAATATAGCAATGACATGAATTATGGTCAGGAAGTCAATTATACATCCTCAAACAACTCTTTGTTACCAAACTTAGCTTGGTTCGAGGTGGTTTCAGTAGTTCTCTTACTATTATTCATAGCAGATTCTAATGCATACTTCCTCCTGCTTAATGGCATCCCTTGTTGCTTGTTTGCTTTCCTTTTCCTTCTCTCTGAGATTCTGAGGCAATATTACTATATAGGATATAGCTCCAACATTTATGCCAAACAACTGACAAGCATTAACAGAGAACCATAATCATGTTTTAGCCAATCCCAAGGTATGTTACAATTAGATTTCTTTTCCTGTTTTTTCGATTTTGTGCACCTCTATATTATCCAGCTACAAGCAACTACTAGAAATGCACAAACATCAACAACCTTCAGTCACATACAATTAAACTGCAAGCAAGTTATTAATTCAGTGAGAAGTTTTTAAAAAGCCAAACCCAGTAAAGGAAAATGAAACATGATCTCACCCGCTCCAAGAAATAACTAGCAACACTAGGTAGCATTTCCAATTCACTTCTCCGCTTGTATGTGGCCTGAATGGCTGCATCATTCCACAACTCCTCCACCAAAGGTGCATATTCACGAGTAGCAGCTGGAAAAATGGCTTCCAAATTACCTGCCACCATAGTTTTGAGAAGCCAATCGGAGAACGCTTTCAACCTTGTTCCAATAGAATAGATTGTTTTGTCATCATTTTCATCATCAGTATTCCCTGTTGGTTAACCAGAAACTCTCCTCAGACACATTATGCACATTTTATAAACAACATACCAATGGCAATATAGTCACAGCAAGAGTAAGCCCCAGACATTTTTGCCATAATAAATTCTGGACTAAAGAATAAATACCTATGGAGTCAGATTTATGATAAGACTTCCTTTTTCTCATTTCAATCAGGATTTCATCTTCAAATCTCTCACGGCCCTCAAGGAGTATACCAAGATAGCCATACACATTGCTCTGAATCTTCAACTTTATATTTTCACGCTCATCTTCTGAGAAAGGAGTGGCTTTATAAAGAATCTTGGCCTGGATCAAGCAATAAATTTAATAAATACAATGGTCTCTAAGTAGAATCAACAAATTGTAAACATGTTAACCTGCCACCATGTCTACAGTAACAGATATAAAAGAAACTCCATGCACCATCCACTTTCAACTTGCATTCATGGTTTATGTATGAGCTAATATGCATATGCATCCAGTAGACGAGTATTATACCAACACTGATATTCAAAAATCACCTGTACTGGATAAAACATCATTTATTTAACCATGTTAAAATAAATTACCATATAGACCTAAAATTTCACATGGATCAGCAGAATATACCACAGTGGTGACAAATGGGAAAAAGGACACACATACATGTGTGCTCACATGAATATATGCTACCAACCAACAAGAAGCTGGAGCCAAATGGGGAATGGAAGCAGCAGAGCACCCAATGCGGAATATCTGTAAATTGCATATAGGAGATGTATATGCAAGAATATCTGCACAGGCATTTTTTTTCCTTTTTACCTATATCTAATTCATCCTTACAAATTATTTGTACCTAATTTATCTTGCAGTTTAAAGTTTTAACTTCTTGCCACAATTCTTCGTTATTATCAACAAAGCATGTTTGAAAATAACAAACACACATCATATGAGAAACACCGTTTTGAAATGATATCACCCACCAAGTCAATAAAATCTCTCACTGCTATTGATATTAAGCAAGAAGGTTAGAGAGAGAATGGATTTTTACAATCCGGGTAAGATCACCAAGTTTCTTGAGATTGAACCGTTAAAATAGCAGTACTGTGCATTACCACACAACTAACAAAATGGAAAATAGCAAATCCCAAGGTGAACATGGTATGACAATTATATCATATAGAACCAAAATGACAGAAAATGGAGCTACATGGCATTTAGTAAAGTAGTCAGATAATTATCAAATAAACAAAAAATGATGGGTTTTAAAAGTTCATTCCACAATTTGCCTCTTGGCATTCTCTATATACTTCTGGTGTGTGTGGGTTGCATCCCCATGTCTTTGCTAGTGGCCTTTAATCTATTATTTCTTATTTGCTTGTAGGAAAAAAGAAGTTGATACTACAATTTCGAAGCTACCTGCTTAAATATGGTGCTCGTCCCAGATCCATTATTTCCAATTAAAAGAAGCTTCTGAAGTGTTCTCTGCTCAAGGTAGTCAGGGACAGCTCTGGTAACAAAATTATTCACTTGTTCTCCACTAGGACTTAAAAATTTTGAAGGAACTGGCAGTGACAAGACAGCACAAACCAACTTTGTTCCAGCCTGCATTAGAACTTAGTGATAAATAAAGGTCTGAAAAGTGAATGGCTATGTAAGAGGTTAAAAAACAAAAAATCACTGCATATTCACATACAAATCACACCTTGCCCCAGATATACCCTTTTGTATTCTTCTGTCCCTCTTCCTGGTATGATCCATCCTCATTTACCCAAAAGTGTGGGTTGCCAGCACACTGCACTCCTGCTAACTGCAATGTTCAACAAATGGTCTTAATAACAATTTTGTATTAAGCTTTTCAATATAAATTTAGCATGCCCAGAAATTTCAACCTGTAACATTCGTAGCTCTACTTTTGTGATCTCCCGACCATTAATGAAAACTTGTGTGTTTCCATTGCTAGCATTAGCCCTAATGGGACCTCCAACACTTAGATTGGGGCTAATGATCTTAGATGGCTTCTGTCCTTCCTGTAAAATTTAAAACAAGCATCAAGTTCCATTCAAAACAATTATGAAACAAAATACCAGAACAAAATGTCTGAAGGTAATCACATTCACCTTTCCCCAAAGGCCAGATACTTTATCATACCAATAATTTCCTGGCTTTAATTTCTTTGGTGGGTTTGGGCAGTTCTGTAATAAAACTAGCTCCTCTTGAGAAAGAGGCTTTTCGTTCACACAGACATATTCTGGAGGCAGCTGATTTGTTTCACACATTTTCTCTGACTTCATTATTTGTCTAACTTCCAACTCATTAAGCAAACGCTTGAGCATTCGAGAGCATTTTCCCAAGTTTCCCCGTTTTGACTCATCAATTGGATATCCAATGCAGGTAACACACTTCCTTCCTTCTGGCATAGACCCCATAGCTCTAAGCACACAATTACTACAATACTTTGCATCACAAACAATGCAAACCTCCTTTTCTGTAAATCTGCTCCCCTTAAAGCATCGATAGCATGACCCCTTCTTTCCCTTAGTTTCAGGTTCCTTTTTTGGCCGCACAATTTCAGGTTCAGCAGAACTAAATTCCTCATTAGTATCATCATCCAACGCAATACCCCGAAAACTAACAACTGGTGTTCGCCTGACATCACAACCGGGTTCATTACTGCAGTCCCCAGCCTTAAGAGAAGAAACCCTAGAAGATGGATAATCTAAGCTCACTTGTGACTCGGTTGAGACCCAATCGGGAGCATTCAAGTCATTGAAGTCTAAACTCTCTTTGCAACCATTTGAAACCTCAAATGCACCTGAGCTCCCTGATAAATCCCGTGATTTGTACAGCCTGTCAGAAAACTCTATGGTACCTGAGCTTCCAGCTCCACCTAATAGCTCATTCGAATGTTCACGGCTACTGGAGGAAGACCCCACTGTTGCCAAGGCTTTGATCGCATCCGACAGTTCACTGGAACCATAACGATTATCTGAAAACTCCAGGGCACCTGAGCTAGTTAACTCACCCGACAACACGCATTCATGACCAGCTGCTGCTCTTTCCTCATAGGCAATCACAGAAGTTGGAGAAACAGTTGCTTCAGAACCTAAATCTAGTTCCTTGGATACACACCCACCATCATCTTCACTTCCGCGCTCGAAAGCAATCACGGAAGTCGGAGAAACAGTAGATTTAGAACCCAGCTTTATCTCTTTCGACAACATCTTACACCGAGGATCTGGTGCCAACAGCGGCTGGACAACCGGCAAAGACAATTTATCAGAGAGAGATACCTGGGCGACTACCGTGGCCACCGGAATTTTCTCGACATTGATCGGAACGGCCCGAGGGATATCATAAGTAACAGGTGGGCCATGGTACTCCATGGCAAACGAGTACGGACCATCATCATCGACCCCAGTTTCCGACGGCATTATCCTCTGATACAAACCCTAATTACTTCCAAGTCTCGCTTTGTTTCCACAGGTTCAGAACCCAATTAAGCGCACTAAACCACTTGAGCTTGCCACTTAGCTCAACAGTGCCAAGAAGCAGGGAGAACCCTAACCCTAGCCTCCAGCTATTGTAGACAACAAACAGTAGCTTAACTTATAAGTCCAAAAGGAAAGAAAATTCATGGAATAAGACAAGACAGATTATAAAGTGCAAGAAGATGAGCGAAAAATGGATATGAAATTTTCTTACCAGCAGACGTGAGTGGAGAGGAAAGGAATCGAGGAGGAGACGACAAACGATGAGAAATCCAAAGCGGGGCGTTTGGGAGGAGGGAAAGTTGTGATGGGAAAAAAAGTGTGGGGAAGAGGAAAAGGACAGCAAAGGAAAACCAGGACTGTGGTTTTGAGTGGAATCTTTTTAACTTTTCTTTAATTTTGGTTTGTTGGAGGAAAGCTCATGAAGTTGTTTGTATGTGGACCCATTTCGAGGGAGGTTTTGGTCTTTTTACATTGTGGGTCCGTGTGGGGTACTGTGACTCGCCAGTCTGGACCAGTGTAGGTTAGCCTCTGCACGGTGGTCCTGCGCCTACCCCTGCATTTCCTTCTGAATTCTCTCCCAAGTTCGAACCACCTGATGTCATGGGTCGCCCACCTCGCCTCAATCACAAATTCCTAATTATAAGCTCTTAAAAGGTTTTTAAGTGCTTGCACCCAACGAGGCCAAACAAAATAATTGTCACTCCTCCGTTTGCTACGGGCCCAAGTCTACACTTATGATAAAAAGTGATGGTTTTAACCTATCATTATTTTCCTTTTTCCCTTTCTGTTTTTGGGATTCTAAAAAATCTAGATGAGATTTATTTTGGGATAAAGATATTTAGACGTATAATAAAGCCAAAAGTATTCACCAAAAGAGCACGCACCTTAGATTAAGCACCCAGTGACCAAAATTCAAAAGATGCCCCAATTTTAATCCACGACCTGGTAAAACCTTGAATACATCTCACGCAGCTATTTGGGAATTCGATGCTAAGTGGGAGGCTGCCTAATATCTACCGTTGGGGAATCTCCTATAAATAAATGTTATTGTCTCCATATTTATTCTAATTTCTCCCCTAAAACTAAACCTTGAGCAGGGTATCAAATCATGGCTGGAAAGTTAAGACTTTGATCACAGATTTAGTTGAAGATGCTTACGATTCAACCATGCCTTCAATGGGAAGCCAGCACTTGCAATCACCAACCTAATCAAAGATTAGGTCGGCACGCATCAGAAAAACCCACATCAATTTCTGTAACGCCGTCACGTTATGAGGAGGGCAGTTTCTGTCACGATTCACGATAACAATGCAGAACACGTGGTATCTGCTAAATACAAATAAGCAACACGCTAAGTACGATTAATGAAAGACTATTAGGAGTGAGTGGTGTTTTAGGTGGAGTTGCATTCAGTTCCCAAATTCCATGAATGTGGAGTTGCCTAATTATCATTCTCTACTTTATTAAAAACGTCATCAACTACTGCCATCCATAACTTAAAAGGGGAGCTGGGTTTGAAGAAGAATAACCCAACTGGTCTGGCTAGATTTGGTAAAACTAGGAGGCCGGAGACTTTACTTTTGGTTGGGTAAATGGTATATAGCTTTACTTCTCTTTTGGATCTAGTTCTTTGGCGCAAGCTTGATGCGTTTTAAGCAATGATTTTTAATGTAATTTAATAGCGCAATTGCTGCATAAATTTGTCTTCCTCTTTGAATCTGGCGGCATGATGAGGTTGGAAGATCAAGCGAAGTCTAATCCAGAATTTCAAAGGAGATAGGTTGCTTGAAAGGTCAGCTAGACAAAAGGTTCCTAACTTCCTATAAATTCACTAGGAGAAGACTTTGGGGGATACAATTCTTGCCCTAAATTGGTTTAATAATTCATACAACGCCAACGCCAAAACGACATGTCGTGTCATCATCCTTTGGATTTCACCCCTGATCAATGACAGGGAAACCCAATGCTACACTCCACAAAACAAATCCGCTGTCATCGTCCAGGACAAAACCAATCAGACAACCAATGTCATGAGAATTATCTTTTTGATTTTTCTGGGTGGTGGCAGTCTATGACTCTATGGCTATAGAAATGGCAATTCTACAACGCTATAAGCATAATATAACGAGGGATATGATGTCAAATAATTTATTTTCAACATGCATATTTTATAAATGGATTTTTTTTAAATGAACGTAACAGTAATCACTGAATCACCATGTAACAATTGTCAAAAGGAAATCCGGATGAAGGTACAAGTGTATTTACAACCAACAAAGTCCCTATCCACGCTTTGGATTTTCAATGAAGATTTAGCTTCTGTTTCACGAGTAAGTGGCACCATTAGGATCTAGACACGTGTATACCATCACCTTCTGCCCTGAGGAGAGAAGCTCTGAGACTGAGTCGACGGCGATGGGCTCGGCGATGAAAGCCCTTCTATCTGTCGGCGCTTTATCGAATCTATTTGCTGCAAATGAGGTGGTGCTAGCTCTGATACTCTCCACATCTTCACCGACTTGTCTAGACTGCCGCTGTACAGAATCCACCGCCTATCTGCTGCCGTCGATTCGATGTCGTCTTCAATGGCTAAGCACTTCACGGGCCCGTTATGGCCAGTCAACACCGCTAGGCACGAATGGTCTCCCTCCAATCTTCTCCACACGCATATGCCCATATCAGCTGATCCGCTGAAAACAAGGTTTCCAGCTGCCACCAAGCAGAGGACTGCAAGTTTATGGCCTCTCAGGATTCCGCCGTGAGAGAGATGCTTCTCTCGTTCCCAGAAATTGACAAGACCATCGGATGAGCCACAGTAGAGGAAGGTCGCCTCTGGATTAACGGCTAATGCCGTTACAGCGCATTCTTGCTTCAGCAGTGTTTGCGAGAAGAAATGCTTTGTTCCCTTTGCTTGTAACTCTCTCCTCCATACTTTGACGCTGCCATCGGCTGAACCGGTAAATACTAACCCGTCGAAGCCGGCTACGACGGCATTTACAGCATCGTCATGGACATTCACGGACTCCAAGCATTTGGAGTCAGAGATTCTCCACACTTTTATGGTTTTGTCCCAAGAGGCCGAGTATAGGAATTTTTTATCTTCACTCAAGCTGAGAGATGAGATGGCATCGAAATGCTTGATCCAGAGTGCATTACGATGCCGTCTCACTTCAACGTAATTGCTCGGATTCATGGAGCTCCTGATGTAATCTCTGAAAGTTGGTAGGGTTCCAACGCGCTTGTGGACGCTTGGATTCTTGGCTGAAACCTTCCAGACACGAATTTTACCATCTTGATGACCCGTAAAGATTTTCTCGCCCGAGATAATAATAGCTTTAACCAGTCCGCTGTTAGATTTGAACCCAGAAAACTCTTTCTGATTCTTCCACACGCGAATGTTCTTGCTATCAGACCCAGTATACAATAAATCACCAGAAGTAGCCAATGAATATATATGACCCTCTTCCCGAACAAGCGATCCCATGAGGCCATTGGGATAGTGATTCCCATTGGAAGGTGGTACTACATGAGAGGACCATGGAGACTTGGTATATGGAGATGATGCCCCTTCCCACGTGCCGATGTAAGGAGAAGCATCGCCATTGTGAGCCGGACTAGGCGCAGAACTCGCGCTGTTCCGGAAGGAAAAATCATCGTCCGGTGGTGCTGAATGCATTAAATTACCAAACGTTTGACGCTCCAGACTGTTCGATTCTTCTAACATTTTGCCTTGCGGGGAGTCTCTCATTCTATTATGCAGTGATCAATTAAAAAAAGAACCAAAAAATAAAGAAATTCAGGATAAATAAAGCGGAAAACCAGATATAAAGAAAGCCGAAAGCTTGAAAAGAGAAAGAGAGGAAAAGAGGGAGAGGGAGAGGTGAACCGAATCAAAGGTGGGAGAGGGAGACGACGACGTATATGAACTGAATGGAAAAGTCACAATGGCGGTGAACATCTTGATTGTGAGAGACCGACGTGTGTGGGGACGTGACGTAAATCTCACGGATGCGCCCACTATTCATGAAACCATTGTAACGGTAGTAACTCACTGATATTTTCTGGCGGTGGCTTTGCGACCTTGGCGGGTCATGCAGCCTCTGAAATCTTGCCACGTAAGGCAGAAAGGTCATGTCCTGG
The DNA here is from genome assembly GCF_004353265.1 of Vitis riparia. NCBI lineage: Eukaryota > Viridiplantae > Streptophyta > Magnoliopsida > Vitales > Vitaceae > Vitis > Vitis riparia. Next base: position 8,817,522 of record NC_048437.1, read on the forward strand.
AAATGCCCTCTCTCTACCTTTGAATAAACTGTGGATAGCGCCCTGCGTTGGCAGTAGGTTGGCCATCGGCCTTCTACCCTTCCATGTCCATTTTTGGTTAATTTTTCGAAATGAGAAGGAAATGGTCGTGAAGCTGTGCGGCTGGGGCTAGACGTTTGACTTTCACTTTTTCACATGGAAATCGACATCTCCATGTGTGAACGTGGCGGTCAACGTTGTTAATGGCCATCTCCTGTTTTGGTACGGTGAACATTATTCCGTACCAATTTGAGAATCAGCCGTTTGAAATTGGTGTCAATGCCACAAACTAGACTTCGTATTTTAATTTGATATGGTGAGAGTAGATTGGTTGGTTACAAATTCTCTAGCCCAAAGGAATGCTTTAAAAGGCCACCATTGGAAAACCAAGAAAATAAAAGATTGTTGATTCTAAATAAAAATAATAACCATTGGATTGACCAACTCAAACTCAATTAGATAGAATTATTTTGAAAAATTGTTTAACATAATGTCAAAATTGTCCTTAGCCTTTACCCTAAAGTCAATAAATCTTGACTATTAAGCATGTCCTTTCATTGTAGATAATTTTAACCATTTTGGCATTTTCACTTTTCTAAATGGACCGGTATCATTTAATAAAACATGACTTTTTGCACCAATTCCTTCTAACTAAAATTTTCTTATAAATAAAGCAAAATTTATTATCTCTCTCTCCATTAATGGGATTTTCATTTACATTTGGTATATGATGGGATTACAAAGATAACAATATTTATCTTTCTTCAAAGTTTAATGTTAAGAATGATAATTCGTGTCACAGAGATGATCAACTCAACAACTATAGTATCATTAAATCAAAAGGCTTAGATGTTAGTTTAAATATTGTCTTTTAAGTTATGAGTAAACCAACTTCGATCATTATCATCATGCAACGGTGTTGTTTTTCAAGAAAATAATGGGTAATAAAATGATTCCAAAACGGGTGTATAAGGTGAAGATGGGTTAGACCTCACCAAAAACTTTAGAACGAGTATGTTGTGGAATGGCCAAATCACTCTGTGATGGTTAAGTCTAGGTATAGGCAAAAGGTGTCAAGTCGAATATGTTTATGAGATAATCAAATCTTATTATGAGCTTCTAGATTGTTGAACCTCAAGATGAGTTTGAATGGGTATAAAGTTGAACTACATAAAGAGTAGCTTAACTATATTGGTAAACAATTGATTTTCAATGTTCTTGACATAAAAATATTTGTGATCCATAATTTTATTTTTCTTGTCTCAAATTGAATTTGAAAATTTCATGAGAAAATGAAAAAGGATGAATTTTGGATTATTATTATTATTATTTTAAAAAGACTTGTTAAATTATCTACCAGAAATGTTATAATGGAATTGATACATAAATCGAATTATCAATTGAGATTGGAACTAAGTAGATTTTCACAAGAAAATTTGATGACATAGATATGGATTATGTTGGCATAGACATGAACTAAATTTATTTGGGTGTAATTCAAGAGTTGATAAACTAGTGAAAGAATGGTGATTATAGCCCTCCCTTAAAGTGCTCTTGTGAAGTAAGCCAAGATGGGCTTTGACCTAATATGTATAGGACCAAAAATCTCATTTATGTCAAGTTTTAACTCTTACACTTTTTGAGATATTGTATGTTTGACAAAACCTCAATTGATATATTTCGAGTAAGGTTACCCATGTTCTGATTCATTATTGGGT